>NC_072420.2:35219638-35522669 GCF_028858775.2 Pan troglodytes
GCTTAACCCCACTGGCCCCATAGATCAGGCAGCTCACAATTTGAACACAGCCAGGGGGCATGGAGGATGAGAACCAATCTATCCTGACAATCCTGGCAGCACGTGGGGAAAGCCAGGCCCAAGTTTCCATATGTGAACACATTACATTGTCTCCACCAAGAAAAGAGCCCCTGTGAAATATTCATGTGCGTCACCCACTTTGCCTTAGGTTCCATTACCTAAGGGACAGACCTGGTGTTGCTCAACAGTGCCAGGCTTAGCACTGCCAGGGGAGATCTGCAGCTACAAAGAGTTAAAGAAGAAGGAATTGAATTGAGTTATAAGCAATACATCTAATAAATATTTATTGAGTGACTATTTCATTCCAAGCATTCTGCTAGGTGCTGAGAAATCAGAAACAAATACATTGAACTCATTGGCAAACTAGCTGGGGAGATGGGCAGGGAAGCCAACTGCTGCAGTCTGGTGAGAGTTGTGCTGGGGAATGCAGTGGCTTTGCAGGAGCCCGGAGCAGAGACATGTAGTTCTGCTTGGTGGGATTGAGCAGATGTCAGGCAAAGCTTCCCAAAGGACACGATGCTCAAGAAGGGTCCTGAAGAATGATTTGAAGCTGGAAAGTCAGAGGAAAGCATCGAAGGTGAAGGCATAGAGGTAGGTGAAGCATGGCACACCCAGAGAACTGCAGACGCTCTGTCATGCCTGCAGTCTTCACGAGAGGTGAGAAAGAATTCCCAGGGTACATGGATGCATGTTAGGAGGCTGAGACTGGTCTTCGAAGCTGATCAGACATAGGCTTGAAGACTTGATGCTTTCAAAAGCTCGCTCTGACAGTAGCGTAGAGAAGGAATGGGGGAAGCTTTGCTTATAATAAAGTGAGAAATGATGGGGGCTGAATTAAGAGAATGGCTCTGGGGGTGGAGTATGAGGGTATTTCCTAAAGATAGAAGAGAGAATGGCCACGACTTGAGAGTGGCTGAAGTCGGGTACAGGGAGACAGGAGACACCTTCTATGGCCATAGCTTGAGTCACTGTGTGGACAGGCGTGCTCGTCATTGAGACCAGGAAGCTTGGAGGGGAAAACGCTCATATGCAATTCTGAAGTTCCTAAGAGACAACTGGGTAACACACAAGGATGAATGTGAAACAAACAAGGGGCTAGGTCCCGTAAGCTCACCAGGACTTCTTTCTGAAAGAAGTAAAGCACATCTCTAATGACGACAGAAATAACCACAAACCTGCGAGTCAGCCTCAAATATCTTTCCTGGGGGATTAAATGATGGCTGAGGGACGGGGTACCCCAGAATGTCCCTTGCACAGGAAAGGACCTAGAGAAGAGAGACTGTTTTTTGAGCAGGTCACATTCAGCTTACTGCAATGTCTTTGCCTTAAACGCTCCCCTGCATTATAAGAATGGAGTTTATATGAGAGGTGAGAGGGTCCCAGTGACTTAGCAACCGTGGCATGCTTCTGCAAACATTTCAAAGACCTCTACTCTGGCTTTTAGAATGCTTTCTAGAGCAAGTACCATGCATAACGACACCACTACCTGGAATTATACACTGTCTTTCTTCAGAGGCACACAAGGAGCTTAACACATTACCTTAGGTCTAGGTTAGCTGCTTTGTTTCATACATGCTTGCTGGTGTTTCTGGAAGAACATTTATGAGGTGATTGCTCTTGAAAGGCTTCAGAACAATCAAGATGGTTTGTTGCTATTGGGTTCTTTTTTTTTTGAGACAGGGTCTTGCTCTGTCGTCCAGGCTGGAGTGCAGTGGTGCAATCTCAGCTCAACACAAACTCTGCCTCCTGGGCTCAAGCAATTCTCCCACCTCAGCCTCCAGATTAGCTGGGACTATAGGTGCATGCCACCACTCCTAGCTTTTTTTTTTTTTTTTTTTTTCTGTAGAGGCAGGGTTTCACCATGTTGCCTAGGCTGGTCTCCAACTCCTGGGCTCAAGCAATCTGCCTGCCTCGGCTTTCCAAAGTGCTGGGATTACAGGCGTGAGCCACTGCACTGGCTGGGTTTTATATTTTATTTAATTAATTTATTTATTTAGACTGAGTCTTGCTCTGTCACCCAGGCTGGAGTGCAATGGCGCCATCTCAGCTCACTGCAAACTCCACCTCCTGGATTCAAGCAATTCTCCTGTCTCAGCTTCCGGAGTAGCTGGGATTACAGGCGCACGCCATCACACCCAGCTAATTTTTGTATTTTTAGTACAGACGGGGTTTTGCCACATTGGCCAGGCTGGTCTTGAACTCCTGGCCTCAGGTGATCCACCCTCCTCAGCCTCCCAAAGTGCTGGAATTACAGGCATGAGCCACCGCGCCCAGCCTGGGGTTTTTTAATTTTTACTATTTTTTTTTAATAGAAAGCATGCAAAAAGAGACGACACAGTCATTGGACAGTATTACAAAAAAATAGTCATAGAAGTGAATATAAATGATGCAAAATGCAATACAGCTAGAGTTCCTTCTTCACCCTTTTCATTGATATGTTCACCCAAGTGTTCTCACACATAGAAGCAGGTGGTTTTCTTTACTACAGTAGTATAGTTTGGAGTGTTTATGCTTCACTAATGGTACAAAATCAGCTGAGAAAAGATTTAAATTGGTGTTTTAATTATCCAGTGTGATAACAAACCACCTAAAAATGTAGTGGTATAAAACAACTACTGCGTATTTTCTCACACTACTTTGTGGAGGTTTAAAAACACCACAAATTCATCACCTTGGTTTCTGTGGGTCAAAACAACCCAAATTCATCATCTCGGTTTCCATGGGTCAGAACTGCAGGTACGGGTTGGCTGGGGTCTCTGCTCAGGGTCTCACCAGGTTGAAATCAAGGTGACAGCCAGAGCTGTGGTCTCATCTGAACTAATGCAGAACTCACCAGAGCACATGTAGTGTTGGTAGAATCCATTTCCTTGTGGTTGGAGGACGGAGGTGTCCTCTTCCTTGCTGGCTGTTGGCCGGGGGCCATCCTCAGCTCCTGGAGGCTGCCCTCAAGTCCTGGCCACATGGCCCCCCAGTCTCACCTTGTGGCAGCTCCAGGCCAGCAGGGGACACCACTGCTCCCTCCAGTGTCCTCTCAGGGTTCACCTGATTCAGTCAGGCCCATCAGGATAATCTTCCTTCTTTTTTTTTTTTAACTTTTTTTGTTGTTGTTTTTGAGACAGAGTCTCGCTCTGTCACCCAGGCTGGAGTGTAGTGGCCCAGTCTCAGCTCACTGCAAGCTCCGCCTCCCAGGTTCATGCCATTCTCCTGCCTCAGCCTCCCCAGTAGCTGGGACTACAGGTGCCCGCCACCATGCCTGGCTAATTTTTTGTAATTTTAGTAGAGACAGGGTTTCACCACATTAGCCAGGATGGTCTCGATCTCCTGACCTCATCATCCGCCCGCCTCGGCCTCTCCCAAAGTGCTGGGATTACAGGCGTGAGCCACCACGCCTGGCCCCTTTTTCAACTTTTATTTTAGGTTCAGGAGTACATGTGCAGGTTCATTATTGGGGTAAACTTGTGTCATGGGGGTTTGTTGTACAGATTATTTCGTCACCCAGGTACTAAACCTAGTACCCAGTAGTTATTTTTTTCTGATCCTCTTTCTCCTCCCACCCTCCACTCTCAAGTAGCCACTGTGTCTGTCAATCATCCTTCTTGATAAACTCAAAGTCAAACGAGCCCAGGTCTTACCTACATCTGCAAAATCAATTTTTCCTATAAAGGAATGTAATCACAGAAGCACTGTCCCACAGTAGTACGAGTGCTGAGCCGTTGTAGGCAGAGAGGGTTGTCCTGCCCACACTCAAGGGGAGAGAGTGCAGGGCCAGTTCACCCCTCATGCGGAAGTGGAAGTGCTGGGGGCTCACTTCGTGCTCTGCTCACCACAACTCCAAACTCACAACTTTATTCCCACCAATCCCGTCCCCTCCAGCCCAGGGGGCACACACTCCAGCAGGACTTCAGCTGAGCCCAGGGAACGCTTTGCTGACTGGTGATGAGGGACCTACCTCTTCACACCCATGACACCCACCCGCTGAGCCCCTCACCGGGGCTCCGAAGGCCCTGGTCAGGTCACCTCTGGTCTCACTTTCCATTCTCCCCTCCTTCCTCCCCTCCAGCCACAGGGTCCTTCTCGATGTGCCCAGACATGGTGGGTGCACACTTGTCTGACAGCCTCTCTTCTTTTCCCTTTGCTTGGAATGCTCTCTTCCCAGTTACCAAAGATACTCAAGCTCTCTCCCCAATTTCCTTCAGGCCCTTGCTCCAAAAGCTCCTTCCGGGTGAAGCCTCCCCTCCCATCCTCCTTAAAGCTTCAGCCTCTACCTGGGACACTTCCTCCCCCACTGCCTGCCTCCTTTAAACTCTCCTTAGTCCTCTTGCAGCCCACACAGCTCAACACAGGCAGGAGGGGGCGCTGCTGCCCTGGCTGGTGTGCAGCCGCCAGAGGCTGAAGCTCACTGACGTCTGTCTGGGGCCCAGGATCGCCTTCCTTGATTCCAGCTCTCTCAGGCTGTCAGGACCTGGCGCTGGGAGGCACTAGGCCATGCCCTGGCCTGAGGTCTTCTCTCTCCCTCTTTGCCCTGTGTCTCTGCAGGGGAGCCCGGCCCTGCCCCTGGGAGGGTGGGGGCAGACGTGTGGAGAGTGGGTGTACAAGGCCAGGGTTTGCCAGGCCCAGGACAGCCTGGCACCTGTCAATGGATGAGCGCCTCTCCCTTAGCCTGATGTCAGGGTGGGCATGAGGGTGGGAGCAGAGGGTGCCTAACTGAGGAAAGGGTCTGTGCAACCCCCTTCTCCTACCAGTTCTCGTTTCTGAAGGCTCCTCAAGCACACTGCGGTGTCCACACCATTGGCAGCAGGCTCCTTCTCTTCAGGTGGTCTTAGGAACTTCTCAGAACTTTTTGAGTTATCCTTCTGGTCTCTTCCTCCTGAGCACGGTTCTCCTGGTTGAGCTCCAGGCCATGCCATTCAACGCCCTCCAGGACAGGCCGAAGGGCTTGTCTGTTTGGTGGTTGCTAAGGTTTGAAAAAAGCCAGTTGGAAACTTAATCCCCAAAGCAACAGTGTTGGGAGGTGGGACCTAATGGGAGGTGTTTAGTCATGAGGGCTCCACCCTTATGAATGGATTCTCTCTCTCTTGTTCTCTCTCTCTCTCTCTCTTCCCGCCCTGCCCACCCCTCCTTCCTCACCCTTGTGATACCTTCCACCATGTCGTGGCAAGAAGGCCCTTGCCAGATGTGGCCCCTCCATCCTGGTCTTCCCAGTCTCCAGAACCATGAGCCAAATGCATTTCTGTCTGTTACAAATTATGTAGGGCATGGTTTTCTGTGATGAACACAGTGCTATACCAGGGCCCTCTTGCCAAGACAGCCAAGACAGCTTATAGGAGCCTGCATGTGAGGACCCGACGTCCTACAGAGCAGCAGTTAGAGGTCTGGCCTTCTGGATAGGCACTGCCCTGCCCTGCACACAGGACCTTGGTGGGGCATGATGGGGCTCTTCACCACGCTGCCCTCATTTTAGGAGGTGGGCAACCCTTTCTCCCCCTTCTCCATGTGCTTCTGCAGTTGGAAGAAGTGAGGGGGGTTCAGACACACTTAAGCTGAGCTTAGAGCAAAGCATGTCCCTCAAAGTGACCTTGCCACATGGCCTGAACCTAGAATTCCCCTGACCAGGGTGGACAGCCATCACCATGGGCCTGTCTGCCTGGCCTTGTATGGCTCTCCTTCGAACTCACCTAGACCCTTGCATCAAAGGACTCGGGGACTCTGCTGCAGTCATCCTAGCACGGTCGAGAGGAGTAGGAAGGTGCCCAGTGGCTCAGCCTTTAAGGAGGTCTATTGGTCACCATTGCTTCTGCCTTCTTGAGAACCATCACCCTCGGAGGATCCGGTAGTGTATCCCAGTCAAGTGTCAAATGCGTTGTTCCCTGGAGAGGAAGACTTATTTCCAGAAAGTACTCTGACGTTTTGTAATTTGTGATTTCTATCACTGGCTCAGTGGCCTACCCACTGCTCAGCTCATGTGGCATGACCAGGCTGGGGCGTCGGGCCATCTTGTTCTCTGGGTGTGTGGCAACACTGGTTTATGGCGTAATTTCCTTCCTGAGAAGAAATTCAGTAATTTCTAATATTCAGAGCTTTAGGTAGAGGCCTGAAAATCACTCTCCATGCCTCTTTCAGTATTTTATATATAGTCATCTCTTGGTATCCATGGGGTTTGGTTCCAGAATCCCCTGCAGATACCAAAATTTGCGAATGTTCAAGTCCTTTATATATAGTGGCATAGTATTCGCATATAACCTATGCATATCAGCCAATCATAGATGGTGATTTAAATCATCTCTTGATTACTTCTAACACCTAATACTATGTAAATGCTTTGTAAGTAGTTGTTACCTGGCATTTTTTATTTGTTTTATTTTTGTTGTTGTTTCATTAATTTTATTTTATTTTTGGAATATTTTCAGTCCATTGTTGGTTGAATCCACAGATGCAGAAGCCTTAGACACAGAGGGCCGACCACACCTATGTATGCTGTTCTTAAAGTAGCAACATATTTGTTCTGAACATAGAAGAAATTCGTCATCTATTAGACTTTAAGGGAGTAAATATGGTCCAAGTTGATTTTTAAATTTAGCAAATGGTCATAGACATATCAGCATCTTACAGAAAATATTTATTGGAATGCTCACTCTCTCATTTGGGATACTGCTTTGCCTTGCTGTGTCTTAAGAATGTCATCAGAGCATCACACACTTGAAAAACGTTTTTAAAAGGATATGATGATAATTAAGACCTTCTCCCCAACCCCTGCCCATTATCCAAGATCAATGTTTTTTTCCTTTATCCTGATTTTAAAATCAAATACACTTTATTGAGGCACACTTTACATGAAGCAAAATGTACCCTTTCTAAATATTATAAGTTTGATGAGTTTTCAACAGATGTATACAGCTGTTACCATGACTGTGTCTTTACCCAGGTTCTTGCATTGCTCAATCCAGATACAGAATGTCTCCATCACCCTGACAAGTTCCTTTGTGCCGCACCCTCTAGCCAATCATCTGTTTTGAGAGAGTTTTAAAACAAAGGTTTTTGTTCTTTTTCACTGATGACCATAACCTACCACAGGGTCTCTCTCTCTCTTTTTCCCTGTTCTTGCGCCAGCTGCCTGACAATTTGTGGGATTAAAGCTCTAAGCTGCTTACTGGCTCTTCTGACTAGGGAGAGGAAGCAAGCCTCATTATTTTTCTATTCTTTTCAGTGACTGCTCACTCCTCTTCCTCCAAAATCCCTATCCATCCATCCATCCATCCATCCATCCATCCATCCATCTTTCCATCTACCCATCTATCCTTCCATCTATCCAATCCACTTGCGTGTTGAATGTCTACTATGAGCCACTGGCTACCAGGAATCCCACTTCCACCCAAATTATGTTTCAACAGGGAAGACAAACAATTTAACAATTACGATAAAAAAGAAAATATGCCATACAATGGAAAAGAAGGGGGCATGATGGGAGACCCAGCGGGAGTAGCTGGCAACGATTCTCAGGGGGAAGAGACATTCCTAATAGACACCTGCAGGAGAAATATTAAAGAGTCAATCATTTCAGTAGCGCTTATTGTGACCAATAATGCAAGAAGTTTCTGGGTTCCCAGGCTGATGGGTTTGAAAGTCACTGCATCATGAATGTGCCCAGGACCCACACATTGTTTTGTAAGAGAGGGGTTCAGTAAAATGTGAAATGACCGACATTCAACAGGCAGAACTGTGCAGAATGCACACTTTGCCACTGATTGAAAGTGTTTCTTCAGTAGGTTTCGATAGAATATATTACTAATCTGGTAAGAAACAGCTTAGGGCCACTCAAGAAAAGAAAAGCAGCCCCTAGAAACATGTTCTGTGGCTGGGCACAGAGGTAGCTGCTGGAATTTGAACAGGGGTGAGCAGGACCTCGTGGACCTCATTGTGGGGTTAGCAGGGCCGGGCTGGGACAATGAGATCATTTTCTAGGCAGAGAAAAGAGATAACATGGTAAGTTAAAAACACTGAAAGTCTGCACTGCCAGAGTACAAATGTCAGCCAGGAGGGCCCTGACACTCTTGAAAGAGGGATTTGAGCAGTGGCCACTGCATCTACTTGGCACTCGTTCGCTGTGTAGAAGGGTCACCGAGTCCCTCATCAGAATCCTGAAAGAAGGAGAAACGGTGGGCGCAGGCAGCACACCTCAATCACTTGTGAATAATTTCCTTCTGTCTTTCATAAACATAGCTATGATTGAAATGACCTTTCACGAACAGCAGGGAAGGATTGTGGAAGAAAATGAGGTATGTGAGAAGCAAATCTATCTACCTGATTGCCATGTAACTTTCGGTGAGTCACGGAGTGAGAATTTCAGATGTGAATTAAGGATTGCCAAGAGTGGTGATATACTTGAAAAGTTTCCTCCACGTTCTACTCCCTGTTCTACTTTAGAATCAGGAGGCCAGAGAGGCAGGAGGGAAGAGTACTTGTTATTCATAGTGGACCTTCTTCCTGAATAATTTTTAGGGTAATTATGTATGCAGCTTCCACCTGAGTCGCTGACCTTTGGGTGAATGTTACTGGATATGTACCTATGATACCCAGGCAAACTTTCTGCGGGTTCTACGGGCACTGTGAAGTGTGACAGACTTCGGCTGCGCGTTTACTTTTGATCATAACACGTCCATAGAGTGCTTTTAATCTCCTGCAATTTAACATATGAGAAAATCGATTTACTTTGTAGTGAGTTCTGCACATTTCACATAAAATTAAAGCTCTCTGAAAACCCAAATCTTCTGTGGGCAGTAATTCACACACAATATTCTGGAAATGTAAAATCCTAAATGCCTGCTGACTTCAAATCAATGTTTATAGCTTGTGTCTGAATAGCTCCTTGAATTGCTCCGCTCCTCTCCTTCTACTGCCCTTCGCTTTGATTTAGCCACTCATTTCCAGGGGCTGATTTTCTTTTTTTGCACGGCCCTAAGCTGTTTTCCATCAGATTAGTAACATATTCTATCAAAGCCTATTGAAGAAACACTTTCAATCAATGGCAAAGTGTGCATCCTGCATGATGCTGCCTGTTGAATGTCGGTTGTTTCACATTTGACTGAACCTCTCTCCTACAAAGCAATGCGTGGGTCCTGGGCACATTCATGATTCAATTACTTTCAGGCCCATCAGCCTGGGAACCAGAAACTTTGTGCATTATTGGTTTTACAATTTCAGCTGAGGCTGCCACAGAACAACTCAGAAGAAATAGGCTGTCCTGAGTGAGCCTTTTCCTTGACTTGTATTTTCTATTCTAAGGTCTATTGGCTTCACTGGCAGTGGGACCACCGACTTTTTCCCTCCTTTATCTAAGGGGACTTGTTGAGAGTCTCTATTTGGAAATATTTCCTGCCTGTCCTAAGTGGGGGTCAATGCCTGAATCTGTCCAATAATCAGATTTGACCAACTTGGTGGAAGTGTGGATTTTCCAGCACGATTAAACCTTGAACATATATGGCTTGAAAATGTGCAAATACTCTTGGAAATGACAGGATCATGGTTCTCAAGAAAGGGAAAAAAAGTAGCATGTGAATTTTCATAGATAAACGCCTAATGCTAATGTTGATCAGGATTAATGTCATTTCCTAGATTTCAGCAAATAAACACTGGGTTACTTAGGCCTTTGTGGGCTTCCCAGGAAGGTCACCACCATTTGAAATGAGAGTTTCAGGGAAAAAGCTTCCAGAGATTAAACAGAAGGCTTATAGATGCATCTTCTGAAGATAACTTAGTATCTTCCATGGACATCTTTTCTAATAGAAAAGAAAGCTCTTCAAATGACCAAAACCATTGCTGTTTTGTGGAGGTGCTGGTGAACAGGGGTTTCATCATAGTAGCATCTACCTGTACAAACGAAATACTCGAAGTTCTGATTTCAGTTTTATCCATTTTCTTCTTTTGCAAGTGATGCATTCTTAGTGTGGTGGACCCTCCGTGAACCACAGCACAGAGTTAGGAGTTTCTAAGCTCAAATTGACAAAGGATGTCTCCTTCTGAATTTAAAATGTTTAAAAAGGTTTAAAAGCCTTTTAAACTGCAGAATTTAGAAGGTTCACAGATTTATTCTAGAAATGAAATGACAACTTTTCTGTAAGGAGCATACTGTGCCCATTTATTATAGAATGCAGTTAAAAAAAATATTTTGAGGTTAGCCTCTCCAGTTTAAAAGCACTTAACAAGAAACACTTGGACAGCGATGCAATGGTCTCTCCCAAACCGGCTCCCTCTTACCAAGTACCGTAAACAGGGTTTGAGAACGTTCAATCCATTTCTTGATATGAACAATCAAAGCATTTAATGCAAACATATTTGCTTCTCAAAGAATAAAACCATCTTCCAAATTTCCAAAGCATGCATTGTTACTTGGCATTAAGTATTTCAAAATGACAAACATTGTTATGGTATTGTAAGGCCAAAATATAATACCTATTTACCAGACATACACATTACAACTAGAAAAAAATTACAAATGTTAACCTAGTATAACAATTCCATCAGGAATGAATGGGGAAAGGCACTGCATCCCTCTCATATCGCCACAGATCTACTATCCACTTGACATGCTTTGAATTCAAGTCCTGTTAGACATGGGAACAGCTTTTTCTACAACATATGATTCACAGGTAGGTTAATACATCTTAGTCTCCCACTGCCATACTTTTCACCCAAGTGTACAACAGGTATGAATATATGCTATCAGCTTTATTTACAAGTGTATCTTGATGTCTTCGTGGGGTAAAAGAACCAACTATCTCAACCAACAGTTTCCAAAAAAGTTTTTGGCTATGATTCATGTATAGAAACCACCACATAAAAGAAACAACAGAAACTGAGGTCCGATCCCAAACACCTAAACTAAAATTTCTCACCCACTAAAAGTTGGCAGTGAAACTGCTATTCTCTGAATTGTATAAGCTAAATTCTACAGAGGAATTTCAGATCAACTTCTTTTGCAAAAGCACAAGTTACACGTTGCACGGTTGGGGATGCTGAGTGAATGCATTCCAGGAAGAGTTCCGCAAGCAAGTGCTGTTGCAAAGAGTCGAGAATCCGAGAATCTGGGAAAGGTGATACGTTTTCCAAACGCTTTCTTGGCTTCCCAAAAGATGTAAAACAACAACGGTATAACTTTATATACGAACAAAGGTTAGTCTTGTAAATCAGTAATATACATGCACAAACATGAGAACATGAGGGAAGAAAGGCAACGCTACAATTTCCACATTGCATTGCTGCTGTTTTCACAACCTCTCTGCACTAGGCGGCTTCCTGTGGTACCTCTTCCTACCAGTAGAGAGTGGCCCCTGCAGGCCGCTTAGAAACAGGAAGCTCTCTCCTGAGCTCACTGATCAACCTGCCCTTGGCACAGACAGAACCTACCAGAAAAGAACAAGTACAAAACACTATCATTATCTGTTTTCTCAAGACAGTCCCAAATGTCCTTGTGCGATCACCACAAACTCAGTGATTGGCCCAAGTCATTCCCGGGTGCCATGAACAGTAACTGGTGTGCAGCATTAGAACAAGGGGACACGGCCTTGATTCTCTTCTGAGCAACATGAACTGGGATTTCTGCCACCCCGATCTCGGCTGCCACCTCCGAAGAAGTCGTGACCAGCCACCTCCACAGTAAAAGATTCCTCCCGTGAGTATGATTTGGAATGCGTCCTCGTCGCGTGCCAGTTCAGCTGAGGTGGATCGGCGTGTACTCCGGCCTCCTGGTCTGGATAATTTTTGGCTTGGGTCTCTTCATTCTTTCCATTTCCTCTTCTTCCTCCTTCTCTTGATCACTCTCACATACATGGACCACCACGCTGGGAGTGGTGTCAGTCGCTGCGTGCAATTCATACTTTTCCCCTAAGGAGGGAAAATAATCGCAGGGTCACTCAGACAAGTCCTTGGGAGTCAAAAGGCAAACATAAAAGAGCATTCAGGGCTCTGCTGGGCCAGCTGCTCGTGACCATTCGATTCGGCTGAGAGACACAGCCAGACATATTTTGGGTTTGTATTTCTTTGCTAGCTCATTCAGAAAAAGAGAGATTTCCACTGTGCATGACTCTGTTTTTAGTCAAACATTCTGGGAGTCCAGGCACATGAAAAGTATAGAAGGAATGCATTTTTCTAGTTATACTTTACATGTCCACCAGATATCTAAACTACCCAGAGAACTCCCTTTCTGTCAGCATTTCCTCAAGTGTGAATGTGAGAAACTTCGGTTCAGGAAAAAGATGGATGAAGAAACGCATTTGGAAACAGAACCCTGGGCCTCCCTCATGCAGCTCCTATTTGAGGGTCGCAGTGCACGCCCAGGAAGGGCGCCACAGGAGGCCCTGCAGCAGACGCAGGGGTGGCTGCACGGAGCCAGGTGCTCTGGAAACGTTTTTGACCTGGGCATCTTTTCCTTAGAACAACTTCTAATCCCCGGGACCAGGAGTGTCCTGCTGTTCTATGTCAGCCTGAGTTCTACCAGGTTGGCCAAGTTCAGGCCACTCTGGTCCAGCAAGGGTGGGGTGAGCTTTCTGCAACTGAAAAACCCGGCAATGTAGAATGAAGGGACTGGGGCCTCCCGCTGGGGTGCCGCTCTGGCCACAGGAAGAGTGTGCATCTCTGGTGCTCGTGAAGGCAGCTCTGAGCCTGGCTCCTTAGTACCCAGGGCTCATGAGCACTTTATTCTGCTTCCCTCTGCACCTCAGTTCCCTCCTCAGTAAAGGAGACGGTAAAGGTATTGACTTCATGGAGCTAACAGCATGAGTGAGTGCCCGAGGCAATGAGAACCCGACTCACCACATGCTTGTCCAGCCCATGTCACCTAGAAAGATGTTTAAGAATGGAGGCTGCATTGTTATTGGTGCCATGCTGGGCAGGGATCTGAAATACGGGCAGGAGGTTTGCTTCAACCTGCTCCACCCACAGGGTGTGGCCTCACGGTGAGTTTTCTTCCAGGGCTTTGTGCTTGGGATTTCTTTTCTTTTCTTTTTTCTTTCTTTTTTTTTTTTTTGAGACAGAGTCTTGCTCTGTTGCCCAGGCTGGAATGCAGTGACAAGATCTCGGCTCAGTGCAACCTCCGCCTCCCAGGTTCAAGTGATTCTCCTGCCTCAGCCTCCCAAGTAGCTGGGACTACAGGCGCATGCCATCATACTCAGCTAATTTTTGTATTTTTAGTAGAGACGAGGTTTCACCATGTTGGCAGGATGGTCTTGATCTCCTGACCTCGTGATCCGCCTGCCTCAGCCTTCCAAAGTGCTGGGATTACAGGCATGAGCCACCGCGCCTGGCCTGTGCTTGGGATTTCTTTGCAGTTCGGGTAAGCGAGGAGGCACCTCACCAACCACTGTGTGATTTCCACCGGGCAAGAGCGGCCCAGGAGAGCTTCCTACCTCCAGCCACACTGGTTACTCCTCTAAACCTGGAAGGTACTTTTACTGATAAGGAAGGTGCTGATCTTTTCTCTATCACACGTGGGACTGGAATGTTATTATAACTGCACTGAAAAAGGCAAAGGAGCTAAGCTCTCTGAGAGAGAGAATTCAGGCATGGGAGGTCAGATGGATT
Source organism: Pan troglodytes (assembly GCF_028858775.2). Classification (NCBI taxonomy): domain Eukaryota; kingdom Metazoa; phylum Chordata; class Mammalia; order Primates; family Hominidae; genus Pan; species Pan troglodytes. The sequence continues at coordinate 35,233,271 of NC_072420.2, forward strand.
GCTGAAAATGCTGGTTAAGAGCCTCTTATAAATCTACCTCTTTTCAAGTCTCTTATCTACCTACTAATCAGCGAAAATCCAGAAAGCTCAGGGTTTAGGACCATAATTTGCAAAATCTCCGCAATCCTGTTGGTTGAAAAGCACAGGTGAAATATGAAATCTCATTCAAGCTCACTGTTAAGTGAACCAAGGACAAACTGATTTTATGACGTCTATTTCCTAAAAAGCCTTCTCCAATAAGCCCTCGGTGAAGGAAGTGGTATATTCTGGAGTATGCAGAATTTTTATTAACAGCATTTGCCTCTGGAACTGTTGACACCTCTTTGCAAGTGGAGACCCTGTTTTCTCCCATTCCTAACCTAGGGGAAGACTCCACACCCTCAGCCATACTCATGCCCCGGGACCAGGAGCTGCTGTAGGGGGAGCACACGCTTCCTCAAAATGGCCATTTCTGATCTTGACCTTCACGCCACAATTAGCAGTAAGTAATGTGACTCTTGCTTTATCCCAGAGGGAATTTCCGTTTGGGCAATGTTTTCAGAAATGTAATCTTTTCAATATGAAACTGCTGATGGACCAAGAAAACCAAACCCTCAACCCAAGGGAACATCAGATTGCTGGTCAAGGAGAAATGAGGAGCTGACGGTCTCAGCATTTATTTGACTTGCTCCACGGACAGAGCAGGAGAAGGCTCAAACCTCTTCACCCCAAGACTCTCCCTCACACCTGCCTCCTCACCCAAACCCTAGAGGACAGGACAGGAACCACCAACATTTTATGGTTTTCAAAAATCCTGCATTGAACACTGACTGTGAGCCAGGTGCTGATGGAAGTGCCTTTCACTCGATGATCTCATCTACTGCTCACAATTCCACCAGTTAAGGCCCACATTTTGGACAAAGAGCCTGAGGAACCTACCCCCTCCCCGCAGTGCTCACACTTTTGTCCCTCCAGAGGACGGGAACTTCCTCTTTCTTTAGCAAGCTCTGTAGGGGACCAGCCCACGGGCCCTGGGGTAGGGCAGCCCGACCGCGGCCCTTCCCTCACCATGGCCTATGGTTCTCCTTCCCTTTTCCTTTAAGAAGGCCAGGTGAGAATCACAGGAAAGGGCGAATTTATCTTGATTAAAAATAACATTTCTTAAAGGGGGCATCGATTTTCCCTTTCCAAAGTCCAATCACTCATCCCTATCCGGAGCGACAGAACCTGGGGCCGGGGCTCAGGCCTCCCACGCAGGCTGTGCTCAGTGGACACAGGAATGGATTCCTGGGACACTGCGGGGGGTGGAGGGGCGTGATGCAGGGTCCCCACGATCAGCCGCAGTCTCTCTAACACTGCAGGTGGTGCCAAGAGGCAGGCATGCTCCCAGCACAAGGGACGGTGGCGCAGAAGAATACAGAGAAGCTCACAAAACATGCCGGCATGGGCTCAGGAGAGCTACAGGGGTAGTGGCGGTACTGCTCCCCGGTGCAGGGCAGCAGCTGTGTCTCCCCCTGCCTCCCTCCCACCCGAGGGCCCTGCTCACCTGGCCCCAGCTTGGAGATGGCATATAAGAGATCATAGTTTATGACTGGGGTCGCATCTTCCACTTGTTTCCATCCCACTGGCGGAGAGGCGGGAGGGGAGATCAGAAACTGCTTGTCTGGATTTGGCGGAGCCAGGTGTGAGCTTCCTATGTGTAAGGTCTGAGGAGAGAAAATAAGCACAGGTCAGTTGTTGCCAGGGAAGAACTGCCGTGAGGCAACAGCACCTAACGCCAGTTCCGGGAGATGGGCAGGTCAATGTCCAGGCGTCAGGACAGGTGTGATTCCAGGACCAATTGTAAGATGGTCTGTAATGGGGAGGGCAAAAGGACATATGAACTCTGGTTGTGGCACAGATAGGATGACAGCCCCCTCCCAGGGCTATGGGAGTCACAGGCACAGGGACTGCAAATAATTACGCTTGACCTAGATGGACAGAAAATCAGCAGAGGTGACTTTAGTATATATGGAAATTTAAGTCGCTGTCATTGAGGTCAGGAGGGCTCTTGGAATCAGTCTCTCCCCACTCCTCATACCACAGAGGCAAGCTCTGAAAGTCCAAAGCCTAGGCCACAGTTCTGAGAGGACACAGCTTCTCAGGGACAGGGAGCCAGGGCTCCACCTGCCCCTAGGGTTCCCCACCCAGCAGCAGCCCTGCACCTCCCTCTCCGGGACTCTGGATCAGATGCCAGAAAAAAAAAAAAAAAAAAAAAAGCCACTTCCCAGGAGACTTTAAAAAATAACAATAAGGAACAATAACCTACGATCCTAGTTTGGTTTTAGAAATGCTGACCAGTGATGAGAGGGCTGTCCAGAGAGCTCTTACATCTCAAGCTGCACGGTGTAGGTTTTCTCTGCACTTCCAGATTGCCCTCCCCAAGTTTTCACAATGAATATGCATTGTTTTACAAACAGAAAAGGTCAGAGGAGTACTAAGTAATTATTTGCATAAAATCTTATCCCGTGCAGAAAGGAGTGTACTCACACAGGAAGGCCTAGGCACCCAAGGTCAAAGCTCAGCCTGTGCCTCCCAGGGCAGAAAGGTCAGGGGTGGGGCGGGGATCCCAAATGCTTTATTTATACTTGAAGGGCCCAGCAAGTTCGCTGTCCTCACTTTGAGGAAGAAAAGACACTTCGGCTCTCTGGCGTGGTGTCAGATGAGCTTCCTCCCACTGTGGGAGGCCTTTGGACAGGGTCCTCTCCCATCCCAGCAAGGTATGTGTGTATGTGTGTGTGTGGTGGGGGCGGGTTGGGGGGGTGCTCAGAGCCTGAGGGGGACTTGCTTTACTGAGGAGCTGCATTCTAGAAGCTCCTCTCTTCTTCCCTGACAATCTGTCAGCCCCTAAGGACATCAAATGGAACTCTGGGAGCTGCCTTGAAGGTGGGTCACCTGTCCTAAGTTCCCCAGAGGAGGGTCAAAATGGTAGTGGGCAGGAGAAAAGGCAAGCCCAACCCCAGCTACCCCTCTCCCTGCCGTGGGTGCCCTGGGGCTGGGAACCCTGCCAACCAGAGGGTTTCTTAGCATCTGTGCCCAGTCTGGTTATCCCCTATTTTCCTTTCAAGCCAGACCTAGCAGTCCTGGGCTGATTTGCAGGCATCTTCTGCAGACTCCTGTTTCTCCGCTGAGTACCCCCAGCACCACATGAGCAGGGAACCACTCTGGTCTGCTCAGTCTAGAGTGGGTCATTAGCTCCAACCCTTGAGCAAATTCATGGAAACCTGCTGCGCAAACCTTAGGGTGTTTGCCTAGCCACGCGTACCCCGCTGCACCCTGCAAGCTCCCCAGTGAACAGGGAAGGCTTTCTTTCCCCCATCATTATCAACCCAGGAAGGTCAGGGGCGATGTCTGAGGTTGCTTTCAAATGCACCTTGATATCTTCTTAAAACAAGTGAGACGCTGAACATTCAGAGTAGGAATTTTGTCTTTCTCAAGGTGAAGTCTCAGAGTTTCCGGTCAGCATATAACATAAGCAACGTATAAGCTGCTTTACAAAAGGGAGGGAGGGAGGAGGGAGAAGCATGCATAGCAATGAACCCAACTCACCTGAGCAAAATATAACTTCATTTCCTTTCCCAGAAACTCAGTCTTATGCAGCTGGAGCCTGGCATCTGCTGCGGAGAAGGGGTTGCTGAAGTTTATTCTGACTCGTTTGAAGCTCTTAAAATACTGAAAGGTGATGTCCTTGTCATACGTCCTAAAGAGGGACTCAAATTTGGCCTGAAAAATAACAATAAAAATAAAAGGAGTTGAAATTTACCTGCATATGACCCTTGACTAGATGATGTCATTACTTTTTTTTTTCTTCGAGACAGAGTCTTGCTCTGTCACCCAGGCTGGAGTGCAGTGGTGCAGTTTTGGCTCACTGCAACCTCCACCTCCCAGGTTCAAGTGATTCTCCTGCCTCAGCCTCCCGAGTAGCTGGGGTTACAGGTGCCTGCCAGCACACCTGGCTAATTTTTGTATTTTTAGTAGAGACTGGGTTTTGCCATGTTGGCCAGGCTGGTCTCAAGCTCCTGTCCTCAGGTGATCCCTCGGCCTCCCAAAGTGCTGGGATTACAGGCATGAGCCACCGTGCCTGGCCTCCTCAATACACTTTTTACTGAGGAATTGGATCATCAATCCTTTCAAGAACTCCTAACTTCTTTCTCAGAGAAAAGCCTTTCCCCTCTTAGGGGACTATGGCCTTTAGTCCCAATGCAGGTGATTTTACAAGAAGGTAAGAAGGTATGATTTATTACATTCATCGAATCAGCAGAACAATTGCCAATACATAGACACTACTTACGGTAACAAACTTTTTTAAAAAGTAGAATGAGCATTTTCCAGGGAGGTACAGTTTGGTAATTTGCTCCCCATGTTTCTCTGTCCTATGGCCTTCCCCCACTCACCCCCCCCCCCTTTTTTCTCTGTCCTATAGCCTTCCCCGGCTAGCCAACTCCAACCCCACCATTCAGCTCAGGGCAGTGTTGTATATATCAAAGATTTCTTTAAGGCTTAAAAGCACTGCAGCTAATTTGAAAAAAAGAAATACTGACTTGAAAAATAACAAAGTTGATAGAAAGTTTTGCATTTCTTAAAATAAGTAGTTTTTAAAAATTTCCACGATCGCTTTTATCTCAGTCTGTTACTTTTTAACTCTCTAAAATGATACTGGTTTAAAAATTAATGTTCTGCAAATGGCCCATTTTCTGCATCCTGGCTTTCGTGTCTGTGCACACCTCGCTCTGGTGCCATAGGGCTAGTGAGAATTAGGAGATGTCCTGAGCTCTTAGAATGCAAAGCCCGAGGTGGGGGATTACGAGCTTAGGTTGCTCAGGGGACAGCCCCCTAGGCTGGGTCCTGGAGTGTGGCTGTCGGTGGGGGCAGCTGGGGGCCACTGCAACTCCTCAGAGAGGGAGTTTAACTGGTGGACAGTCAAAGCTCCAAGGAAGACTGCATGGGCTTCTAGTCGCCGGGTTTTGTGAATCTTTTCACCAGGCAAAAACACTCAGGACAGTTTGTGGGAGCCCGTGTGAAAGGCAGAAGGGGCTGGCCAGGAAGAAGGGGATGGCGCAGGGTGTGGATGGTAGGCAGCGCGGGCAGAGCTCACTGAGGACCTTGGAGAACCTATGGAAGGCGCAGTGTCTCCGCAGTGGGAGCGAGGATTCAGGATAAGAGATGAGAGTGTCTTCAGGAATGTTCACTCTAGCAAGCGCGGGGAGGCAGCGGTGGATGCCTGCTCCACATGGGGCTTCGGGTAGGAGCAGGGTAGCCGGTCCCTGCCAGGCAGGTCGTTAAGGAGCAGTCGGAACAACCTATGACCTTGCTCTCCTTGCATTCCCCGGCTTTTCTTCAGTTTAGGGACATTTCTGAGACTTTCCCACGAGGGATCCCGCAGAGGCACGTGCGAAGGAACGCGGAGCTGGCGGACGGTAGAGTTCATCTGGCCGCCTCTCACTCTTTTTCCCCACCTCTCTTGAGCACGGGCAAGTTTCTGGCAAAAGTGTGTCTTCGTACATTTGGAATTTTGTATGACCTCATCAATAGGCACTGTGACCCACTGTTTAGTTTTGAAGTTATGATTCAGAATTTGGGAGAGATGACTTTGAAGAATATTTTTAGAATACAGGTTCAGGGCTTAGGACCAGAACAAAAGAGAACTCACATTATCTTTAAAATCCAGATTACTATGATGCCATTCTCTTATAAAAGAATCTTATTTGTTCTAATAACTGATATCTAGTTATTATAGCTTTTGGATGGCATCTCTACTTCATTTAAAAAATAGTGATTTTACTCACATAAGGCTCATGTTAAGTGAACTCACTTTGTAGTACTTTAAAAACATAGAATGTGCTCTGCAATCTAGTCCAAACACTATGGTGCCAGCCCATAAGCACTATATACAATTATGGAGTTACATTTGATTTTTTTAAAAAAAGAAACCTTCGCATGTCCCAATATGGCTTTGGGTATAAAGCATATAACACCACCAGGCACAAATACCACCCCTCAAATAGAGCATACAGGATTCATTCCTATACAGTATTCTTAAAGCTCAATTAGCCGGATAGCTGCTGATGAAAAGACTTACATTTTAATCAAATGAAGAAGAAAAGTGTAGTGATTAAAATGATTATATTAATCACCATCAAAGAGAGCTGCTGCCCAGGAGGCACACTGATCTCACACTTAATTTCTCCAGTTTTATTATTTGCTCTGGCGGCATTTTCTCTCGTTAGAGAAATCTGGGAGCTTGAGGCCAGGCCCTCGTAATTACTACAAACATACAAATATCTTTATAACATTTATTTCCTAAGACGAAATGAAATTATTCACAACGCTGGCTGTAAAAGTAAAACACTATTCACTGTCAGAAGAGGCCTCTTTCTGAAAAGTTCACTTACAACATACACAGAATGAAAAACACACGATGCCCCAACTCTCCCCTTCCTAGTGAGTTGGTTCAGGGACCTGGATGTTGTCAAATATTGAGATCTTTAGAAATTCCTTCCTCAGTTAATTCCTCAGGCAACAGCTTTTGATTTTCAAGGCTCGAAAGACTTTGGATTTCTTTCAAAACCCCCAAACCCACAAGAGAGCCACATTCCCCCAAGTATTTCAGTTAATAGTCCCAGTTAGCATAATGCTTTGAAAACTAAAGAAAATCACGTTATATTAGAAGCCTTACCCTGGTTTCACTTTCGCTGAAGATATCACTGTTTGCCACACAGGCAATCAGGGAGCTAAAACTGTAGTTAAAGTTTCTAAAATGCATCTTGCTTTCTTACAGTGAAAGCGCTAGAGACCCACGCAGTCAAGCCCCTAGTGAGATTCCTTTCCAAGAGGCTGTAGGTTCCTTCTTGAGCCGATGCTTATAAAGCAGTAAGGGCCAGCCCCCACTCCCTGGGAAAAAAAAAAGTGCAGCTTCCACAGCATCCTGTTTGGACAGCAAATTCCTGAGTCAAGTCCTGCATGCTTGCAGGCAGACAGGGACAAAGTGTAAGTTTCTACTGGAAAGAGGTGACGTCAACACCTTAGTCATTTTCCCTATGCTAATTAACTTTGCTTGGGGAGAATGGAAAAAACAGCTGAGGTTTGCTTCACAGCTGCTTTATCAACCTCTCTTGCAGCATAGTTTCCACTGGTAGTAATTCCATTCAGCTACTCAGACAACACGCTCCTCGGCCGAATGGGACGACCCTTCTTAAGATGGAAAATGTTACAAAAGAAAAAGGATGAAGGTCTGTGGCAATAAACAGCAATTAGACTGTAGGGAAGTTTCAAGGCTTTGGGAAACCTGGAAACCAAAGTCCGGGTGACATACTTGATCCCTGGAATTTCCTGAAAACCTCAATCAAAGTTTCACTTTGGGGTATTAGAGAAAACATTTTGAAATCTGTCTTGGTCAATAAAAATTTTAAAGGACAAAAAGAGGAATCATTTTGAAATGTAGTTAAAATGTTTTTTCCCCAATGACATTTTATTGGATGAATGTCCCAATTTCTACTTGTATCCCACAGTGGAATGGAGCAAAGAGAACCTAAAACAATCCTAGGATTTTCATTTGAAAACTTCATTATTATAATTTGAGAACTGGGAATATGCAACACTTCGATCATTTTCAAAGCACTACTGAATTCAGGCAAAGGATACAAAAACACTAGCCTTTGAAACTGAGCAAAGAAGCATTAACCCATTTATGCCAGAGGTTGCAATTTTTTGAATTTTTGCCATCAGACCTTGGCAATGACCTTGAGCAATAGGATATAAATAACTCCCACATGCTTAGCGTTCCAATAATGGAACACTAGGCATAAATGGGTTAAGAGGTCCTGCTTAAAGACTCATAAACTAAGTGTAAAAAAAAAAAAAAAAAAAGGAAAGGAAGAAGAAATGGAAAGAATGTACACTATAATTGAAAGGGAAGATGCAGGGAAGATGCCTGGTTTGGAGAAGTGCTCTGCGATGCAAGACTGACTCTAGTTCTTTCAAAAGGTTGCAACTCTTGAACCTTCTAAGTATTTTACCAGTTTAGATCCCTATGGCAGCCTGGGTCCTATGTACTTCTCACTCTCTCCAATTTTATTATCACCTAAAAGCACTCAAGTTATTTAAGCATTCTCTGATTTAGGGGCACACAGGGACAGCTCTCAAGCTTCCAGAAGTTAAATGGAATCCTGCGATTCACATTTAAAAATTAACTTCAAAGAATCATTAAAGTCAGCCAATAATTTAAAATACATGCAAGAGGAAGAAACAAAGCAGGGCATTTAGCCTTCCAAAAAAGGAAAAGCAAAGTCCCTTTGGATGAGTGAGTGTTGCTTAATTTCAATGCACTGTGCCTTGCTGCCAACTGTAGAGTTATGTAAGAAACCAGTTACGGTGTTTGCTTTGCCAAATTATCCATAACTCCCAACCTGAAAAGACATAAACGCATGTATTCCAAAAAAGTGTAGAATACTGAACAATGCAACATGCATCAAACACCAAGGGGAAGTGGTCATCCTGGATGATGCTTCGAGAGGGAATGTGTATGCTTGCAGTCCTGCATTTTCAGTACAGGGAGCCTTTGTCTGTCCAGCAGGCACATGAAGATTGTGGTGGTGGGCAGGAGAGGCTAAGGGGAAACAGAGGTGGGGGCAGCAGACACAGTCCTGCATTCCACTCCTCCAGAGGGGCTTGGAACTTCTCTGATGTTCCCTCCCCCTCTCCAACTCTTTGTCTCCCCCTTTTCTCTTCTCCTGGAATGCACCTGGGCAAATTCCATTAAAAGGTGATCAGAAGAGACAGAAGAGGCTAATTTAGACACAAGAGGCTAATTTCACTGTCTTCTTTTCTCTTTTAAAATCATGACACAAAGTTCCAGCTCAATTTTGTGGGCAAATCTCAAACATATCTGTTCATCTGAGACAACAGTATGGGCTCACCCGAATTTACAATTTTGATTTCGTTATATGGATGGAAAAAAAAAAAAGAACGGTGAGGTATTTGAAGATTGTTCAACTGTCTTTGCTCATAGAAATGATAAATCTTTCACTAGATTGCCCCAAAACATGTAATTCTGTATCTGCCTTTGAATTGATCGGTTCTATCTATCTGAATTGAATTTAGTAAACTTGAGCACTTCCATTTTTAGATCAGGAGTAAGAGCTGGTCAAAATGGTGGCTGCCACTTTGTAGGGAGACTGGAATGCATGTTCTCTGGCAAAAAAATCACTGGTTCACAAATTGTACCAGAGCCCTGGATCAGGGGGATGGTACTTAGGATCTGCCACCTTGGTTTTACTTGGCTAAAATGTGAGAGGTATGCAGCAGATTTGAGTTTCCGAAGTGCGTCTTGCTGAGTAGCAAGAATCCTTAGTGGCACTTGGACACTCTGGTTGGCCAACAGGGCAAAGCACAGGGTTTCCTGGGACACCTGTCCCTGTACCCATAGGGTAAGACTGCCTTATGCTCATATCAATGCCTCCTCATCTGCTCATCTGACAATTCTTGCTAAGAAAGTCTGTCTTTGACTGCATGTCTATTATACGTGAACTTGCATTTCTAAAGGTCCTATGCAAATGAATTTACTTTATAAATAGTGATTCTCCCCACTGAGAATAAAAATGGATCCAAAGCAAGTATTTAAAAAGCTGACTTTCCTACTTGTATATTCCTTGTGGTTTTGGAGGCAAGTATATTCCTGATTCTTGCTTGCTGGTTGGATGTCAGTGATCTGAAGAAAGCAGAGCAAGACCCACAGCAAGACCTCTGATATGGTTGGGCTGTGTCCCCACCAAAATCTCAACTTGAATTGTATCTCCCAGAATTCCCACATATTGTGGGAGGGACCCAGGGGGAGGTAATTGAATCATGGGGGGCCAGTCTTTCCTGTGCTATTCTCGTGATAGTGAATAAGTCTCACGAGATCTGATGGGTTTATCAGGGGTTTTCACTTTTGCTCTCTCATCATTTTCCCTTGCTGCCGCCATGTAAGAAGTGTCTTTCACCTCCCGCCATGATTCTGAGGCCTCCCCAGCCATGTGGAACTATAAGTCCAATTAAACCTCTTTTTCTTCCCAGTCTTGGGTATGTCTTTATCAGCAGTGTGAAAACGGACTAATATAGTCTCATTAGAGCTCTTGAGAAGCATTCTAAAACCTGCACTCAACATGATAAAACTGAACCCAGAAGTTAAAGTAAATGAATGTTTTAGTCAATTCAGAGCTTTAGAAGTTTTGCATTTCTTCCACTCACACCATAAAAATCATAAATGAGTCTTTTTAACCTGCATTTGCCTCCTCTGGCTCCAAACAGTTTCCATTAGGAAGTTTCTATTTTCAGTGAGGAAAAATTAAGGTTTATGATGAATTCCATCATTCCCATTACAGCATTCTGAAAGCATCATTAGGATGACTTCAGCACATCCATTATGAACTCTAAGGAGTTGACAACTGTACCAAGAATGTGCCCCCTGTGAAGCTGTCTGCAACATGAACTGACCAAAGACAGAAACTGAGTTTTGACTTCCAACACTGAGCAAAAAATGAAGCAACTTGCAAAGGCTCTCTTGTGAATGAAAATGATGACAGTTACATTTTATTTCAGTTTTTTGCTTCTAAGATAGTGAAATAGTTTTTTTTTTTTTTTTTTTGAGACAGTTTTGCTCTTGTCGCCCAGGCCGGAGTGCAGTGGCGTGATCTTGGCTCACTGCAACCTCTGCCTCCTGGGTTCAAGCAATTCTCCTGCCTCAGCCTCCCAAGTAGTTGGGATTACAGGCGCCTGCCACCACGCCCAGCTAATTTTTGTATTTTTAGTAGAGATGGGGTTTCACCATGTTGGTCAGGCTGGTCTCAAACTCCTGACCTCATGATCCACCCGCCTCGGCCTCCCAAAGTGGTAAAGTAGTTTTACTGTTACTTCACATGTGTAACCATTCCCTATAGAATGTGGAGCATTGTTCCCCAGCCTAAGTTACTACACAAAAACAAAACAAAACAAAAAACAACCCCACAAGGGTTTGCTCTCTTCCTCATCTTTACCACTTTGTGATCTAAAAGGCATTATTAACTAAGGAGAAGGTTCTTATTCTCAACTTTTAAGAGGGATTAATATCAAATTCAGAGTTGTGGAGAGGATTCATCTAGTGATGGAGGCAAAGTGCCTAGCACAATGCCTGAAACACAGGTGGTGGCTAAAGCACATCAGTTGCCTTTCTATTTCCGATTTCATCGATAAAGATATTGAGGTTCAGAGTGGCACACACTATGCTTAGGAGAGCCGGAACTCACTCTGGGCTTTTCATTGCAGATTCCACGCTTGTTCCAAGGAACTATGCCCGCCTTGGACCAATGCCCTGTGGTACTGTAGCTCATTTCCCCATCTCTCTGGGTGGTCCAGGGCACCTTGGATGTCCTCCTATATGCCCTGCAGGTCCACAGAAAGTCCTGTAGGTTCTCTATCCCAACCTTCACCGTGCATAGTGCTGCAGGTAGGCAGCCCTCAGCAACTGTAATATCTTCCCAACTGGCCTCGCTTGGCCGGTGTCTTACCACTCCAACATAATGTGCAAGTCTGACACATAAAAATCTCTGATGGTGACCAAGCTCGGTCACATTCCTCTCCCGCTGTATAAACTTCAGTGATAAGCACTGTTCCTGCTGTAGCCCAGGCAGACTGTTCAAGGTCGTCTTGTGTCTTTCTTGTCACATATCCTGCCAGTGCTGCTCTCACTTTTATGTTCCTCCAAGACAAATGGCTTATATGCCTCAAAACACACTCCCCTCTTCTCTTCCCCAAGTCTCTGCTCGTGCTCTCCCTCTCCCTGGATTATTCCTCCTTTCTCCCCTTTCCTTTCCTTCCTTAAGATTGAGTGCAGGCATGTCATTCTCCAGGAAGCCAACAATGACCCCCCGTGTTAAAAAAATATTATTCAATGATGCCTGCTGAAGCCCGACAAGGCAGACTTTATTCAGGACCACGACGATGGGTATAGAGACCACCGCAACCAGGTCTTGCAGTGGGGGCTGGGGGCGGGGGTAGATTGAGCTCAACTCCGAATACAGCATGGCCAAGAAGCAGTGTCAGGGTCAGTGGTGGAAAATTACTAAGAGGAGGCATCGGGGTAAAGAGGACTCTGGCTAAGCTGACCTAATAGGATTCTTGCTGAAGACAGGCCCGGGTGATTAGACATCACCTGACGGATGGTAGAAGATGAAGAACCCAATCAGATATTAAGGGTGGGGGGGCTCCTGTTAAACTGACTTTGCGGGGTTCTTTGCTAAAACTGGGTTTTATAAGGAAGTGCACAGGTGAGCCTAGGAAAAGGGTCAGAAACCTGACCCAAGTTTGGCCAAGCAAAAAATGTTTGTCACCCTAAACCCACTCATACCCTTGTCCAAGGTTTGTTCAGCACTCTCCAAACTTCCTACGTCTGTCTCCAGCACCGTGCTCACTTCAGTAGGTGACCACCTATGTGATGACACCCTGGTTCTAAACAGTGAACCTCCTGACGGCTTGAGCCACATCTTATTCCACTTGATAGTCCTGGTGCTGGTACAAAATAGTCTCTCAAAAATGCCAGCTAAAGAAACAAACTGATGACTTTCTTCCTGTCAGTCATCCACTGCTTCTACTTTGATCACATAGAACTAAAAACTAGTTCCTCTTTGACACAAGAGTCATTCATACATTTGACGACAGATGTCATCTCATTCACATATCCATTCATTTGATCAGCAAATACTGAATAGCCTTTTACATGATAGATATGATTGTAGATACTCTAGAAAAGAATAGATAAATGAAGTGTAAACCCTGCCACTAAGATGAGTAGAACTTTGGATAGTTTTCCTGGATCTTACTTTCTCCATTGCAAATTCCAACCCCCCACTGCCCACCTTATCAGTCTCATTTAAACAAATATTTTTAAAATTTGATAATACAGTCATATGATAAAAAACAAAATAAACTTTTTTTTTTTTTTTGAGACGGAGTCTTGCTCTGTCGCCCAGGCTGGAGTGCAGTGGCACTATCTCGGCTCACTGCAAGCTCCGCCTCCCGGGTTCACGCCATTCTCCTGCCTCAGCCTCCCAAATAGCTGGGATTACAGGCGCCCGCCTCCACGCCCGGCTAATTTTTTGTATTTTTAGTAGAGACGGGGTTTCACCATGTTAGCCAGGATGGTCTTGATCTCCTGACCTCATGATCTGCCCACGTTGGCCTCCCAAAGTGCTGGGATTACAGGCGTGAGCCACCCCGCCAGGACCAAAATATACTTAAATAGGATACACTGAGAAAGCTATTCCTACCTCTGTCCCTGTCCACTCCATTCTCACTCTGCCTCTTAGGTGTAACCTCATTTTTTAAACTCATTTTTATTATTTTGGGTTTTTTTAATCAAATAAAAGCAATTATGATTTTATTTCCCCCACTTTAAGTAAATAAAAGGTAACATGCTATATTTAAACAAAACAAACCTTCAATGACTTCTCTTTGCTCCTGAAGTTGAACCTGAGCCTTCTGGTTCATATTCATTCACGCATCCCTCCATTTATTCATTCATTTGTCTAAACACTGTTCTAGGTACTAGGAATTCAAATATGAACAAAACAGACAAAACTCCCTGCCCTCTTGGAGCTTACATTCCAGATGGGGAAAAAAGACACAAAACAAGATAGATGGGTACAATCCACAGTATGTTTAGACAGCCTTGAGTGTGGGCAACAGAGCAGCACGGAGGGGCAGAAAAGCTGGAAAAGTGGTGAAAGCAAGCCCGGCCAGGGAAAGCATCCTTGAGAAGGGGACATGCGAGTGCATGAGGACCTGAAGCAGGTAGGGGAGTGAACCATTGGATGCTGGGGAACAGCATTCTAGCCAGGGAACAGCAGGTGTGGAGGCCCTGAGGCAGGAGAATCTGGCACGCTGCAAGCCCAGCAAGGAGGCTCAGGGTGGCTGCGGAGGAGGGTCATGGAGAAAGTGGTTGGGAATGAGGACAAGAGAGACCTTTAGCCATTGGAAGGACCCTGGCTTGTATTCTACAGAAGTGGGAGCCATAAGGGGGTTTGAGCAAAGGTTAGCATGGTCTGTTATGACGTGATTTCTATATTACAGAAGTACTCTGGCTTCTGTGTTCAGAATACAGTGAAGGGGTGAGGGGGAAGCAAGGTACCCATGAGGAGACAGCTGCGGTAGGCAGGGCAGTGGGAGCTTCTTCTCCAACCATGTGTCCACACCTCCTCCAGGGACCCCCTCTGCAGTACCCACTTTCTAAAGCTCCTCAGCCAGCTCCTCCCTGTCTCATTCCTGCCTATTGAACTCTTGTTCATCCTTTAAAGCCTATCATTAAGTCCAGTTCCTCCAGGAGCTCCCCCATCCCCCGACTAAGTGTTCTTTCCCTCCTGTAACCTGGTGACTCCCACCTCCCGCTGTCACCATAGTCTGCTTGGCATCATAGTCATGTTGGGACTTGGCAATCTTCATACTACAACAAAAGCTTCATGAGGACAATGCGGCTTATTCTGCAGCTCCCCAGAGATGTAGATAAAAGCTTGTGCAAGTCAATGACACCAAAATTCAGAGAACTGCACCAGTGGGGGCTCATCTGATGCAAACCAAGAGCCAGAATTCACCAGAGCATCAAAAGGCCATGGCTTCTGGTGTGACAGACTGAAGGGCAGCCTTTGTCTGTGGTTTGAGCAAAGGCCAGGCCATTCATTGTGGTCACAGGAGGTGGTGTAGGGTTGTGATGACATTTCTCACAGGCCTCAGGGGAAGCGCTGTGCTTGAGGGCCACATGTGTGCTCCGTGGGTGTCACATTCCCGGATGTGCTTCCTATGTCCTTGCTGTGGGGGGCCTAGCAGGATGCCAGGCACTGGCCAGCACCATCACATGGAGACTGGGAGGCCCGACCACATGGACACTGCGGAGGGCCAGGATTCTTCTTATGGGTACACACTGCAGAGATCTCCAGCACCAACCCCATGACAAGAGGAAGAGCAGAGTCAATTGGATGCATGTCCACCTTAAGGACCTGTCTTTAGGGCATGTTTCATAAAGTATCCAGCATATAGGAGAATTTGTATAGAATTTACAAATAAAATGCTTTACTGGCAGATGTACTAAAAAATCTTCTACCAAGGAGGTTCATAATCCAAAACATTTGGAGACCATGTGTTTAAGCAATAGTGTGATTAAATTCCCAGTTTTCTTTAGGCTTTTTCATGATAAGCAAGCGTAAGAAAGAGAACAGAAGAACATTCTTCTTGATATAGTTAAAGGAATTTCTATTTTTGTTCACTTTTAGGGAAATCAGGAAATGGGCTCAGCAGTGTATTTCTCTTAGTATTGCTTTCTTACTGGTAAAATTTGCTTGGCCACAGGGAAGTGGTATAAAGCAAAACACATAACCTTTCTTTTTTGATGGGCTTTGAAGGCGTTAACCAGAATGCCCTGGAGAAAATATGGGAGGTGCTGGTTCTGCAACTACAGAGAATGACAACTAAGTATTCTAAATCTGAAATAATGAAATTGTTTAAAAAAACACTTTGAAGTTTAATGAGTATTAATTTTCCGTAAGAAAACACAATAACTGATATTAAACTTCAGCCAGGCACAGTTCTGATACTTTGAAAAAAAATAAGAAACGCTGAAGTATCTTTTGATACTTTGCCTGAATTACTACAAGAGAGTTTACAAATATGTATTTCTGGGATAACACAGAACTTTTATTCCTTAGATAAAAAATCTGAGTGGCTGATTTATGCCAGTGAACAAAATGATGGCTGCAATTATGCCTGCTCTATATTCATGTTGTTAAAGGTGAAAATGCTAAAGACTTTTTTTTTAGCAGAATGGTGATCATGATCTGTTAACACAGTAGAAACAAAAAAAAAAAAATCCAAGTATAAAGAAAAAAAAGAATAAAAAAGAGAAGAAAAAAATAAAATAATTGGGAAAAAACAGGGAGGAAGAGTGTGTACAAATGTACATCTTAAGACTGAGGTCACAGTTCATACTAGATTTCATCTCGTTTGTTAAATTCCATGTGCGCTCAGAATTCCATTAACTCTTATTCCGTATTGCCTCAATCTTTCCTTAATATGTAAAGGTTAACCACCCCACTGTAACTTCTTGGAAATGCACTGCTTGCAATGTTTAAGATGAAAAAATAGCCATAGGCAAATCAAAACTCTACTTAATGACTTGGAGACCAGCAGATGAGGATTAGGGGAGGCAACATTTATTTGGAGATTACTGGGGCCAAAGCCACCCTAATTAATTACCCTTTATTTGTTCTCTCTTTCCAGAGCCACCTTGCTTTAATTACTGACTTTAATTTCTGCTTTGATGCCATTCTCAGCCAGGGGCACAGTACTGCAGCAGCAAAAACCTGGGGAAGAACAATCACCCAGGAGTGGGCTGGCTGTGGTCCACTCAGGCCCAGGGAACACCAGTGTCTGGTTAGCCCTCATCCCTGCGCTAGGCAGCTTTCACAACCCCACGGCTGGTTCATTCTCAACAAGTCAGTCCTTCACACGCAAAGTAGGAATTCTACTTTCCAGGGTTAATGCTGCCTGGAAAACCTTTTCCTTCCGCTGCAGCATTCCATACTCTCCTTGGAAGAAGTGACACAATGGCTTCCCGGGAGAGCAGAGGCCGGGTCTCGTTGGAGGAGATGATTCTCCCAGGGAGGCTGGCGCAGTGCGGGGTCCAGGCACACACCACGCCGGCACCTGGTGAATAGCTGGCTGAATGTCAGCGGAGGAGTAAAGGTGAGAGGGTCATGGAGGGAAGGGGAAAAAAATGAGCAAGATCAAAATGTGCAACTCTTCAATAAAGACAGAAAACCCAGTTCTGAATGGCTTCGCTAAAGATCGTTTGTATCCACACCCAGTTTCAAAACTCAAGAGGCAGGTCAGAAATGGTTTTCTGTTGTTGGTTTGTTTTTTCTTTTTCACCAAGTGCTGGGAGAAAAGTGAGTTATGTGCTCTTACCTGCTATTTCCATTACCATACACACACCCTGTTTCCATGTCTGCAGTTGAGAAGTCCCAACAGGGCACTGCAAACGCTTTCTTTCTGCATTTGGCCTGCATTCTTTGCTGATGACTTAAAAGCCTGATAACAAGTCACACGAGGAAGCATGTCCTGTCATCTTCATGAAGGTCACCAATGATTCAAAAGATACTTAAGGAACAATAAACTACATACAAAGAACAAGCAAGACCCCACCACAACTTGGATATTATCTCTGTCCATCCAAAGAGAGAACAACTGTGCCAACCTGGTTCATCAGGAAAATCTAGGTGTTCCTGTCAAGTGACTAAAATGTGGGCACACGTCTTTGCACCGAGTATCTGATTCCTAAGAGCTGTTCCCTTTCCATCAGGCCTAGAATGGCCCAGTTAGTTTTCTCCTGGTGAACTGTAGCCCATTAACATTGACGGAAAATTAGTTGTTAATATTGAAAAATTGGGAGGTGTCACACAGAAATAGAACTTCTGACTTCTTTTTGGTGGTGGTGGGGGGGGGAGATGTGGCCACCCTGGGACCACAGCTCCATTTCACTGTGGCCGAGCAGATGCCCCTTGTTGGGGAACCCATGCTCTTCAAATACCCTAGGCCTCATCACTGTCTGTGGTCTACTCGCCCCTCCACCGGTGATGGCTGCTGGCTGACCAGCCCCCAGGGCATTTCAATTTGTGGCTTAATTTGGTAATTCATCAAAAACAGATTAGTCACCTGCTAGGGCCAGCCATGGTGTGAGGTGCCAGGCGTACAGGCAGAGAAGTTTACCCAGCTCTGGGGCTCAAGCTGTTCTATGCCTAATAATTTACACCGAATTATACATGGAGAGGGCATGGCCCTCACTCCCACATGGTAATTGTGTGTGTGTGTGTGTGTGTGTGTGTGTGTGTGTGTGTGCGCGCGCTTATTTTTTCATCTGGCCCATGTATGGGCACATCACATCCCTATGGGTGACTCCCTGGGCATCTGTGAAATGTTGTCTCCCACTCCTGAAATTATGCTGTAAATGCCAGGGAATGGTGGTGACATGGTTATAGCGATGATCTTGATTCTGCTCAAACATAAACCACAGTTGGTTTCTTTAGCAATTATTAAGAAATGATTGGGCCATGTCAGAGGAAGACAGAGGAAGAATCTGAACTGTAATTCACTTACAGATTTCTACAGAATTAGCTCATGATTCATGGAGGCAAAAAAAGTTTTGTCAGGACTGGCATTCGAAGACACAGAAAAACAATTTGAAAGGAGCCTGAGGTCCAGGTGTTTTCAGAGTGTGGTCTTTAAGATAGTTTCTTAAAAGATCATTCTGAGAAGAGAGCATTTTAAACTGCTCTTGTACAAATCTATGGTACATTTTATTCCTTATGTTGAAAATGATGGGAAGATTGTGCCTGTTTCATCCATTTAAGAAACCCTCCCTATTGGTCCAAGCCACCGTGGGCTCCTCCATCCTGAGGGAGGACACAGTGGCTCTACTGTCGTCTGTAGAGGTGAAACTATGTGGCACATACTGTGATCAACCACAGCTACCTGCCAACTCCCGAGCCAATTCCCCACCCACTCCCCGCCATGGTTACTGGCCGCTTCCAGACTCTAAGACAGAGGTTCTTGCGCAGGGGAGGTTATTAGGATGAGTGGTGGGGAGGGGAAAGGAAACTGGGCAGAGGGAGAGTGAAGCTACCAAGTGGTCCTAGTGGAAGCCTAGCCGACTCTACGGGGAGCTTTGAGGAGGAGACGACCCTTGTCGGAGCAGGAGGACCGGGCCTTGATACCCCCACGTTGGTCAGTTCTGGGAAGGGGCTACCCTGAGAAGGGGGTGGAACTTGGGCAAGGTGGCTTTGCTCTGCCCCAACGGGGCTGACTGGCAAGGGAGGCTGGGAGACAAATTCTGTTTTTCTGAAATGACCTGGGGTGTGTCACTGTGACCAGTGCACCGACCAGCTAACCGACCAACCCGCAAGGCCCAAGCTCAAGGAATTAGAAGGCTCCAGACTTGCACCCTAAGTTAATCATCTGAAGTCCCAGAAATGTGACAGCCTTTAAACTGAACACCACAAAAATGCTGCTTATTCCACTCCAAATCATTAGCTCATCATCCATGTAAGGAGCTTCAAGAAGAATATCGGTAAGATTAGCGGTAAACTCAAACAGTTTAAACTTTCAGTATAAACCGCATCAACTCAAATCCCGAATACTGACTCAACAATTTCACTCCTAGGAATTTATTCTAAAGAAATCCTCATGGCTGTGGGCAAACATTAGATGCAAATATGTTCCTGCAAGGCAAATAAAATATGCAAAAATATAGTTTTATGTAAATAAAATACATCAAGATCCGTGATCAGATAATATACATGCTAAATTCATTCAGTAGACTATAGAGCCACTCACAGTAAGGTGGTGAAAACTAATGACATGAAAAGATGTTCAAGACTTGCTGTTAGGAGAAAAAAACAGGTTACAAAGCAATGTTTATTGTTCTCATTTTGGTGAAAAGAAAGAATATGCGTGATAGTATTAGAAGACTCCTGTGTTTTTCTTCTTGATTATTTGGATTTGGATTATTTAGATTCTAACATGAATTTCCACAATGAACACTTATTACTTTTATAATGACAAAAAAGCTTCTCCTTTCCCCTTCCCTCACTAGATGCTATATATCAATGGTCAAGGTAACCGTGGTTAACAGACACAATATGTAAGGGTAAAGGTTAGTTGGAGAGAAAATCGACTTTCCCTGTTTTTGTATAGTGGTTTGGTATCATGGCTTTTAATGTTTGCACTGTATCTGTTATGCACAATCTCTAAACCTGCTCTTTTTAACCCATTAACATTTTGGAGTGCTAGTTATTGAAAGAATCCTATTTCATACCTAGAAACAGGGATTTCACCAGAAAATACTGATTTTGTCTTTCTTTGATTACCTCTCCTGCCTGCCATCTTTATCTGGTGAAATTCTCATTTAATCAGTAGTGTTGGCTGAGCCATTCTCACTGGAGTCAGGGCTGTCTGAGTGCCAGGGGACACTCATCTGAATTGTTTCTTGTCACTGCCATGTCCCTACGTCTATTCCTTGCTCATCTGCATTATTTTCCCCATTCTTCTTGCAGTCCCAGAATCACATCCAAGCCCCTTTTCTTTCTCCCTGGATGACCCCTTCCTCTGAATCTCCTTTCTAACAAGACTGGAAGGTTACATAATAAACTTCTCCCCATTACAGCATTAATGATGACAGTTGTTTAATATATAAGGCTTTCCCAGAGAATTTGTATTTAATCAGCAAATTCTGGAGATCAGTCTGCATCTCAAAGGAATGCATTGCTAAGGGGAAAATTCCAGGCAGTAAGTCAGTTACAGGGGAAAATTCTCTGCACAGGTGGGCTCTTCCGGGGCTGGGTGCTGCCTACGTATTGTTCAAGCACCTACACTGAGCAGATTCTTGCATGGACTGACTGGGATTAAGGGCAGACTTCCAAGAAATCACTCATGTCTCCATTCATTCAACCACCATTTGTTAAAGATCTCCCACGTGACTTCTCGAACTCCTTGGCTGGGTAAAATTACCCCTAGTTCTTAGTATTTACCACACTTTAATTGATTTCCTTCACCAAACTAAGGGTAGACCAAGCCAGAGACCCTGGAACCCTTAAAACCCTTCATAAATATTTGTTGAACAAATGCATGCAGCCAAGTAACTGACTCTTCCTTAGAGATATAAAGATGAGGAAGGTATGGTTATTCCTTCAAAAAGCTCACAGTGGGCCAGGCGTGGTGGCTCAAGCCTGTAATCCCAGCACTTTGGGAGGCCGAGGTGGGAGGATCATGAGGTCAGGAGTTCGAGACCAGCCTGACCAACATGGTGAAACCCTGTCTCTACTAAAAATACAAAAATTAGCTGGGCGGGGTGGCAGGTGCCTGTAATCCCAGCTACTTGGGAGGCTGAGGTAGAAGAACCGCTTGAACCTGGGAGGTGGAGGTTGCAGTGAGCCGAGATCGCACCACTGTACTTCAGCCTGGGCGACAGAGCGAGACTCTGTCTCAAAAAGAAAAAAAAAGCTCACGGTGAAATCAATCAAGAAATACTAAGCCATGACCAGGTGCTCAGTAGTCTACTAGGGCCTCCAAAAGCCTCAGTTTCTGTCCCTACAGGGGCTTAAGATGGAAGCTTGAGTGACGAGACTGCAGCTCCAGTGATAATATAAATGATCTCTCTTGTGTGTCACAGACACTCAGAGCTCAGGATACTAGAAGTGGAGCGTAGCGATCAGAAAAGTCTAGCTAGGTATATAAGAATCCCATCTCAACCTCCAATTGGTCCAGTTATGAAAAGTCCTACAGATGAAGGACTTGAGAATAGGGTTAGGCTTTAAATAAGTGGGAAAAAGATATACCTCTGCATTTCCTCATTACTACCTAAAAAGAAAAGGTATAAGGAAAGCTTTCCCCAATCAACCTACACAAGAATCTGCTCAGTGTAGGTGCTTATACTAGTTAGTTAACTTTCCACTATCATCCACTGTCATGTGGCATCAAATAAGCAGGTGCTTTTATTAAAGGACATATATACTTTATTCATTTTGAACAAATTTGATGGCTTGTATTTTTTTGCATGGCATTGGGTTAGTGCTAATATCTGTTAACAGATGTCCTGGATTTCTTAGGAAATCCTACCTTTGCATATTTTATTTTAAAAATAAATGCTATTCGCGGGCGGGAGCAATGGCTCACGCCTGTAATCCCAGCACTTTGGGAGGCCGAGGTGGGTGGATCACAAGGTCAGGAGATAGAGACCATCCTGGCTAACACGGTGAAACGCTGTCTCTACTAAAAACACAAAAAACTAGCCAGGTGTGGTGGCGGGTGCCTGTAATCCCAGCTACTCGGGAGGCTGAGGCAGGAGAATGGCGTGAACCCAGGAAGTGGAGCTTGCAGTGAGCTCAGATCGCACCACTGCACTCCAACCTGGGTGACAGAGAGAGACTCCATCTCAAAAAAAATAAAATAAATAAATAAAAAATTTTTAATGCTATTCATGCAACACATTTTTAAAATTTTGGTAAGGACATAAAAATAAATATATTAGACAAAATCTTATGTTTCTGCATACACCCAAATTTGGGCTTGGAAAGTGCCTATAAACAGAGGTGAGGTGGGGAGGATGCCATGTGTGGTGTGGTGGGATGTCATAGGTAGCTATGATAAAGACAATTCTGGAAGAACAAATTCTCTGAAGATGGCTGCAACACTGTCTCCTACTCCACATGCTCTCCTACAGCCTTGCCATTCCTGTTGGGAGAAGGAATGTATGTCCCCTGCCCTTGAATGTGGAGGACCTTTGTGAGTGCCTCAAGTGACACTATATGGTGGAAAAGACACCAAGTTTAGGTCATAAAAAGCCATGCCCTTCTGCCTTGTTCTCTCGGGGCACTTCCTCTTGGAACCCAGTTGCCCACCATGCTGTCAGGAAGCCCAAGCAGCCCATGAAGAGGCCCATACAGAGACGAACTGAGGCTGCTGGCCCAGAGCTCTGGCTGAGCTCCTCACTGGCAGCTGGTATTTTTGCCAGCTATATAAGTGTGACAACTTGGGAGTGGACCCTCCAGTCGCCAGCCAAGGAAACCCAGAGGATGATGCATGGAGGAGAGAAGAATCATCTCTGTGTAAACTGCAGATTCACAAGCAAAACAGATGACTATTGTTATTTACAGCCATTATGTTTTGGGTGGCTTGTTGTGCAGCAATAGTAACTGGAACAACATTTCTGCGATGGGCAGAAGTGGCAACATTAGACTCAGAAGGCGAGGTCACCTGAGTAAGCAGGGTCCTTAGTGGAACAGTGGGTGTAAGAGGAAGGAGAGATGGGTGGGTGTGGGGCTTCTTGCCATCTACATATGTAGGGTCTGCCTTTTACTTGCACATCTGTGAGAGGTGTACAACAGAGTTGTAGAAGTAGGGACTCTGGAGCCAGGCCACCTGGATCTGAACCTAGTGTTCCATTTCTTAGCTGTGTGACCTTGGGCAAGGTTCTCAAGTCCCATGTGCTTCAGGTTCTTCATCTGTAAAGAGGATAATCACAGGACCTACCTCATGTGGTGGTGGTGGCACAAATTGACCTAATGCCTACATTGAGGCTTGGTGCATAGGAAGTTTCTATGAAAGCATTCACTGTTATCATCCACATAGGTGTGGGCCTCAGACTATGAGCTGGGCTGAATGACAGCCCCTCCCTAGTCCCTGGAGCTTGTAAATATGTTGCCATACATGGAAGAAGGGACTCTGCAGGGGTGACTAAGCTAAGGATCTTGAGACTAGGAGATGATGGATTACCAGGGTGGGCCCAGTGTAATCAAAGTGTCTTTATAAGCAGGATATGGCAGGGTTGGAGTCGGAGATGGAGACAGGATGATGGAAGCAGAGATTCGAGTGATATGGGGCCATAAGCCAAGGAATGTGGGAGTCTTGGGAACCCGGGAAAAGGCAACGAAACAGATTTTGCCCTAGAAGTAACGCAGCCAGGCTGACACCTGATTTTAGCCCATTGAGACTGATTTTGGAGTTCGATCTCCAGAACTGTACAGTCATAAATCTGTGCTGTTTTCAGCCACTAAAATTGTTTGGTAATCTGTTACATCAGCAACAGGAAGCAAATACAAATTTAAGACTGGAGAAAGGTAGCTTTATAGAACATCCAGCAGCTAGAATGTTCAAAGGAAGTTGGGCTTTGGAATCAATAAACTGCTGTCCCTTTATTTCTTCTTCTCCTGACTTAGGCTTCGAGGGATGACATTTTCTTTTTAATCCTAGCATGTGAAGTGGCCAAAGCTCAGGCTTGGGTGTCAGATGGGCCTGGGCAGGAACCCTGGCTGCAGTCCTTACTTGCTGGGGGTCCTCAGTCAACTGGTGGTGCTGGCCAAGATGACCACAGTGGCACTGACAGCCAGAGTCAGTTGCCTGCTAGCCATTCAGAGTGGTCAGTGCCCACGAGGTACCAGTTACTATGTGCTATGAATATTACCTCTAGACTGAATCCTATGAACTTCAGTTTCCTCATTTGCAATTTGGGAACAATCTAAGTCAAAGGTTGTTGTAGAATGTGCATAGGTAGGTGCTTTTCAGACTGTGGCTGCCACAGCAGCAGTAGCTGCCTTACTTGGCAACTTGCCAGAATTCTTGCCCTACCTATTGTGGTAGGCAGAATTCTCAAATGGCCCCCTGGTGGACAAGCTTTGCATGATCCCGGGACTCTGACTGTGATGGATTCTGTTTCCACGGTTAGGTTATATTACCCTGGGAGATTATGTGGGGTGAACACTTAAAAGGGACAGGGTTCTTTCTGAAGTCGGAGAAAGGATGGGAGAGACATTCTCTGTTGCTGATTCTGAAGATGGAGGGGGCCATGTGGCAAGGACTGAGAGTGGCCTCAAGGAGCTAGAGTGGCCATGGGGATCTGAATGTGCTTAGAAGCAGATTCTCCCCAAGAGTCTCCAGACAGGAACGCAGCCCAGGAGAGAACCGGTTCCAGCCTTGTTAACCTTGAGCAGAGAACCCTGTTGTGCACATGCTGATTTCTGACCTACAGACCTGTCAACTAAGAAATGGGCATTGTAAGCCACTAGATTTGTAGTAATTTGTCACACAGCAATAGAAAACTAATATATATTTACTGAATCAGAAACTCTGCTGGTTTTTGTTTGTTTGTTTGAGACAGGGTCTCACTGTGTCACCCAGGCTGGTCTCAACGAGCCTTTGCTGAATCTCTTCCTTGTCAGAGGAGACTGCTGGTCCCCAAGATAGAAAGTAAAGGAGACCCAGCCCTGCTGTCAGGAAGCACCCGCCTCGGGTTGGAGTAAAAGTCACACATGGGACGAGGCTGTAAGTCTCAGCAAACAGCAGTGCGAGGGACGCACGTGGAAGAGGAGAGCCTTTTAAAGGCTGTATGATGTGAACTCCAAGATCTATCCTTGAAGGCCAGGGAGTGGTTGAAAGATGGAGCCCTCTGATTTGTGACTTCACTTCTGCAAAGCCTACTGTGTCATTTACTTCTCACCATCAGTGGAGCGAGAGCCTCTGGGACCACGTCTCCCGAGTCCCATGCCTGCCATCATGGTGCGGGCTGGACCAGCCTTCTTAGTGGGATATGTTCCCCACAGAAAGTAAACCAAGAGGCAAAAGCAAAGCAAAGCTATGAAAGCAGGCTCAGTGCCCCCGCCCCTTGTTTCAGTGTCACCTCAAGTTTGCTTCTTGCTCTCAGAGGGAGATCACAGCATTGCACAACGGGCAGTGTTGACTATTTGCTGGCCCTTGTCACCCACCCTTCCAAAACTCGGGCAGAGGACAATCTGAACACCAGTGTGACAGTTTCTAACAAAAGGCTTTGCTAGTACAGTGCCTGAGTGTGGGTGTCCACTGAAAACTAATTTCAGCCCTGACTAAGAAAGGCATCTCAGAAATGAGGAAGTGTATTTTGGGCTCCTGTGGTTTCTGATGAAAAATGCGCAATGTGGGGCATGGGTGAAAGGGAAACACTGAGAAAATAGATGTGACCCCCCAGTATGCTTCCTTGAAGAAGTGGGGGGCTGGCCAGGCCAGGCACAAAGATCCTTTGTGTTCCCTGAGCCTGTGACTTCTCCCGCTGTTTCTCAGCAGTTACACTAACGACATTGTGGAGGAAACAGCTTCTCCTTGCATGGCCCTGCCCCTTGCACTCTAGACTGTTTAGCCTCCCTGCTGGTCAGTCCCCTCTCCCCACAAATGCCAGCAGCCTTCCCCCAGTCCTTGCTGCAACCACAAAGTCTCGCAAGGATTTTCAAATGCCACTGGGAGGATAGCGGTGCCACCCATGGAGAATAATGACCCCAGGCCCTAAAATGAAACAGGTTGCTCTAAAATTCGAAGAATAGCCCCAGCACACCAAATGCATTCACTTAATTTCTTGTTCAACAGAAAAGAATGACCTCTTTTAATACAGAGCTGCTTTGAAACATGTCATTTCAAACAGGTCCTAAGAAGATCCTGATATTTGTCTGTATCTTAACTGGATTTCTGTGGGTTGAAAAACGCTCATAGAAATGTTGAAGGACGTCAGTCAATCTTTAATAAGACGAGATTTCTCAGAGATACAACATGCTGTTTGACCATCTGAAGGATGCTAAAAGAAAGTGATTTACTGAAATAAAATAGATAACAAACATTTCAGTGACTTAGAAAATGGCGAGAAATCACGTCAGGCAAGTTTATATTTTTGTGTTAAAAAATCCCCACCTAACAACACTCTCTTCCTTACATTTCTTCCCAGCAGGCCAAGAACTTACTAAACTCTGGCTCTAGAAGAAAATAACATTAAAATGCTGACTTTACAGGTATATAGTCTAGCATTTGTTGGCAGTTACTTATTAGTTTTTTTTTTTTTTTAGAAATGTAAAAACTATTTTCTTTGTTTCAAACGAATAGGCTCTAACTTAAAATAATTTACTTGTACAATTAAATTGTCTGAAAAACCCCAACAATGCTGTTAACACGTTGTTAACAGGTACACAACTCCCCTCTATTTTAGGAGCTGACGCAAAGAAGACAGCACAAACATGAACAAGAAAACAATCGCTGTCGCTTAAAAGCAACACCGTCTTAGCAGTTTAAAGACAGACACTGCATGCTCACATACTAACAATAATTATGAGTCTCCAACTCAGAGGGTAGAAGTCAGAAGACGCAAACAACATCCACCGTACCAGGAACTGAAGAATAGGAGGAAGCAGGTTTAGAATAGCAATGGGTTTTTCCCTGAGATGTACATTTTACAAGAAGCATTCAATTCCATTTTAGATATGGAAAAAGAGCGTGTTTTTCCCATTAAAAGGGGGAAACAGGAAAAGTATAAGTAGCTTGACCCATTATTATGTCCTACCTGGAAAAAAGTTTTTTTAAGTGGAGAAAATGATTAGTCATGAGTGCATGACTTATTAAAAATGACTTTCTGGGTAACAGAGACCAGATAATACCTACGTGAATAAATCTCTCCCCAAACCCTAGTTTGGGGCCCACACTTTTGCAAGGTCTCCAGTGAGTAAGACAGTAAATTCTGTGGCTGGCGTTTTCTTTGGAACACAAAGGGCCGCAAACAAACTCCTACTCAGCTGCAGCCACTACCCCTGCCAAAATTGAGTAGCTGAGGATTCAGCGAAGGGTTCGGGCTCCACGTCACTCAGGTGCTACAGGAGCCTGAGCCCAGGAGCGGGGACTGTCCCACATGCCAAGAGAATAGGGCATATCCAGGAGTCCAGGCCCATCACAGCAGCCAGGTTTTTACCTAGGTCTACTACTCTTTCCACATCACAGCTTCCCCTCACCTTTCTCCCCCTCCCTCACCTGCTCACTGCCATGTATGGGAATGCACCCCAGGAAACACACAATTTTGAAAAACATCGTCCCAAGAGAAAAAGGCTGTCATGAAGAGGCCAGGCAAATGACCTCAATTAAGTACTTTGACCAATGCTAATGGATTGAATTCTGTTCCCCCAAAATTCACATGTTGAAGTCCTAACACCCAGTGCAATGGTGCTATGGTTTGAATGTGTCCCCCAAAAGTTTATGTGTTAGAAACTTAATTGCCATTTTAACAGTGTTGAGAGGTAGGGACTTGACAAGGTGAGGAGGCCATGAGGGCAGAGCCCTTACAAAGGGATTCATGCCATTGTTGCAGGAGTGGGTTAGTTATCCTGGGAGTGGGCTCCTGATAAAAAGGATGAGTTTGGCTCCATGTCCTCTCCCTGTCTCCTGTGCTTGCTTCAGCTTCTGCCTTCTGCCATGCGATGACCCTCACCAGATGCTGGCACCATGCTCTTAGACTTTTCAGCTTCCAGAACCGCAAACCAAATAAATCTCTTTTATTTATAAGTTACCCAGTCTGTGGTGTTATGTTATAGCAACAGAAAATGGACTAAGACATGGCATTTGGAGGTGAGGCCTTTAGGAGGTAATTAGGGTTAGGTGAAGTCAGGTGAGTAGAGTCCTTTTTGCAAGAAGGTGACAGTCTACAAGCCAGGAGGAGAGCCCTCACCAGGAATCAACCATGCTGGCAGCCTAACCTCAGACTTCTCAACATCCAGAACTGTGAGAAATAAATTTCTATTGTTTAAGGCACCTAGAATAGGGCATTTTGTTATAGCAGCCCGAGCAGATGAAGACACCTACCACCACTCAGCTTTGGAACCAGGATTCTGAACCAAAGTCTATAGATCCTATGTTCTTAACAACTGCATTTTACTACTCTTTGAGAAGAACTGAATTTAGCCAATCAATGTAATTTCACATTGATTTTCATTACAGTGGACCTTTTGCTTTCAAAGTTACATATGAAATTTGTTTTGCATGGCTAGATATGTGCTGGATGACTAAGAATTTTATAATTGGCATATCAATAATCAAATCAGTTTTCCTAATAAAATGACATGTCTGATTTCTGCAAAAGCTCTTCAGTGTCCTCTCAAACTGAGAAAGCTGGAAAGTAGAGTTTTCAAAAGAGTAAAAATAATAATAAAAAAAAGTTAAGGCAGTACCGCTGAGAATTTAAATTCTCTGCAATGTCGAAACTTTTGAAATATAAAACTTTTAAAAACAGTTTCATTGAGGTATACCTTACATCCCATTTTAGCACTTGTAAAACCTTTGTCTTTAACTGTATTGTGATAACATTGATATCCTGCTTAACATAAGAAATATTATTTTAATTGAAAACATTATTCATGATAATTTAAAAAGCTGCTATTAACTTCTACATCTGTCAGTAAATCTACTAAAGTTTAGTTCAAAATATGCCGGCAAAGGAATCTTAAATTCTCTTAGTGCCATCTAAATAAAACTGTATTTCTTCTAAGTTCTATTGTAAACAAAGCAAAGGACTATGCCAGAATATATAGCAATTAGAGAAAAATGCCTACTTTTCCTCTTTGCACTTATTTTGTGCGCTTGTTTCTTGTTTTGTGTAGGTTTGATGATTTTGCCAAATTGCACGGTCAGCAAACAGTTCGCTGTGGTCCAACACCCAGGATAGGGACTATGAGACCGTTTGCCAGGTGCTAGGTGGTGTTCAATCATCTCACGCCTGAAGCTCTTCATCAGTCTTCTGTTGCTCAGGCTCTTCACTGTCTCCATCCCACGTGATGAAAGACAGGCGTGTCTCTGGCCAGGGACTAAGGCGCCATGAGCACGTGTGCTTTGTTTGGGTGTTGGTGTGCTCTGACTCATGCTCTCAGTGGCCCTCGAAGGCACCAGGTGAAAGAAGAGGGTCAGACAACCACTAGCCACGGCTGTGGCAGCCTCGGTTCAAAAATGTAAAATCTGCCATGCAGGCAGTTTCAAAGACTTAACCTATGCCTTTGTATAATTATTATTTTTACTTCTTTTATAGCAACGTTCATTTTCTAACCTGAAGGTGGTTCAGGTGATGTTCTAATCTGCTTTTGAGTTTGAAAATGCATCTACCAGATGATTCATGGTGGCTGCCGAGGTGGTGAATACCGAGGATCCCAAAATGAAAAATTACAGAGGGAAACTTAGAAAATTAGTACTCTCTCACAGCCAGAGTGGTGCTGGTGACCCTCCAGTCCAGGCTAAAACAGGTAAGCAAAATATTTGCCTTGTTTTTAATATACATCAAGCAAAACAAGGTTTAACTCTATCTGTGGCATCTACAGCAGCTGTCTCCAAGATGGAGGACAATGATGGGGACCAGGAGGAGGTCAGCAGCCTCAATGGCTGATGTTCTGAAATATTTCTGAGTGGAGCTAAGTGGGAAGTGGTTTGCCAACATTATC
Organism: Pan troglodytes; assembly: GCF_028858775.2. Lineage (NCBI taxonomy): Eukaryota > Metazoa > Chordata > Mammalia > Primates > Hominidae > Pan > Pan troglodytes. Next base: position 35,263,099 of record NC_072420.2, read on the forward strand.
AGTTTATTCGTTTGTCCATCCATCATCCATCCATCCATCCATCCATCCATCCATCCATCCATCCATCCATCCACCGAACACCTACAGGCACTGACCATGCCAGCTACTAGAACCCAGAGATGACCATGCCACCCAGACAGACTCCAGGAGGTACTGAACACAGACCCAGGTGAAGTTCTGAGGCCCACCTTGCTCCTTCCCCGAGATGTGCCTGCTGGTGGTGGCAGTGACAGGGCGGCACATCAATGATGAGGTGGAGTATGGAAGAATGGAAGCACTGCCAAGACTCCTGAGTGGCAGAGGCCCATTCTATTATCTGTGGACACCCTCGTTGTATTTCTAAAGAAGTTTTCTCACAGAGCAAAACCACCTGATACCCTAAAATATCATTTAGACAATTATGTTATTATTGTCCCAATTCTTACTTCCACGACAAAACAGCAGATGTGTCATCTCCCAATGAAGATGAAGACAAAACTATTCTCAAAAAGAAATGGAAGAACCATGAAGTAATCTCCATTTGAGAAACAGTTTTGCAAATTCAAAGTGGCTTCTGTGAACTTTGTCTTGGCTGAAATGAACTCCTCCCAAAAATTCATATGTTGAGTCCTAACCGTCCTGGTACCTCACAATGTGACTGTATTTGGAGGTAGGGCCTTTAAATGGGTGACTAAGTTAAATTGAGGCCATTAAGGAGGAGCCCAATCCAATCTGCTGGGTGTCATTATAAGAAGAGGAGATTTGGACACCAGACAGAGAAAAGACCATGTGAGGATAGAGAGAGAGCATGTCATCTATGAGCCAAGGAGCAAGGCCTCTGAGGGAAATAGCCCTGCCATCACCTTGATCTTGGACTTCCAGCCTCCAGGATTATGAGACAACACATTTCTGTTGTTTAAGCCACCCAGTCTGTAGTATTCATCATGGCAGCCCAAGCAGACTAACACCACTGCCAACTTAAGAGCATGTAACAATATAAAATATGCCCATCTCGAACTACCACCTTCATCCTTATAGGTCTCTACAGTTGGCTTTAATGTTCTCAAGGAAAAGCCTCTGAAAGAAAATGATGAGACAGGAATGTAATGAATGTAGCTTCAGTCCCCCATACTAAGGCATGCCCCCACTACCTTTAGATCCATCCAATGGAGTGGGCAGAGCTTTATCATATAGCCAATAGAATCTGTATCCTGCTATCAACTAATACCAAGCTGTAAGTAACTCATTCACATATGCACAACTCAATGCACATAACTCAATGATGTTGATAAAGTCAGACAAGGAATTCTATGACAACGATTAAACTCACCTTTTCAAATGCCACATTTTGGTAATCATCTGGAATGGGGCTCTTGTTTTTAAAACTGGGAAGACCCAAGGAAAATAGTAGAAAGGCTTTTAAAGGCACCCATGACACAAGAGAAAACATTAGAATGGGTGCATACCAATAGTAACTATTTTTAATCTTATGTCCTGAACACTCTTCCTTTTTGGATGGTGTGTATGAAGGTCTGTGGCTGGCTTCTAAACTGGAAAAGTCACAGATATTTACCCTTGCAGAAAATATCTATAATCATTTCTTCCTTGGAAAAAATAATGACAAACCCTGAATCACATTTCCGAAAATTTTAAAATAATGATGTTGATTTGCTGGTTTATTTGAAAATTCCATGGTAATAAAGTAACCAATTAAATATTTAACCTATTTTTACTGGGACAATTGAGGGAAAACAGGAGGAGGCAGAAGGCAGCTCTCTCACTGGTTCAACAATTCTTCAGCTAGTCCAAAACCCATGTTCTGGTGATTGGTGATTCTGAAATACAGCTGCTGAAGTTTCCACACTGGGACACTTCCCCTAGTGAACATTCTTTTTTGATTCTTTAAGTCAATCTTAAAGAATTCTGAAGTCTCCCAAACCTTTGTTCATTGGACTTCCAGCATTTTTCCCTTGCCGCTAATGTCAAAATCCCTTCTGATCCCACTAAACTTTCTGAACTCTCCCTGCATGTTGGAGGATGAAGACAAGTGGGCTGTGTAAAAAAAAAATCTTAGAATGAAGACTTAGGAATAGCGATCACGGGCCCCAGGGGAAGACTTAGATGACCAACAGTTCTAACCACCTTCCTTGCTCAGAAAGTGTCCAGTCAATGGAGAAAGGAAGGCATTATTAGCTCTTGATGAGGCTTTGGCAGAATTTGGGACAGATGGCTGTGTGCTCAGAGGATCAAGTGACGTTTAAGACACAAGGTGGAAAGGCCAGTAGGACTCACGTGATGTCCCTATCAGGGTTCCTCTCCATCCTAGGGTGTTCCTCAGTCCTGCTGGGGGGCTGGTGTTTCTATGATGTAGAGAGGTTTGAGGTCTTGGATACAGAAGGGCTGGCTCTGCATTACTAGCGTTAGAGGCATGATACCCTTTAGGGTTTGGCTTCTTGTTGAACCCTACAGATGTTGTTTGGTATATAGTGTCCAAGAACAGTGGCATCACCTGTGAGCTTGCCAGAAACGCAGAATCTAGAGCCCCACCTGAGATCTACTCAAGGAGAATTTTCATTTTAACAAGATCCGAAGTGACTCCCGTACATAGTAAGGTCTGGGAGGCATTGGTCTAAGGTAGAGGGGGAGGAAGAACATGCCAATTTTTACCACGTGATTGCTAAGTGATACTATGCGATGTTAAGTTGGGTTAACTTTCAGACCAACAATTCTCCATAGGAACCCTGCCAGGTTACCACAAACGGCAAACAGGGCAGAGAAACAGGGCAAACCTGGTTTACGAGATTTTTTCCAGAGAAAATGTTTACCAGGTTGCCAAGGGCATCAGAATCAACGGAAATGACATCAATATTCAATAGTAGTGTAGCCACTCACATGCAGACTCCATTCCTAACTGAATTATTCCATTACGTGTGCCTATTAAAAAAAAAACCAATCATGCACACATAGACACATACCAAGCTGTCATTATTGAATGCCTATTCATGGATGTATCGATAATAAAAGACAGTGAGGAGGCTGACTTGATTATATTTTAACTGACTTACATGACCAATAAAGCAATAAACTTATTTCCCTCCATGGGCAATTTTAGTGGTTGAGTATATTTTTAGCATTTCCCTCTGGAGATATAGCTTTATGAACTTCACATGACCCAAACTTTTAATCCACCCCATTTGCACAAGTTTTTCTTTTTCTCTTTAATAGGATGATAGAAGACTGGAACATAACTGCCTAATTCTGAATTTCAGACTATCTTTCTAAACACAGCACAACACAGGGAGAAGCAACTACCTTCTAGACCATAAATGGCAGAGATCTAGAAGCGGCCAGACAAGAGGTATGAGAAAAAGTATTACAAACAAAAGAAACAGACAGATGCCACATTTTTGTAGCAGCAACTCTGCGGAAGCCAACTGCTTCTCAAACCTGACCCAGCAGCCACAATGGACTTTTAGATGAATGATCCCTCACCAGCGGAGCTCACAGTGGGGGCGGAGATCCATTCCAGCTGATAGTAGGGACGAGCAAACAACTACTGAAAGGGCTTTGGTGCTTTGGCTTCATTGGTGCTTTTCCGTTTTATTTCAAAAATTATAATAATAAAAAAAAAGACTCTAGGTGTCTGGATCAGTATGCCACATGATTTATAACACATAAAATCATGGAAAGTCATGCCACTTCCTGATAGCACACAGCTCACGCTGGCCACTGAAACCTTTTTTCTGACTAATTCATTCCATACCGTAGTTTTCCATGGCTGATTCATAACCATATCCTACTTTTCTCATTTCCTGAAATGATTCTGATGAAGCTTATTCCACATAAAAAGTGGAACAATATATAAAACCCAGACACCTAGGTACAATGTAAAAATCTTAACTCTAAATCCCAAATCAACATTTGGCCATACATTCCTAAGATGAACCACTGTTTCTGGATTCTAAAGGACACTGTATATTCCAGTAAGCAAGCCTGTAGCACAGTGCTGGGTTCATGATCAAAACGCACTGAGTTCATTCCAGAGTCAGCTCTACTTGTGATGAAACAAATAACCTATAAAGCGAAATCTTTTCAGACCAAAGAGAGGTCTGAAATCGAGAAGAAACATAATGAGGATGCAAAGGGGATAAGAAGCAGCAACTACACCCTGGCTCTGTAAGACGGCATGTCATTACACCTTACTCAAAGGGACTCCTCAATATTTAATCAGCGATTTTTTACATTATTACCTAAAGGAACTGGAGTACTTTAAGTTGCCTCAATTTGCTGGCATTTTAAGAAGATAAATGCTTTAGAATTACTTATGATTAAGACAAAAATCTCAGAAACAATGCACTATTCGAATCTTTAGCTAGAGCTCTCGGGAGGAGAGTAAACAAGATAACTCTACTGGTTGCTTCTCATACTCATCTTCTTTCTTTGAGACAGAAATCTTTTTATTTTCCTAGTTAGTAATCAAGTATGTGTTTCTATGGAAAAAATGTAAATACATTTTGAATTATGCCATCGCTTTCACCTTGAAATCATTATTTTATTAAGAATCACTCAGTATTTCTAACTACCTACTAGCAAGTCATTTTTAGAAATCTTTCTTTCAAAGTGAATTCTGTATTGGGTGCTGAAAGTGTGGTGCTGAAACCACAGAGCTGCTGATACATCTGGAGGCTGGGGTAAACACTGGCTGCTGAAACCACCAGGTGAGAGGCGGATCAGGAATTGCAGAAGCTGGGCCAGACTGAACACACCTGAAGCCAGGGATGGTGCTTTTAACATCACAGAAGGAGACAATCAGTGATCACATGCGTCTTGGTGTACAGCAATAGTCAGTACAGGATATTTCGTGTGAAGTAGTCTTGTCCAAATAAAAACAAAACAAAAACAAAAAACTCTGATTTTTCAGCAAGCTCCCAGGCCTCTGAGTTTAGATAAATAGATGTATATTAGTCTGTTTTCATGATGTTGATAAAGACATACCTGACACTGGGCAATTTACAAAAGAAAGAGGTTTAATGGACTCACAGTTCCACGTAACTGGGAAAGCATCACAACCATGGTGGAAGGCAAGGAGGAGCAAGTCACATCTTACATGGATGGCAGCAGGCAAAGAGAGCTTGTGCAGGGAAACTCCCATTTTTAAAACCATCAGATTTTGTGAGCCTTATTCACTATCATGAGAACAGCATGGGAAAGACCTGCCCCCATGATTCAATTATCTCCCACTGGGTCCCTCCCACAACACATGGGAATTATGGGAGCTACAAGAAGAGATTTGAGTAGGGACTCAGAGCCAAACCATATCAGAGGGAATGCAGAGATGTGCTAAACAGTGCTAACAGTGCAATTGCTGTTTCCAGACTGTGGGACAGCCTATGAGACAGATGAAAACAGTTTCACTGGGGACCTATGACAAAGGATGGAGAACCCAGATGAAAAGAGACAGAAGAGACAGATCACTGAAATGCAGTGAGTGCCTCTTATTTGGATTCTAATGCAAACACGCTAATTATAAAAAGATATTCATGAGCCAATCGGGGACATTTGAACACAGAATGGATATTTGGTGATATTAAGAAAGTACATTTACTTTATTTTTGTTAAGTGTCCTTATCTCTTAGAGATACATATAAATGAAATGACATGATGCCTGGGATATGTTTAAAATGACCCCATGATTGGCAGGGTGGCTCATGTCTGTAATTTCAGCACTGTGGGAGGCCAAGGCAGGAAGATTGCTTGAGCCCAGGAGGTCAGCACTGTAGTGAGCTGTGGTTGGGCCACTACACTCCAGCCTGGCGACAGAGCAAGGCTGTGTCTCAAAAAATAAATAAATAAAATAATAATAATAATAATAAAATAAAATTACTCCATGGTGGGAAGTGTGGGAAGGAGGATTCCATGTACTGATAATTGTTGAGGCTGGGTGAGGAGCTGAATATAGGGAGTTCATTAGAATATCTTCCATGCTTTTGTATACACTTGACAACCTCCATAATAAAAAGGTATTTTTAAAAAAATAAAAGGCAGGCCGGGCACCGTGGCTCAAACCTGTAATCCCAGCACTTTGGGAGGCCGAGGCAGGTGGACCACGAGGTCCAGGAGATTGAGACCATCCTGGCTAACACGATGAAACCCCGTCTCTACGAAAAATACAAAAAATTAGCCGGGCATGGTGGCGGGTGCCTGTCGTCTCAGCTACTCGGGAGGCTGAGGCAGGAGAATGGTGTGAACCCGGGAGGCAGAGCTTGCAGTGAGCTGAGATCGTGCCACTGCACTCCAGCCTGGGCGACAGAGCAAGACTCCGTTTCAATAAATAAATAAATAAATAAATTAAATAAATAAATAAATAAAGGCCAAAAAAAAAAAAAGAGCAGTAAAGACTTGCGGCTAGGTGAGGTGGTACTTGTGTGTAATCTCAGCACTTTGGGAGGCTGAGGCGGGAGGATAGCTTGAGCTCAGGAGTTTCGGACCAGCCTGAGCAACATGGTGAGAAACTCAATCTCTACAAAAAATAGAAAAATTAGCCGGACATGGTGGTGTGCGCCTCTAGTCCCAGTTACTTGGGAAGCTAAAGTAGGAGAATCGCTTGAGCCCAGGAGGTTGAGGCTGCAGTGAGCTGAGATCGTGCCACTGCACTCCAGCCTGGGTGACAGACTGAGACCTTGTCTCAAATAATAATAATAATAATAATAATAATAATAGGTTTAAAATAAGGTCAGCACTACCCATGCTAATTCTAAAGGGATGTGGCATAAGATGGCTTTCACAATAAAATGTACAATTCATACAAGTTGAAAATATGTAATTTAATTTTTAATGATTTTTCAAGTGAGGTCTCTGATACTCTGATGATACTAAAAATATACAACAGAACTCTCTTGGAAATAGTTTATTTTTGCAATCATTGTAATACAGTCAGTAGCAAAAATATTTAGAACACTTTTCAAAAGGCGAAAAAAATATGACAGAATGTTTCAGTGCACCGTTCAGGTGAAGACCAAGTATTATTGAAGTTTTTGTTTCTTCCAATGTAACAGAAGAATACTGAGCCCAGTGGTGTGACGTCAATCACATTACCTATGAGGTTGCAGGGCCAGGCTGAGAAGGGTGCTTTCACTGCACTCCTGATGAAAATATGGGGACACATTTACGGTCCTTTAAAAGCTGTAAAAGGCTAGGCATGGTGGCTGACGCCTGTAATCCCAACACTTGGGAGGCCGAGGCAGGCGGATCACCTGAGGTCAGGAGTTCGAGACCAGCCTGGCCAACATGGTAAAACCCCATCTCTACTAAAAATACAAAAATTAGCTGAGTATGGTGGTACACGCCTGTAATCTCAGCTACTCGGGAGGCTGAGGCAGGAGAATTTCTTTTTCTTTTTTTTTTTCTTTTTTTTTTTATTATACTTTAAGTTTTAGGGTACATGTGCACATTGTGCAGGTTAGAGGCAGGAGAATTTCTTGAACCCGGGAGGCGGAGGTTGCAGTGAGCCGAGCTCACGCCACTGCACTCCAGCCTTGGTGACAGAGTGAGACTCTGTTTCGAAAAATTAAATAAAATAAAATTAAATTTTAAAAAGCTGTGAAGACCACACCAGAGCCCCTGGTAAAGGTAATGTCCATTCGGCTAGATAAGCCACATGGACACCTCACACTTGGATGGCTCACTCCAGCCACCTATGTCAGAAACACTAACTCATAATTCCCACAACGCCCCACTGAGGTGTGGAGGTGGCAGCCCACATGTTTCTGTTCCATCTATGGAAGGCTGGTGCAGGTCATGTGATTGCTCAAGTCGGGGAATGAGTCAAAGGGAAGGCTAGAAAGACAGTCCAACCCAACACCCTGAGATCCCAGCAGGCACCTTTAACTATCACAGTGTGCCTTTGCCAAGCCTGGGGAAGATGCTAAAATGAGTGACAGATTCAGTTACATTAGCAAGTAACACGTGGTGGCTTTTTAAAATTTGAGACAATGTTTTAAAATAGTAAACATCAACACAACTTTCTCATTTAACATACTTGAAAGATGAGAAAGGTGGTGGCCATCTTTCACAAAAAAAGATGATGCTGATAGATTTAACAGCCACTAGTGATGAAGATGGCGATGATGAAGATGATGAGAAATAGCAGTGATCTGAAATTGACTGCCAGTCACCTATCAGGTATGGATGTAAGCAGTCAACACTCACTCTCCCATGTAACCCTCAAGCCACTCTAGGAGACAGGTACTATCACTTTTTTATAGGTGAGGAACTAAGGCTACATGTTGTGCTTAATTCTCTTGGATGTCCGACCTGGAATCAGAATTTGAGGTAAAGTGACAATGAAATTGTACCCAGCCTAACACAAATTCTTAAAATAGTGAGGAATAATCCATCAAGCCCGTGATGAACTATGTTGACAAGTTCAAGCTGTTGAGGAGGTGCTTGTGCATTACTGATAGAAAAGGATAATGCTTTTCATGCTGCCGACCATTCACAAGACATTTGGCTATTCCATAAAAGAGACTCTCCCTCTCGAACTCCGAGGGAGAAGGCTATTTCAGGTTCCCATCACCAAACCACTCTGCAGCTGGGGTGCCCTGCTACCCGGTGCAGGAGCCCTGCACCAACACTCCGACAAAGAACTCCATGAGACAGTCAGAGATGGAAAAGTTTGCCAGGCCAGGACTTCCTCTAGGAAAGCAGGCCTCAGGTTCAGACCTGTTTAAGCTGACACCTGACTCCACCTCCACCGTGACTGAGACTTGAGATGACTGATGAGCTGGAATGATCAAGAAAGGCTAAGAATCATCAGGAAAGGAAATGATCAAGAAGAAAACGTTCATCATTGTTTAAGAAGGCAGGGTTGGACTGTCCATTTTAAACACTGATTCCTCAAATGGTTAAACATCACATTTCTAACAGCTAAGAGGCTATATACCCTTCAGCTCTACAGAAAATCTGGCCATCTCAAACAACTTAACATATTTCCTAAAGATTTTGAATTGTAGAGTTTTACTCTGGTTTTTCAAGGAACCACGGCATCTTCAAAAGGACACTGGTTCTAGGAGTCTGAAGTCCTGGTTTCTAGCTCTCGCTTTTCCAGTAACAAACTGAGTTGCACCGGGGAGAACATTTCATCTCCCGGATCTCGCCCTGTCTGTCGCAAAATCAACGGTAAAGGCTCCCTGGGCTCCAATGCTCCAATGGAATTCAGGGAATCCAAAAGGATGTGACCGGAAAGAACACAATCATGGATAATCTCATTCAGCTTATATAAGTGAACAAAGTGTGGGGAAGCAAGGCAGAGGTATTAGCACTCAAGTGTATTAATATCTATGCTAATGGAATACTACAAGAAACATTCCATCTAAATGCTAAAAATAGGTTTCCAATTAATCATAATTTAACAAAATATAAATTGCTGTCAGTCTAGCTACATGAAATTCCCACTAGGGCCACTGGAAATTGAGAGAAAGCAAAGATGGATGGATGTAGTCTACTTATTACAGGAATAGTTGGAAAATTTGGAATAAGGCCAGGATTAGGGAAAAAATAAAACAAAACTTGCCTGACAAATTAAGTAGTGTTGGGAAGTTTAATACAATCTGTGACTGATTCACAGCGCAGGAGTCTTTCTGTAAGAAGAGCCCTGTTTGTTCTGGGCAGTGGCTTATATGTTCAAGAACGAGTTCAGATGAGTGCAACTTCAAGTAGAGCTCCACAATGAATCCAATTACGTAGGCGGCCACCACAGCACTTCTTTAACTTTCGTAGGCAAGGAAGAAGATAAAGAACTCATTTGTAAGGTATACAAATGCCCTGCTGGTAATGGTCTAATAAGCCTAACAATTTAAATGCCATGCTCTGAAATAACCCTTTGTTTCGGTGGATTGAGTCAGCCAAAGTATCCGGAACTGGGTCCCACAGAGGGTCCTGATGTTCTTTGGAACATAGCTCACATTTTCCAGTTTATTATGCAGGTTCTGACTGATAATAATTCTGTCACAGTCAACCTACACTTTGCAGTTTACAAGGTCATTTCACATGTATTAACTCTTTCAAGTTTCTCTAAAACCTGGAGAGGATATAGGGAAGGTGTTAACTATCCTTACCTTTGAAGAAAGGAGGCTTGGTGAATTGAGACTACTTGCCTAAGGTCAGGCAGCTCACAATCGCCAGCATCAACATTCACATTCCTGCCCTGTGATTCTGTGGTCCCGGATGGCTGTACCCAAATATTTCTTCCTGAAGGTCTTTGAGTTAGTCCTGAAAAAGGCATGGTTCAGGTATACTGACATGCCTTCAAGTTTCCACGGTGAGCCAGTGAACATTACTTAACGAGAGCAATGGTGAGCTCATGCAGATCTCAGGCTCTGAACTGAGAAAATGTTCAGACCATTAAAAAACCTTTCTCCCCCAACAATTTTGTCTTTTAATCTAAGAAGTCATGTTCTTGGCATTTCTGACCACTCTAACACAAATCCAGAATTTGCCTAAGCGAGCAAAAGAGGATGCACAAATCATGACTGTAACAAGCCTGGTTTAGTCTGACGGGGTTGCCGGTACAGGCACATTCTAGGATAGATGCAGGCAGCCCATGAAAGTCCCAGGGAAAGAAGTCCACACTGGGAGGGGCTAAAAGCTTCGGACAGGTGGCTAATTTTAAAGTTCCTTCTGTGAACTGCTCCACATAAGCAAAGCAACCTAGACTTCCCTAAGAATTTGAAAGCAGGATCTTACTTTATCATTTTTCCATCTTTTACGCTTAGAACAAAGAAGTAACAAAGAATAAGAATAAAAATCAAGGAGAAAGAACAGAGGCAAACAATAGTGCCCATACTGATACTTATTTTAAGATTGTTGATTTTTGTGGGACATCCATTTCCTGGAAAACTTTACAAAAGAGGATTGTTGTAAAGTTCTAAATGATGAAGACAGGGCTTTATAACGGAAACCATTTCTCAATTCTTTAATAATTTTAATACTTAATAATTAGCACCAGAAGAAAATTTGGTTGAAGTGATGACAAAAAGAAAATCATGTGTGAAAAATTGGAAATATTGACATGATTTCACAAAGACATCAGAAGAATGATACATTTGTGCAGGAAGTACAGTAAGAGCCTGGGGGAAGCTAAATGGAAAATTAGTGGTCAAATAAAGAAACAAAAGAGAGCAATGTCCAGTAAGGCCATTCTGACTGTAAAGCCATTCTGACTATACTCTTACAAACTGATGTGATTTGGCTCTGTGTCCCCACCCAAATCTCACCATGAATTGTAATCTCCATAATCCCCACATGTCAAGGGTGGGACCAGGTGGAGGTAATTGGATCATGGGGGTGGTTTCCCTCATCCTGTTCTGGTGATAATGAGTGAGTTTCAGGGGATCCGATGATTTTATAAGTGCCTATCATTTCCCCTGCTTGCACTCACTCCATCCTGCCGCCCTGTGAAGAAGGTTGCCTGCTTCTCCTTTGCCTTCCTCCATGATTGTAAGTTTCCTGAGGCCTCCCCAGCAATGCAGACTGTGAGTCAATTAAACCTCTTTCCTTTATAAATTACCCTCTCTAGGGCAGTTCTTTATAGCAGCATGAGAATGGACTAATTCACAAACTAGTGCTGTGTTGACATCATGATCAGAGTAAATACGGGATAAAAGTTCCCAAGCTATGCAACTTTCTCCAGCAGGAGAAATTTTTTTTTGGGCAAGTGGTTACTTTAAAACTTTATTTTTAGTACAAGGGAAAATGATCCCAAAAGTGTATTTGTAAGCTATGGTTTGACTATTTTTGATGTCAGGAACTGTGATTCACCTACAATATCCAACTTATTTTAAATATTATTCTAATGCTCTCTACCTAAACAAAAATACATTCGAAATAGTGAAATCTTTCTCCAAGAGTTAAAAATACTGGAGCTAGTTTTGCTTGGCTGGTCTGAAATACTTGAAAGCAGAACTGCAAGAACTAGCACTTTCTGGAAAGTGTCGACCTCTTTCTGGATAATTTTATAAAGAAGTTAGCTACTTCAGTAAACTGTTTATGAAAAAAAGAGAAGCTAAACATGAATCCATGCACAGTGTCAATGCTTTTGATACTGAATTCTAACTCAAGACCTGAATTTTAACTCAAGAATATTCCGTCAATATTGGCCCGACGTTCAGGGCCATGGTGGTCCCACAGCTGAGGACAGCTGGAGCACGCTGGGCTGCTCCTGCCCACTGCAATTTTCTATAGGCACACAGGATTGAGGGATTTGGTTCCTTAAAAGGCTCCAGATCCTATCCCTTCTCATTCGGAGACTACCCAGAAAATCCCTGGTCATTTGTCACCGCAGTGCACTGGTGCCACACTCAATTACATTTCCTTCCATGTGACTGCATTAACCAGAGTGGGGCACTCCCAGATCTGCCCCATACTTTCTGTGAGGTCATACTGAACAAGCACTTCAAGAAAATCTGACTGAATGCTCCATGAATTCCATTATGAAGGCATATAAAACAATCATCTTGCTCCATTTCCCTCAGGGGCAATTTCTTAAGGCTACATTTTGGCCAGAAGTCAATAAAGACTTCATGGAGCACCGATTTACTCTGCAGTGACATCTTTTGGTACATTCTTATGCTCCTGGAAAATCAAACACTCTCTATGCCATGACTTCCCCGAATATTCTGCTCCATTTGGTCATCACTGATTAGATGCCTACCATGTGCCAGGCATTCCCAGGAAAGCGTATTTCCATGGTGGCATATGAATAAAGCCAGGTGACAAATGCTGTGGGCAAGGGGAGCATGCACAGAGGGTCCCCGAGGAGTGATGTGGGAGAGCAGAGGCGACATGGGTGGTGCCACCTCAGTCCCTCTTCCCAAGGTGCTCTCACTCACCTGAAACTTACCCTAGACTTTGAAAGTCTAGAATACTTTCAAAAGGACACTTTCACATCAACTCAGGCAAATGCAAAAGTTAAATTCTCCATTGTCAACGGTGGTATCAGGGCTCTGGGCTACCCAGGATCAAATCCCAGATTCGCTCAGCCCTCGCCACCTTTGGTAAGTTATTTGATCTCCATGTACTTTAGTTTTCTCATCCATAAAATACAATAATAATACCATGGTACCTAGCTTGTGCAGTGGTGATGAGGAATCAATGAGATAGGTGTAAAATGCTCATGGTACCCAGTGATATTATAATAACGCACAGTAGGATATTCTTATCTACGATAATCAGAGATCCTATTCATGTTACATCCATGGCAACCTGCTGCCACCAGCACGCCATCAGCTTATCTTATTAAGTTGCCTATTTTGTTCCTCTTCATTTCCACCTTTGTTTGACACACAGAACAGGGACTCTTCCATAAACAAACCTTTTAACTTCCCCTTACCTCCACACGCACACCATTGCCATCAGTATTGATTGTGGTGTCCGCTGTTTTCAGGGTAAAGGAACATGGGGAGACAAAGACCCCAACTTGTTAGAACTAATATCTAAAGCAGAAAGCCAGTTCTCTCACTTTAGCCACCAGAAACCTGAGAATACACAGTAAAATCTAGCATAAAACTCAACTTGGGGCCAATCTGACAGAATATTTTTGAGTTAAAATTTAGGGTTTATTGATGTGGACACTGAAAAGTAATCCAACCTTTCTGGAAAACCATTTGACAAAATGCAATCATATTTATAAAGGGTCCATAGTCTTGAGAGTTGGTAATTCCATTTGGGGAAATTATTCCTACATTTAAAAAGATAAGTTGTATAAAGATGTTTAAGTCTGCTGTTTATGACAGAAAAAGCATGTGGGGAAATGAAGAAACAGCTACCGTTCACTCGGCAGAGTGCTGGTTTATCAGCACCAAGGGCAGGGAAGCATGAAAAGGCTTCCAGAACTGCATTGAACTTAGCATGGCTGAAGCCCATGGGGTAGGGCAGTGTATTAGTCCATTCTCACACTGCTATAAAGAACTGCCCGATGGCCAGGCACGGTGGCTCATGTCTGTAATCCCAGCACTTTGGGAGGCTGAGGCGGGTGGATCACTTGATGTCAGGAGTTCCAGATCAGCCTGGCCAATATGGTGAAACCCATCTCTACTAAAAATACCAAAAAAAAAAAATATATATATATATATATATGTATACATATATATATAGGTATATATATATAGGCAGGCATGGTGGCAGGTGCCTATAATCACAGTTACTCAGGAGGCTGAGGCTGAAGAATCACTTGAACTAGGGAGGCGGAGGTTGCAGTGAGCCGAGATAGTGCCACTGCACTCTAGCGTGGGCGACAGAGTGAGACTCTGTCCCAAAAAAGACAAAAAGAACTACCCGACACTGGGTAGTTTATAAAGGAAGAGGTTTAATCAACTCACAGTTCCGCATGGCTGGGGAGGCCTCAGGAACCTTACAACCATGGTGGAAGGCACCCTTCACAGGGTGAAAGAAGAGAGAATGAGTGCCAGCAGGGGAAATGCCAGACACTTTATAAAACCATCAGATCTCAGGAGACTCACTATCACAAGAACAGCATGGGGGACACCGTCCCCACGATCCGACCACCTCCACCTGGTTCCCGCCCTTGACATGTGGGGATTATGGGGATTACAATTCAAGATGAGATTTTGGGTGGGGACACAGCAAACCATATCAGGCGGGGGGATCACAGGGCAGGAAATGAATAACAAATGAAGCTGGAGAGGCAGGCAGGGGCCAGATCCGTTGGTGGAGGAACCCAGACACTGTCCCATAAGAACTGTGAGACCGCCAGAAGGAAGGAATGCAGCCAGGCTGCGATTTGGGGGAAGACTGCCCTGGGCCGCCCAGAGCCTGATGTGAAAGGAGACTGGGGAAAGGAGAGAACAGGGAGGCAGGGACAGACAGCCAGGGTAGCAAGGAGGGCCAGGCCAGTGAATAAGAGTGGAATAGCAACACAGCGGAGAGTCACAACCACATGAAATGTGGGTTGTGATCACTGGAAAAAATTTAAAGTAAAGCTGAAGTAATGTAAGTTGGATACAATATTCATTAATTATTTTTCTATGATGTTTACAAAAGCCTCATAACTATAAATATACATATTTATATTTTAAAATCCTGGGCTTGACCTCTGCTTGTCATCTAAGATAGTGCTACCCAATATGTGATCGGTGGGGAGGGGCCAACATGTCATGAGGGAAAACCAGAAAAAAGAGAATTAGCCTTTAAAACCTTTAAATTTATCAGAAAACGTGTATGACTGTTGGAACTAATAAGAAAAAGCTGACCTGGTGTGGTGGCTCACACCTGGAATCCCAGTGCTTCGGGAGGCCAAGACAGTAGGATTGCTTGGGCCCAGGAGTTAAAGACCAGCCTGGGCAACAAGTGAGACCCCATCTCTACCCAAAATTAAACAAACAAACAAAGAAAACCAGTCAGGCATGGTGGTGTGCACCTGTGCCCAGCTACTGGGGAAGATTGCTTGAGCCCAGGAAGTCAAAGTCGACAAGTGAGTCGTGATGGTGTCACTGCAATCTAGCCTGGGCAACAGAGTGAGACCTTGTCTGAAAAAGAAAAGAAAAAGCTAAGGCTTGTATTCCATGCCTCTTTTTGTTCCACTTCATTCTTCTAGTAATTCACTTTTATCATATTATGTTTATCCGTTGGCAACAGGTTGGAAATTTAAACAAAAACCAGGTTTCCCTGGTAGACAGTTTGAGAAGTGCTAACTAAAGACATCACATTCCTGCTGGGCTTTCAGGGCTTGGCAGTGCACAGAGGGCAGCCTGCTCCAGCTCACACTCTGTGGCAATGTCTCCTATCCTATCCTGTGCCCTCAAATGGGGGCTACTGCTCCACTGACACGCTGGTTGGGAAGGTGAGGGCACTGCAGCTGAAACAGCTGTATTACACAGGAGTACAGCTGTAACTGAGGAAGATGCTTCTTTAATAACCACTTATATGAGTGTGTGTATATATGTATTGAACAAACTGTTCAACAGATGGGAAAACACGGCCTACACAAGAAATGGTGCCACTACATAGCCCCAGAACCCTTTCCTGACCAACACATTCATTTTTTGTCATTTTAAAAGGCAGTATTAGGTGAATTCAATAAGCCTCCTTCTATGTGTGCTCGGCAAAATGTGTGGCTTACATAACTAGCACAAAGAGCTGGTATACCTTGTGATATAATACACTTCACAGTGTCTCTTCCCCAGCGACCATGTATACACATTTGCCTGAAGCTCTGCAAGGGCGGAGCTCACACCTGGGTTTTGCTCCCCAATGTGTGTGTGTTCGTGTGAACCATCTACCAGGTGTCGGGGCTGGAGACTACGTTCACGCAGGAACACTTTCCGTCACCTGCTGAACCTGCTACGTCTCTGGAATGTACTACACAACAGTACAGCAGAAGTGGAGATATTTCTGGCCTAAGGGAAAGGGGCACTATTTCAGAGCTGCATAAAGATGAAATGGGCTGTCTAGGGACAGAGGAAGCTGCCTTTTCCTGCGAGTAGGTAGAGGCCGGGCAACCATGTGGCATGTGGCTGGGCAGTCCAGCCCCAGAGTGGAGTGCTTCTGGGCAAATGACTCCCAGAGTCTTCTCCTAATCCAGGGTCTCCAAATTCTGTGTGAACCCCAGATCCACTCAATATTCCAGGACTAGGGTCTGCTGCAGGTTGCCCTTCCTGAACAAATGGCCACTAACATTCCATGAGTCCACATGGCTGAAAGTTACACTTCATGGCAACAAACTGTAAATAAAATATGTTCCATTTTCCTTCCTTGAAAACAAATGTGGTCACAGTGACCTGGAAGGCCACATTCAAATTTAGGATTCTCAGCTCCCTGGAGTCCCTCACTGGAATGGACAAAGAATGGAGAGTGGGACCAGGCCTCACCTGAAGACCCAGGCCTTATCTGAAAAAAGGGGCAGAGGAGGGGTCAGAAGCACACCAAGCAAACTCACTTCACTGTTCTCTGACCTGACGATTTTTGTGTTGGTCCCTGCTGTGTTGCTCTCAGGGAATACCTGAGACTGTGTAATTTATAAAGAAAAGAGGTTTACTTAGCTCATGGATCTGCAGGCTGTACAAGCACGCACCAGCTCTGCTCGGCTTCTGGTGTGGCCTCAGGAAGCTTCTACTCATGGTGGAAGGTGAAGGGGGAGCAGGTGTGTCACATGGCAAGAGAAAGAGTGAGAGAGGAGGAGGTGCCAGGCTCCTTTAACCAACCAGCTCTCCTGTGAACTCATAGAGTAAGAACTCAACTCACTACTGCAAGAACAGCACCCAGCCGTTCATGAGGGATCTACCCCCATGACCCAAACATCTCCCACCAGGCCTCCCTCCAACACTGGGGATCACATTTCAACATGACATTTGGAGGGGACAAACATCCAAACTACACCAGCTTTAAACTAACAAACCTGATCAATGGTACTGCTTTGCCTCCCACCTCCCCACCCCCCAAATCCTGTTGTGGTTCTGTGTAAAATTTCAAACTTTTGTGTAGACACAAACAAAATGCTTCAAAGTAAGAAAGGTACAAGTAATTTCCACTAAAAAGAAACCCCCGAGGCTGGGCGCGGTGGTTCACGCCTGTAATCCCAGCACTTTGGGAGGCCAAGGTGGGAGGATCAGGAGGTCAGGAGAATCGAGACCATCCAGGCTAACATGGTGAAACCCTATCTCTACTAAAAATACAAAAAATTAGCCGAGCGTGGGGGGCACATGCCTGTAGTCCCAGCTACTCGGGAGACTCTGGAATGTACTACACAACACTACAGCAGAAGTGGAAATATTTCTGGCCTAAGGGAAAGGGGCAGGAGAATTGCTTGAACCCAGGAGGCGGAGGTTGCAGTGAGCCGAGATCAAGCCACTGCACCCTAGCCTGGAAGACAGAGCGAGACTCCATCTCAAAAAATAAAAAATAAAAAAAAGAAACCCCTGAATACTTCTAAAGTTGAGAACACAAGCTCTAAGAGGCATCCTTCTGTTAGAAAAAAAATAATTCACCACTCATGCTAATCTGAAATCTATTTTCAAATTCAGAACTTCAGTCTAGTTACTGACTGGGAAAGTGCCAAGGTTCTACCTACACCTAAGAAGTCCCTAGCAGCATGGGCGCCACTGGAATTTCCCACTTGTCGCTGCTGCTGATGCAAGGAAATCGCAACATAAGAGGAAAATGGGGTTGGAGCCACGAGGCTTGCTTTTGCCACTTATCTTCCAGAGTTCATTCTGCTACACGGACAGAAGATAACTGGAGTGAAATAGATATTTCCCTATGTTCCTTCTGCATTTGGTTGGTCAATGTCAAAGTAAGGACCAAATTCCATCTGATAGCTAAGTGCACAGAAGGGGCTCGGCTCTGGGAGCAGTGAGGGTGTTGGCGGATCTGTATGGCAATACTCTTAAGACAGCTTCCACCAGGATGTGAGCCTCCTGCTCGGGATCTCTGCCCCAGCTTTCATAGCATGCCATGGTCCCTTTAGAAGGAAGCCTGAAGTGCACATTGAAAGCTGACCTCTGCTTCATTCAGCACTGCAGCTGCCTGGGGCCACTTCCACTGACCTCATCAGCCCCTACAATCGGAATTCAGCTTTGAAATCTAGACACTTTTTTGTGCCCATGTTAGAAAAAGGAACTAAAAGTGCTCTACCTTTGATGCAAATCTCCCCCCTGCCTCCCACAAATCCAACACAGGACCTTGCTATATATAATTAGATGAGCTGGCAAGAGCTTGACCTCGAATGTTTTTTTAACTTTTCAGTTAACTTTGAGAATTTGGTTTTCCAACTTCACAATGAAGTGAGCTTGTAACTTTGAGTCTAGAAAGTGTGTTTGTTGGCGAGATGGCAGCGATGCCCGGAGTCACGGTGTGTTTGTGCCACCTTAGTTCCCTGTGTTTACAGCAGAATGAGCTCTTAGAGGGCTCTCCTTACATCCACTGGAGGAATTGCATGCTAATCATACGTGAAGGAGGTCTTTAAGAAGAAAGGAGCCTTGCTTCTCTGAGGAATCATACTCATGAATTGCTGGGGCAGAACCAGCAGGCAGCGTGCACTTGGGCCTGCTTTCCAGTAGCTCTGAGAAGGCCCAGACCCATTTCAAGTCTGATTTCATTTCATCCCTTTTTTCTTCAATGTCTTCCTTTCTGCAAGATCTTTCTTAGTGTATTAGCCTGTTTTCACGTTGCTGATAAAGATATACCCAAGACTGGGAAGAAAAAGAAGTTTAATTGGACTTACAGTTCCACATGGCTGGGGAGGCCTCAGAATCATGGTGAGAGACAAAAGGCGCTTCTTACATGGAGGCGGCAAAGGAAAATGAGGAAGAAACACAAGTGAAACCTCTGATAAACCCATCAGATCTTGTGAGACTTATTCACTACCATGAGAAAAGCATGGGGGACACCGCCCCCAGGATTCAAATGATCTCCCACCAGGTCCCTCCCACAACACGTGGGAATTATGGGAGTACAATTCAATAGGAGATCTGGGTGGGGACAAAGAGCCAAACCATATCACTTAGTGTGTAAATTTTAGAGTAGTCTCTGAGCAGTATTATTTAGTCACACTATAGGTTGCATAGGTTTCTGTGGGCTTGAGAATACAGTATTGTCTCTGTGGAAAACGCCTTCCAGCACTGAACAGCAAGTGCAGAGAGAGAATTTTTTTAGACTATAGCTTATTTTTGAAGTTGGAAGAATTGCTATATAGGAATCACCATAAAGCCTGAAAGACTGGGCCTCAAATAAGAGCCTTTTTCTTTTATCTCAAAATAATTTAATACAAATACTAACAAACGCACCTTTCTTCCATGGTGATGTTTTACGTGTTATCATATCCTAGATTAGAAACCCACTTATGATAGCATCTATGAGCTCAGACAGAAAGGCAGGGCCTGTCCTTCCTCCACCTGCCTACCCTGGAGTCACTGCCAGAGGCTAAGGTGGAGAAATCACTGTGGCAGAGCTTTCAGGATGGAGTGCATGATGGGATACAGGGGAGGAACAACTGGAAAGAAAAGGAAGGAAAAGGAAGGAAAAAGCGACTCACAATTTAAGCACATCCTGTGTGCCAGCAACTGTGCTAGGTGTTTATATATATCATCTTAAATTTCTTATCCTGGCTCTGAGGTAGGTGTTATTTACATTTTACAGATGAGGAAATAATCTCATGTCATAATCTCAAATAATAAAGAATTCAAGACTTTGCCCAGGGACACTGATTAATTCCTTCCTGGATCCACTCTTTGAATGCAGAGACCACAGGGCTCACAAGATCCACCCAAGGGGCTTCGGGTGGGGTTTTTAGAGGCAAAGGGGCTGGAGGAAGGGAGGTGAAGGTAGTGGTGGGCCTGCCCATGGCTTCTTCTGGAAGCTGGTGGCACAGCCCAACTACAGACTAAAGTTGAAGGACAGACGGGAGGGCCCAGGCCCAAGCTCCCTGGGGTAGCTGAAGGACCCTAAATCCCTATATAAATGCAGTGTTCAATAAGTGTAGTAACTGTAGAGATTTTTTTTTAAAACCATCCAGTCTAGAAAATTCTAGACAGTGAAAAAGGGCCTTTCCTTTCTAAAGATGTAGAGGTTAAAAACTGTTACAGGTAAAATATGATCTGGAGAAAATAAGAGAACTAGACAAGTAGGGGAATAATAATTAAGAAAAAAGAAAGAAGGAGCTTTTTAAGCACAAGGATTCTCAAAAAGACTAGAGTGATTTGCTTCTGCATATAGCTTTCGTTACTTACCAGTGGTGTAAGAGGTCTGGTAAATACGGAAAAAACATCCTAAGAACAGGATGTAAATGACAACCTCTTAGGCAATATGAGTTAAGATTATAAAGCAGCATGACTGACGTCTTGAATTAGTGGTCTACCACTGAAACACGTGGAGCATGTTTTCCACATATCCATGCTGAGTGGCTCAAAACTCTTTTTGCCTTCATCTAGAACACTTTTTTCTGTTGATACATCTCTGTCTTGTGATGATAGTGGACTCTTTTTTTTTTTTTTTGGAACACTCAAAACCAAAATATGATACATGAAGTGCACAATCAACCCAGTAACACTATGATAAACCAAAAATAGAATGTGACCAGAATCCACATCTAATTTTCTCAAGTGAACTTGCTCCAAATACAATTTAAAAGAGCTACAAACTACTTTTAGCCCAGTGCTAGAATATCCTTTTTTTATAGAAATTTACATGACTTAGGATAAAATATATTTTTTAAAAAATTCTTTCCCCAATCATTGACTCAAGCAAGTTGCAAACTTTAACAAAAATTCACAAAAATTAACCATGATGAAGAAGAGTAAAAAGGATCTGTTCTTAGAGGGGAGTTCCTTTATAAATAAATGAAACATGTGGCCGGGTGTGGTGGCTCAACCCTGTAATCCCAGCACTTTGGGAGGCCGAGGCAGGCAGATCACCTGAAGTCGGGAGTTCGAGACCAGCCTGACCAACATGGAGAAACCTCATCTCTACTAAAAATACAAAATTAGCCGGGCATGGTGATGCATGCCTATAATCCCAGCTACTCGAGAGGCTGAGGCAGGAGAATCACTTGAACCCGGGAGGCGGAGGTTGTGGTGAGCCGAGATCGCACCATTGCACTCCAGCCTGGGCAACAAGAGCGAAACTCCATCTCCAAAAATAAATAAATACATAAATAAAATAAATGGAACATGTTTAAATTTGTCACATTATTTAGTTTTCTGACATACTTGCAAAATTATCCTGAAAAAAAAGTTACCACTTAAAATCAATTAAATACATTTTACAAAATTTAAACATGTATCTACCTCTTAAACAGAAGTATTGTGTTAAAATATTAATGTATTTTTAATTAAAGAGAGCAAATTTCCCTAAAAGTGTCAATCAGTTTGTTTTAAATTAGAACTGTACACAGAATACAGATAAAATTTTTTTTGAGACAGGGTCTCACTCTGTTGCCCCAGCTGGAGTGCAGTGGTACAAACATGGCTCACTGTAGTGTTACTTCCCAGGCTCAGGTGATCCTCCCACCTCAGCCTCCTGAGTAGCTGGGACTACAGGTGTGTGCCACCATGCCTGGCTAATTTTTTGTGAATATGGGGTTTCAGCATGTTGCTCAGGCTGGTCTCGAACTCCTGGGCTCAAGCAACCCTCTCGCCTCGGCCTCCCAAAGTGCTGGGATTACAGGTGTGAGCCACTGTGCCTGCCAGATAAAATTTTTTAATGATATTAAAACCATTTAGACAATTTACTTATTGTTGTAAATTGCAACAAATGCTTTTACTTGCATGCCTATCAAAGACCTAATTTAATCACCACTAGTGTAATTGGTTGACCAAGAAACTGTGGAAAATGATCATCCTATTTCAAGAAGAGCTCCCTTTTATCATTAAGGAGACACAGTACCCAGTTGTTCCAAAGACGGTAGGATGGAAAATCTGCAGAATTCACCATCACCTTCTCTGAAGCGAACACAGAAAATCAGTGGGACCAGAATACAAACAGTTAACCCACTATGGCCCAGAGATTTCACAAGAGGTCAAGGTAAAAAGTCCTCGAATTAAAAATCCCAGGAGATGGCTCCCTCTGCCCAATGAGGACTAGGTTGTCCGAGGGCTGGACTCACCCACATGCCTTTTGGGTCCCGGACCCACTGCTTCTCCAGTGGCAGGCAGAAGATCACAGAATACTGGAGGCGCCTGTAGCTCCGACACCATGTGCCCTCTTTCTGGCTCAGTTCCATTAACTGTAAAATAAGGGACATCCTGGGGCTGGTGGAGGTGGCACAGGGGGTGACTAGGAGCTAATCAGGGGGCCCCAGGGTGGACCCCTACTTCATGAGGGGCTGCTCCACTTTGCTGTTTTATGTGTTGGAGTTCAGTGAAAGAATTCACTTATAAAGATCTGACATTCAGAACAACAACAACAAAATAAAATGAAACTGTTTCAAAACCACTGAGCTTGACCATCTCTAAGGTTTCTTCCAGTCTCAACATTCTAAAATCCGTGAAAAAGGGTGAATTTGGCTGTATTAGTCCGGTCTCACACTGCTACAAAGAACTACCCGAGACTGGGTAATTTATGAAGAAAAGAGGTTGAATGGACTCACGGTTCCACAGGCTGTACAGGAAGCACGGCTGGGAAGGTCTCAGGAAATGTATAATCATGGCAGAAGGGCGAAAGAGAAGCAAGCATGTCTTCACATGACAGCAGGAGAGAGACAGTGAAAGGGGAGATGCTATACACTCTTAAACAACCAGATCTCATAAGAACTCATTATCACAAGAATAGCAAGGGGGGAATCTGCCCCCATGATCCAGTCACCTCCCACCAGGCCCAATACTGGGGATTACAATTCAACATGAGATTTGGATGGGGACACAGAGCCAAACCATATCCTTGGCTTATCTGGACTCTCCTCCTAGATCCAAGCAAATGCCAGCTAAAAATTCTGCATGCAAGATGAAATTATTCTCTTGGGTGAAATGTTGGTTTTACAACAGTGATCAAAGGATGCTTTTTGAAAACTGACTTGATGTAAATGGATAGATTTTTAGCAGAGACCATTCTGGGACCAAAAGTTCCCAACATCCTTTTTTTCTCGGTTCTTCTTGGGACACATTTTGGCATGGTAATGGTGAATGGGGCAGGGAGACACAGAGAGACTAAGTCACAAGCATGGAAAAAGGATTATTTAGCTAATCTTTTGTATTAACCATCACTGATGGAAATATTTTGCCTTCGCTGAGTTCCCTCATCAATGTCCTGTTACCATGCTTGCCTTGCCAAATTTCAACCCTGCTCCTGCTCATAGGTTCCAATAACTGAACATTACAAAACCAGGCCAACTGGTCCCACTACAAATGCATCCTATATAAGTTCAGATAGGTCTTCAAGGCTCTGGGTCAAACTGCCAGTCACCACTTGTTTCCTCTGTACATGTTTCACACCTTCTTATGACCCCAAGTCTTCAGTCTAAGTAGGTGACCTCAACTTCCACTTTATAAAACTAGCAAGGCCAAGTGACTCGAGTTCACCGCTCCCCTGTGTGCTACAATATGTTCCTGCATCTGGACTCTTTCTTGGTCTTCTCTGGTATGTCAATAAGGAGCATTCCTCTTCCTCCCAAAGATAAGGCCATCTTTTGTTCCCTCAATTCTGCCTCCTCCTGCCTCCTCCAAGGCCTTGCTTCATTTTATAATCATGCCTACTTGTAACTTTTGTTGTCGCTGTTACAATATACATTGCTTTTCTAATTAGAAAACCGTCAAAATTATCTGTGTCATGAAAACATATAAAGGAGGAAAATATAAGACATACAGAGTTCCTATTTAGGAGGCCCAGCATTACTAGGAGGCCCAGAAAGAACAGAAATCAAAGGGAAGAGCTTAAGGAATGCTACAAAAATCCTCAGGTTCTAAAGAAGATGAATTTTCCAATGGAAGGGACTCACCAAATGAAGCCTACTATGAATACAGACCCATGTGAAGACACATCCACAAAGCATTTCAGAATATCCAAGACAAAGAAGGATGTTTCAAGAGAGACAAAAAATCAGTCATTTGCAAGGGAGTGGAAGTTGGACTGACATCAGTCTTTACATCAGCTAAATTGGACACTATAAGCCAATGAGCTTTCCTAGAAGTTCTGAGAAACAATGTCCACTGGAGAAGTCTACCTGCAGATAAGCTATCAATCAAGTGTGAGGGTGAGATACTACGTATATTTTCAAGAAATCAGACAACTGACTTTTCATTCTCTTTTCTAGGGGAGAAAATATAAATGTAGTCCAGCAAAATGATGGCATAAACCATAAAGGAGAAAGACATGAGATTTAGGATGCACTAGACCCAACTTAGGGACAGAGTGAAGAAGAGCCCCCAGGAGGTAGCTCAGCCTCAGGTCCTGGGAAAAGCCAGTCCAGAATGGGAAACGTGAATAATAGAATGTTTGTCATAATTGAGAAGATACAAGAACTTGAGGCTCTGATAAAGCACACAATGCGTCAAAAAAAGATAATAGAAACTCTAAGAAAAATAAAAATGCCATTCAAGAAAGTCAGATCCAAATATGAAGTAAAACGTGACATGAAATGATTTTCAGCAGTTGTTTGAGTGTAAACACGGAGTGTCTGTCTGCTTCCGCGGCTGAGCACGTTCTCCTCGGGTGCCTCTCGCGTCAGAAGCTAGACCTACTCAGAAGGAACGTAATCCTCACCAGCTGCTTAGCTGGCATCGAAGAACATTTTTATAGCTGTATTAGCATAAACCGTACTGACAACTTTTCAGGTTTTAGCGTCAAATTATGAATAAAACATGGACAATGGTTACGGCATCAAGTGTTAATCACCTAAATGTCAACGCATGGCTGATGGAGGCAGAACTGCACGGGCAGATGGGAATCAAGAAGAAATGGGAGGAAACTCACAACTGCAAAATGTGAGGGCATCTGCTAAAACTAGTTCATGTACATCAAATGTTTGCGAACAGCACCCGTGGGTCACTCTCTACCAAATCTGGTCCTGGGGTTTCTCAGAGGATGTGGTCAGGAGCCTCTGTCTCCACAGCTACCTGGCCCTTCTTCACGATCCGAGCCTGCACAGCGTGCACCACAGGGCTCCATGGGAGCGCAAACACAGTTCACCTTCTCCCCATCTGGAGCGGCTATGCTCATTTGCTAGTAGCAGCATTTCCCACTTCCCTCCTTTCCTCCTTCTCTTCCTCCTTCCCTCTTGCCTCTCCTACTTACTGAGCTTCCAGCATATGCCAAGCACTATGGCTGAGACGGTCTTATTCTCAAGGCGAGCCCACTGAAAGGAGGTCAAACCTAGAGCCCGGAGAATTGATGACTGGGGGTGAGAAAGAAGCTTATGCAAAGTTAAAGTGTTTTTTATTTCATTTAGATGTACATTTTTAGAGACAAGCTCTCACTCTGCCACCCAGGTTGGAGTGCAGTGTTACCATCATGGCTCACTGCAGCCTCAACCTCCTGGGCTCAAGCAATCTGCCCACCTCAGCCTCCCAAGCAACTGGGGTTACAGGTGTGTGCCACCGTGCCAGGTGAAAGTGTTTTTCAAAAGGCATTTAACATAGGAAGATTGGTGACTGGACTTCCAAAGCGCAGTTCCATTAACAGCAAGGACACGTGCAAAATGAGCTCCTGTAGCTGAACCTCAGAAGAAGAGACGAGACAGCGGTGTGTTAAGGGACCACTAGTGACCCCAGAAGGTGTCATTTAATCCTCAGGACAGCCCTGAGGTAGGCATTATTTTACAAATGAGGAAATAAACTCAAAGAATTTGGACAGGCCCAACTCAGGTCTGTCTAGCACTAGAGTCTGGGTTCCTTCCATCACACTGCATGGGATCCTTAACTCTGAGTGAGCCAGGGTCTTGTGGAATTCTCCAAAACTGCTGTGCCCTATAATATGGTGACTGGAGGGGAAGAAATGCAGGAAAGCTTCTGGAAAATTTTTATTCATACCCAACAGCTCAACAATGTAGTTTACCTTAGATGATCCCTAAGGAACCACCCAGTGACATCATTCTCTGATTCCATAATTGTCCAACAAGTTCTTCCTTCTATTTCCCAATAAAAGCACAGGGTTTTGCATTACCTTTGTCAGATAAGTGCAATAAACAAGTCACAGAGCTCTGCAGGTTCGTAACTGCACCACCCCTCTCTGGAGGCTGTGTCCTCTACCCGAGCTGTTCTTTTCTGGCAATAAGAGTTGGGGCCCCTCCAATGGCAGGGATCTGGACAGCTTCCAGAGGAACCCAGGACAAGAGAAAAAGAGCCCCAGGGACACTGTCCAACTTGGACACAAACCCAAGTGTGGGGTGGGTGGCTGTGACACGTCCCAGGCTTGATGGTATTTTTCCCTTTACTTTAAATCAGTCTTTGATTGTCTTGCGTGCACACAGGAAGAATGATGAATATTAAAAACAAAACGCAAATCAGCCAGCAAGTAGTCTTTAGAAGAAATAAGTCACAGCAGGTTGAAAACAATGTACTAGCACTGGAGAAGTCTGAACATTTTGGTCAATGTCTGTGAATGTTTCAAAGTTTAAACTGGATGGAGTTTACTGAGACTCTAATCACTGCTCAGCAAGAAATCTATGCTAATCACATCAATATTATAACACAAACAAGCAGGTGGAAGAAAATCCAAAGATAGCTAATGGATAATACTTTGTCTTTGGTTCAATTATAGGACTTGGTTTCTAAAGGAGCTGCTAACTCATTCATTCACTCATCAAACATGTATTGATCACATATAACATGGCAATGACTGTGCTAGGAGCTGGCAATACTAAAATTGTTTCTTCATTCCAGAACATCAGAGATTAGTTGGGAACAGAGTCACCCTCTACTGAGAAAAGGCCATCAGAGGGCCGGCAGGGGTCAGCTCCATGGAGAAGGGGTCTGGGGCATCCTAGGCGGAGGCAACTGCAGTTTCCATCCTATGGCGCCCTGTGTCCTGGGAACCTCAGGTAGTTGAGCACCATTGCACTAATGAGCTGAGTGAGGGAGAAGCAAGAGCTGAGACACAACAGGGTCCAAATGAGAAGCCTTATTCACAAAGTAAGGATTTTGAACACTACCTTATGAACAACAGATAAGTACTGAAGAGTATCTAGAAACAGGATAGTGAGATGATGACATACATAGGTTTTTAGAAAAATCACTCGGGCCAGTCATGGTGGCACATGCCTATAATCCCAGCACTTTGAGAGGTGGAGGTGGGTGGATCCTTTGAGCCCAGGAGTTTGAGATCAGCCTGGGCAACATGGTGAAACCCTGTCTCTACAAAAAAATACAAAAATTGGCCAGGCATGGTGGTGTGCGCCTGTAGTCCCAGCTACTTGGGAGGCTGAGGTGGGAGGATCACTTGAGTCCAGGTGGTAGAGGCTGCAGTGAGCTGTGATCATGCCACTGCATTCCAGCCTAAGTGACAGAGCCAGACCCTGTCTCAAAAACAAACAAACAAATAAACAAAGAAAAGATCGCTCAGGGAGCACTAGAGGGCCACTGAGGAGTGCCGGAGAGGAATCAGAACACCAGGTAGGAGCTGCTGCGTACTCTAGGCAGGAGTGTTACATGAAAGTGACTGAACCAAGGCAGTTATCCTGAGCACGGGCGAGTGGAAGCAGGCTGAAACATCACTGCTTAGGTGTGAAATCTATAAAACCTTTGGCTAATATGTAGGAGTGAGAGGGAAGGTGCCAACAATATCTCCCCAGTTTCTAGCACAAACAGTGGAGTGGATGGGAGAGGACAAAAGAGGGGCAGCAAGTTCAGGAACAGATCAAAGCTCAGCTTCGGACACAGTGTGAAAAGTCTGCGGCACGACCGAGGGGACGGCCTGCTGGAAAGTCAGACAGCCAGGTCTGGAGCCCTGCAGAGGGGTGTGGACTGTCAGCCCACTGACTATTAGAAGTACAGGGACCAATAAGATGAGGAAACTGAGGGCGCCAAGGCCACACAGTCCAGAGGACAACCAGCATGAAGGTCACATGCAAAAACACAAAAGAGCAAAAGGTGCGTTAGGGAATGTAAGATCTTATATTCTCCTTGACCCTCGTATCTCTGAGAGCTTACCTTATGATTCTTCTCCCCTCACCTGCAAATATATAGCTTGAGTAGCAGATGAGGCAGGACATCATAATGCCCTCCATATTAAATGAGTTCCATGAATAGACAGGATCCAGAAAATAAACCCATCTGTTTGATGCAGAACTAAGAACATCAGATTGAGAAACTTGAGGTCTCCTGCTGTAAGCAGCCATCAGCCAGCATCAGCCAGACCCCCTAGGAATCTGCATCAGAACAAACTACCTATTCTTATCATCTTTCCACTGGGCCTGGTCATCTGTGAGCAGGGTTCCCAGGCAGGTGATTGTCACAGGGCAGCAGATCAGAACAGACAGACTAGTTCCAGACCAGGGTCAATTCCTGGTGTCTGCTCTGGTCTTGGTGGCCCCACTCTGGGCCCTGGGGGAATGGACCTGCCCAGGGAGGAAGAGAGGCTTTGCAGATGGCCCTTTGCTAAGGGCTCTGAAAGAATCTCCTGAACTTTGTGGGTTCTCTAAGACATCCGCCCTGACAAGAGTGCCTTTCCAAGAGTGCAGGGCACGTTACCAAGTGTTACCAGAAGTGGTCTGGGTTGCTTTAAATACAGCGCCCAACAGAGTGGGTCCTCCTGGCCACTCGGTTGGGCTGTGGTCACACTCATGCCTGGGAAGAGCGTAGCTGGGTTTCCCATCCCGACTCCAACAGTGACAGATTTGTGTGACTCCAGGCAAGGTCATCTACCCTTTG
The DNA here is from genome assembly GCF_028858775.2 of Pan troglodytes. Classification (NCBI taxonomy): domain Eukaryota; kingdom Metazoa; phylum Chordata; class Mammalia; order Primates; family Hominidae; genus Pan; species Pan troglodytes. The sequence continues at coordinate 35,292,384 of NC_072420.2, forward strand.
GGCCCCTGGTTCCTCACCTGAATAACAACACATACAACAAACAGACAAACAAAAACAAGCCAACAAAAAAAAAGGACTTGCATCCAGTGATTCTCAAATGTGGGGTCCCTCAAAGGTTTTTAGGCCAGTTGTTTAGGAACTGCTTGGAAGAGTTGTTAAAAATGCAATGTTATGGCCGGGCGCGGTGGCTCATGCCTGTAATCCTAGCACCTTGGGAGGCTGAGGTGGGCAGATCACTTGAGCTCAGGAGTATGAGACCAACCTGGGCAACATGGCAAAACCTTGTTTCTACCAAAAATACAAAAAATTAGCCAGGTATGGTGGTGCATGCCTGTAGTCCCAGCTACTTGGGAGGCTGGAGGCTGGGGTGAGAAGACCACTTGGGCCTGGTAGGCAGAGGCTGCAGTGAGCTGAGATTGCGCCACTGCACTCCAGCCTGGGTGACAGAGCGAGAGTCCCACCCCCCAAAAATGCAATGTTAAAGATAAAGGGTCCAGATCTTTGACCCCAGGCCTTGGGTAGCACCAGGGCATCTGAATTTTTAATAAGCTCTATAGGTGATTCTGATAAACAGCTAGATTTGGGACCCACTGGACTAAATGATTACTAAGCTGCCTTCCATCTCTAGCAATGTATGACTCAATGCATGTATGTGACAAATGTTCATGACCAATTCAACAACCAGGTCCCAAAACCTAACCTAGTACAGTTGCATCACTCAGACATTACTTATGCTTGCTAATGAATCACTCTTAGGCTTTATAGAAAATAGAGTAAAATGAATTATTCAAGAGTCCCAAAATAGACCCCAGTCTCCCATTTCCTTCAAATACATTTTCTAAAACTGAAACACAGTACCAGCCACAACCCAGTCCTCAGAAGAGGAGAGTGACAGGTTGGCAGGTCCAGAGCCATGAGCCAGGCCACTGGTTTGCAGTTGTGACCTTGAGCAGAAGAATATTTTTTTCTTTAAAATTGCCTTTCCATTCTGTAAAATAGAAATAACCACTGCTAACCTATCTCCTAGGGCTGCTGAGAATCCACAGGGAAATTACTATCCGTCTCATTCTCCCACTAACACCCGGTGTCAGAGAACAGAGGGGAAAGTGTCACAGTGCATTACTTTCAGACCCACCGTGTCTGCACAAATATTTCAACGGTTCAAAATAAAAAAGAGCCCAACCAAGGATTCCCAATGAGAATGGAAGAGGCCCTGTTTGATTTACTTTCCTGGGAAGTCAAGCCCAGCTTTAGAGCATCAGGAACCATCTTATCTACCCCCGGGTATGCTAGAGACAGAGGCCGGCCTGCACAGCCTGGTCAGCAGTTGCAACTTTCTTTAGCTAAACCTGCTGACATTCAGGCCTGATAGTAGGCAGGGTCAGCGCAAATGGAAAGAATGACAGTGTGTCCTTCCACCTTCCTGAGGCCCTGGCTGATATGGAAACCGGCTGGCACGGGCGGCCATGGAAAGTATGAATCCAGGCTTGCCTAGGGTTGAATGAGTGAGGAATGATCAGATCAGGCCTGTGTTAAAATATCACCACAGCTCACTTGCCCGGCTATTATCCAGTCACGTCCTCCGGGTTTCGGGAATGAGATGCTGCAACCCGAAGCAGCTGGAGACAGTGTTTGCAAAAGCAGGCCAGGCGGGCTCCTTGGAGCTGAAGCTGGGCGGAGAGATGGGTGTGGTGACTGCCTGCACAGACAGACACCTGTGAAGGGCTGACTTGGCTCCCAGATGCTTTCTCTACAGTTCCTCACCTTTGTGCATGGCTCACCATGATCTCCGCCCCACTCTATAGATGAAGGAATCCTTCCTAGAGAGGTCAAGTGTCTGGCTGGTGCTTGCACAAAGAAGGGACCCAAATCCAGGACCCTGTGATATCCCTCCTGGCCTTGCAAACTTTCTAGCACCTGGCTGTCTCGTGCACCTACATACATGCCTACATACATACGTGCACCTACAGCACATGGATGCTGTAAATCAAGGCAAAGCACAGGCAGGCAGGCAACACAGGGGAGGTCTATGGAAAAGGAGGGGTGAGAAGGAAGAAGAGAGTTTTAGGCCAAAAGCTCAAAAATGTTCTTTAGACAAGCACTAGGAGAACCACCCAGAAGTCACGAGTCGGGAGCTCTAAGTCCTTGTGGAGATGGACCCACCATTGTCTCAGAGATGCCTTAGTCTCTACAGGGAAAACCACTGAAAATGCCTTCTAGACTGGAAAGTCTAAATAACTAAAATGTTTTCACTTCTCTAATAACTTTTTTTTAAGGTCTTAGAATGGAAAGATCCCTATTCCAACGTCCCAACCAAATCAAGATGCTGTTTCTAGGGTCCAATCCCTATTCCAACATCCCAGCCAAATCAAGACGCTGTTTGTAGGGTCCAAACTGCCTCTGCTTAGGCAGTTCTCAGACTGGGTAGAGAAAGGAAGACTACAAGTTAAGGAGTATTCAAAAACAAAACAAAATGAGTATCTCAGAGAACTGAAAAATGAATTGCTGTTGCCCCCGAAGACCCTTTCAGTCTGAGGAAGTATTATTCATGCCCCTCTACCCTCATACCTGAAAAGCCCCCTCAAATCAAAGAGGAGGAATAAGAGGAAGAAGAAGGAGGAGGAGGAAACAGAATAAATCCCCAGCTCCACGTCCTCAACTCCCCTTTCTCCATTTACTAAACTCTGGTTATGGCAGTCAAGCAAGCCTAAAAGAAAAACAGCCATCATTCCCAGGGTCAATGCCAGTGTATATGAGGGAAAAAAATCACTAAAAATGTAAAGCCTCCATTGCCTACAGGCCCTAAAAATATTACACACTATCAGGGCACTTTGCATGAAAGTTTCAATACTGTTATTCACGAAAAAAATCTTTGGAAAAAAGGCAGCCCAGGAAGTGGCTGGCCTACATGTGGACCAAAAGGCAGGCTGAGAAGCGTGTCTCCCACGGGCTCTACAGTACTCTTGCAAAGCAACTGCCTCTCCATTTAGGTCGCAGAATTGGGGACTAGCCTTGTTAGTGACCTCCCAACTCTAAATTTGCTATCAAAATGCCAACAGGGCCGATCTCTTTCAAGCCAGACGAGTCATCTACCCTTGTGGGTAGCTTCTCAACTCATCATCCCAGGCAAGGTGTATTCTGGGCACGAGGTAGGGAAAGATGCAAGTTTCTCCCGGGTGTTGCTTTGGATCTAAAGAGGGGTCTATGCTCATTACCAAAGGCAGTCTGCCCAGCATAACCTTTGACACCACGGACTCACTTGAGCCACAGAATGTCATTTATCAATTTAATACATATTCATGAAGCAAGTGCTATTCTTAGGTACTGAGAACTTCCAAGCTCCTAAGGTACTGGGCACCTAGTGGTAAATGAGACAAAAGCCTTCGTGAAGCTGACATTCTAGCAAACACAGACAATAGGCAATTATATACCCTGATGTCGGGGAGTGACCAGTGCTATGAAGACACTTTGAGGACAGATGGTCTGGGGTGGGGGGAATGGTGCGCTGGCTTAGCTAGGGGCTCGGGAAGACATTTCTGAGGAAGGAGCATCTGGGCAGCTACCTGGGAGGAGTGAGGGAGTAAGCCATGTGGGTATCTGGGGGAAGAACCTTCCGGGAATTCCAGGCTTTGAGGAAGGGACCACACTTGGCACATGGGAGCAGTAGCAGCAAGGCCAGAGTAGCCCAGCTGTGGTACTGGAGATGCGAGGAAGAGCTGAATCTGGAGAGGGCAGAGCGGGCCATGTCCTCACATGCCCAGGCAAGCATCTGGAGCCCGCGCTAAATGTGCTCAGAGGACTCGGAGCAAGAGAGTGGCCAGGTTTGATTTATGTTTTCAGAACACCACTGGCTGCTCCATGGAGAGGCAGAGCTCCAGAGTGACAAGAGGGAAGCGAGAATGGGGAGGCTTCCGCGATAACGCAGGCAGGGGAGGACACTGGTTTAGACAGGGGTGAGAGAGGGAGGGTGAAAAGCAGAGGAGCCCAGAACATCATCTGAAGAGGCACCCAGGACTGGCTGCTGGGTTGGCTGTGCGGTGTGGAGATGGAGGCTGATGCCATTCTAAAGAGTGTCAGAGAGAGAGAGCCTCTTGCTGGTTGTTTTAGGAACAACAGTGTTGGCTAATAAATTCCTGCAGACACTCTGAATATAACTGAGAGAGCTCAGCTGACTCTAACAGCATTATGGACTGAACTATGTTCATGTCCTTCACTCCCCACAAGTTTATGTGTTGAAGCCCTAACCATCAGTACCGTAGAACTGGACTACACAGTTGGAGATAGGGCCTTTTTTTTTTTTTTTTTTTTTTTTGAGACAGTTTCACTCCTGTCGCCCAGGCTAGAGTGCAGTGGTGCAATCTCAGCTCACTGCAACCTCTGCCTCCTGGGTTCAGCGATTCTCCTTCCTCAGCCTCCCAAGTAGCTGGGATTACAGTTAGGTGCCACCACGCCTGGCTAATTTTGTATTTTTAGTAGAGACAGGGTTTCACCATGTTGGTCAGGCTGGTCTCAAACTCCTGGCCTCAGGTGATCCACCCACCTCAGCTGGAGATAGGGCCTTTAAAGAGGCAATTAAGTTAAAATGAGGTCATGAGGGTGGGGCCCCAATCTAATCTGATCAGTGTCTTTGTAAGAGGAGAGAATGTGGACACATAAAGGGACACTAGGCATGTGCGTGCACAGAGGGAAGACCATGTGAGGACACAGGGAGAAGGCGGCCGTCTACAAGCCAAGGAGAGAGGCCTCAGGAGGAGCCAAAGCTGCCGGCACCATGATCTCAGACTTCCAGCCTCCAGAACTGTGAGAGAAAAAAGGTCTGTCGTTTAAGCCCCCAATCTGTGGTATTATGTTAGGGCTGCCCTAGCACACTGATAGAGATAGCCTCCATTTTGCTTTGAATCGCTATGAGTTGACAAAGTTAACCACAAGTTAGAGACCCCATGACCATATCAGCCACTGCAGAGACCTGAAGGCTGACCACTGAAAAAACTACACCCTCCTATATCACACACACACACATACACACACACAATTTATTATTACACACACATACACACATATTTGTTATTGATTATAATCATAAAGTCTAACTATGAGTTTCTGTTTACTCCCAATTACCTTGGAACAACTTTTCTTTGAGCCTCCTCCTGAAGGGAATAAGGGAATGGTTGTTCCTGCTCCTACTTGGATTCCTGAAGATAGGACTGGCCAAGGACAGCCTGGAACAATCACAGCCTGCTGCTGTCATCGTGCAACAATTTGTTGCCTGTATTCTAGACACAGAAAAATCTCACAGCTTATTTCAAGTAATCTCTATTAATATCCCTCCCTGGCCCTCAAAAGATATTAAGAATCCAAAGGGAAATCAGAAACTCAATTGTGCTAGAAATAGCCAAACTGTCTCATTCAGAATGCATTCACCAAACAACTTCAAAGCAAAATGATGATGAAAAATAAGCCTTCCAACACCAGAGTATTTCTCTTTTTGAATGTTTCTACCACATCTAAGAAAACAGATGTCACCATGGTTAAAAAAAAAATTGTACCTTGCAAAAATAAAACTTCATAATGATAGTTCGTTCTTGTGAATAAATCCTCAAATACATCCCTCTTGCAAAAAAGGTTTTCTCTTACTGACCACTCTTCTTCCATCACTGACTGCAGTGGAAAATTACATTCCACTGTGAAATATAATCCTGTTGATAGTAACACCTATTGAGGTTTTCATCAAATTGCTAGATGAGATGGTGTAATTAGGGACAGCCAGGGGAAAACTACAAAGGACACAGAGGACGTCAGTCCAAAGGAGGTAAAAACTGAAAAGATAATACCTTCCTCAAACCATTGCAGAAGCGTGTACCTGCTTGCCTGGTGACAAAGTCTTTTTGAAAATCAACCTGTACCCATAATTCTGCTTTCTGACTTTCACCAGAGGATTCATAGGAGCATCCTGAATCCAAATAACAAAATTAAATATACACTAACCACCCGTCCTTAATCGCTTCATGTAAATCTGTGGCATTAGAAACTGAAAACAAAAATTATCTGAGGGTCATGTTTTGCTATGCATTTAATGGCTATTACTTCTGCCTGCTCCAAGGGCAATGTTCATTTTCCACAAACAGTGTAGTTTATTATGAAAAATAATTTATAAATCATTCTTGTTTAAAACAAAAAAATTTTTTAGGAGAATTAGTAACAGAATTTCAAAAAAGTTGAATAATTTCTAAAGATTAAGATTTCAACTTCACTCTTTTAATGTATTTAAGGTAATAATCACTTACTTTGGTGATTATAACATTAACAGCTCTAAGAGGCCTTTAAGGGCCATTTTGTTATACAAAAAAGAACCACATTTATAAGCATTCTTAGAATAATGCTAATGTCATTAGCTACAGAAGCAGCACATGCTAAGATATCAGCTCTAATTTTAAATTCATATTAGACCTTAATAAAATAAGTCAAGGATGCATTTTGTAATATCTAGAATAACCACTAAAAGAACAGTAATGTCTAACAGACAAGTTAGTAGAGGGGGAAAATGAAACAATTTTTAAAAATACATAATTCAGGCCAGGCGCAGTGGCTCACACCTGTAATACCAGCACTTTCGGAGGCTGAGGTGGGTGGATCACAAGGTCAGGAGATCAAGACCATCCTGGCTAACACGGTGAAATCCCGTCTCCACTAAAAACACAAAAAATTAGCCGGGCATGGTGGCGGGCACCTGTAGTCCCAGCTACTCGGGAGGCTGAGGCAGGAGAATGGTGTGAACCCAGGAGGCGGAGCTTGCAGTGAGCCGAGATTGTGCCACTGCACTCCAGCCTGGTGACAGAGCGAGACTGCATCTCAAAAAAAAAAAAAAAAAAAAAAAAAAAAAAAAAACATAATTCAAAGGAAGATAAGAAAGAAAAGGAATATAGAACAAGTAGAACAAACAGAAAACAAACAGTAAGATGACAGGAAATAGAAGGATGGAAAAATGTGCTATAAAAATACTAACCAAACAAGAGCTGGCACATCATGCAAAATAGACTTTAAGACAAGAAGCATTACTAGCAAAAAAGATGGACATTTAATAATAAAAAAGGGTCAATTTGCCAGGCTGATACAACAATCCTAAATCTGTATATATCCAATAATATAGCCTCAAATCTATATGAAGGAAAAGCTAGCAGGACAAAAAGGAGAAATCAGCAAATCCAAATCATGGTGGGAAATTTTAACACACTTCTTTCAGCCACTGATAAGAATAGATGAAATTCAGTAAGGCCATAGATGACATAAACAATACGAATAACAAACTTAACCCAACTGTCTATATACGTTGTTGTTACATGACTGCATCTATATATGTTGTTGTTAAGAAGGCATATTTTTTTCAAGTGCACATGAAACACTTATCAAAACCGACTTACTGTTGAGCTACAAAGCAAGTCTGAAAAAATGTCAAAGGACTGAGAGTGTTTTCCGATCACATAATGGAATTACTCTAGGAATCAATAACATTAAAAAAAAACCCCAAATGTTTATAAACAAAGTGATACATTTCTAAACAATCTACAGATCAATGAAGAAATTACACTGGAAATCAGAAAATATCCTGAATTGAAAAATAATAAGGATATGACATATCAAAACTTGTAAGATGCAGCAAAAGCCATACTTAGAGGTAAATTTCTAGTCTTATGTGAATATATGGGATAAGAAGACTAAAAATTAATGATTAACATATTGATCTTAAAAAGCAAGAAAACAGAACAAGAGATTAAAGAAAGTAGAAGGAGAAAAGGACAGGCGCAGTGGCTCACACCTGTAATCCCAGCACTTTGGGAGGCCGAGATGGGTGGATCACTTAAGGTCAGGAGTTCATGACCAGCCTGGCCAACATGGCGAAACCCTGTCTCTACTAAAAATACAAAAAATTAGCCAGGCATGGTGGCAGGCTCCTGTATTCCAAGCTACTTGGGAGGCTGAGGCAGGAGAATTGCTTGAACCCAGGAGGCAGAGGTTGCAGTGAGTTGAGATCGCACCACTGCACTCCAGCCTGAGCAACAAGAGTGAAACTCCATTTAAAAAAATTAAAAAAAAAAAAGTAGAAGAGAAAAAGTGGAAAACACTGAAACAGAAAACAAAAAAACAGAAATTAAGTCAAATGTTGACTTTTCAAAATATTAATACATTTAATAAACCTCTGACAGGACTGATGAAGAAAAGAGCACAAATTGTCACTACCAGGATTGAAAAAGGAAACATAACTACAGGTCCTACAGATATTAGAAAGCCTATATAAATATTATGCCAATATATTTAAGATTTTAAGTAAAATGGACAACTTCCTAGAAAAATACAACTTACAAAAATGACAGAAGAGAAAATCAATTGGTTCTATATCTATTTATAAAACTGAATATTTAATTAAAAACATTCTCAAAAGAAAACTCTACACCCAGATATCTTTATCAGTGAAATCTCCCAAACACTTAAGAAATAATATGAATCCTACATCAACTCTTCAATACAGGAAACAAAAGGAGAGGCCCTTTCTACTTATTTTATGCTTTTAGCATAACCTTGATCCTGAAACCTGAGAAAAATATTATAAAAAAGAAAAGTGATCAGCCTATATCTTTCATGAACATAAACATAAAATTACAAAATGAAAATAATAGTAAAACAAAGCCAGAGTCATAAAAAAGAATACTGTACTATAACCAAGGAAAAGTGAATATATATATGTTAAAATACATGTAGGAGATTGTTACTGCAGCATTATCATAATACTCCCAACTGGAAAAGTCAAATGGAAATGTGATATATTCACACCACAGAATAGAAACAACAATAAAAGTGAACTACTATGACATGTATAATGGTTAATTTTATGTGTGAACTTGGCTGGGCCATGGTGCCCAGATACCAGATATATGGACAAACATTATTCTGGATGTTTCTGTGAAGGTGTTTTGAGATGAGATTAACATTTAGATTAGTGAACTCTGAGTAAAGTATATTGGCGGGGAGCTCATCCAATCCGTTAAAGGCCTTAACAGAACAAAAAGACTAGCCTATCCCAAGGAAGAAGGAATCTGCAGCAGAAATCCTTTACACTTAAACTGTAACATCAGTTCATCCCTGGGTCTCCAGCCTGTCAACCCACCCTGGAGATTTTGGACTTGCCAGTCACTATAATTGTATGAGCCAATTTCTTAAAACAAACTTTTCCCTATATACATATACATCCTATTGGTTCTGTTTCTCTGGAGAACGCTGTAGTCAATAAGCATTTCATAAACATAATGTTGAACAAAAGAAACAAGACACAAATGATGAAAAACATGCTTCCACTTATATAAAGTTCCAGACAAGCAAAACTCCTCTATGGTGATGGAGGTCAGCACGGTGGGTAACTTGGCGGGCCATGGTGGTGACTGGTGAGTAATAGCTGGGGAGGGACATGAAGGATGCTTCCAGGTGTGCTGGCATTGTTCTATTTCTTGACCTGATATGGGTGTGTTTATTTTGTAAAATTTCAGCAAGGTTTTGATTTGTGTATTTTTCTGTATGTATGTTATACTTCAATTAGAAAAGTATAGCTTTTTATTGATTATACCTCATACCCATTAGGATGGCTAGTATCAAAAACAGAAAATAACAAGAGTTGGCAAGGATGTAGAGAAATCAGAACTGTTGTGCACTATTGATGAAAATGTAAAATGGTGTAGCCACTGTGCAGAACAGAATGGCAGCTCCTCAAAAAATTGAAAATAGAATTACCACATGATCCAGCAATTCCACCTCTGTGTATGTATCTAAAAGAATTGAAAGCAGGGTCCTGACGAGATATGCTCAATCATGTTCACAGCAGCATCCTTCAAAATAGCCAAGATGGCAGCAACCCCAGTGTAGATCAATGGGAAAATGAATAAACAAAATGTAGTCCATCCATACAGTAGAATATTATTCAACCTTAAAAAGGAAGGAAATTTTGAAACATGTACAATATAGATGAACCTTCAGGACATTATGCTAAGTGAGGTAAGCCAGTCATGAAAAAACAAATACTTAGAAACCTAGAGTAGTCAAATTCATAGACACAGAAAGTAGAATGGTGGTTGCCAGGGGCTGAGGGAAGAGAAAATGGGGAGTTGATGTTTGATGGACACAGAGTTTCAGTTGTACAAGATGAAAAGTGTTCTGGAGATGTGCTACACAACAATATGAATATATTTAATATTTAATACCTCTGAACTGTACATGTAAAGATGGTAAATTTTAAGTTATGTGCATTTTACCACAATTTTTTAAAGTTTAGTAAAGAAAAAAATCAAAGCATAATAAAGATTGTATTCATACTTTGGATCATACAAAGGATCAAGAAGAACATATTTAATTGTAGACCTATTAAATGGGGTCTCCCACTGCTTTTCATTAGGCTTCAGTTGTGAAAAAGCTTTGTGGATAGCAAAGTGCTAAAACTGGAAGGCTTTTTAAACTCTGATCTTACTACTATCTTTAAAGGATTGGTAATTAAAGTTTTAAGAAGGAGATATAGGTAAAGGATGCTAATTTTCCTAGAAAAGGACATGATCGTTGAAAAAATAAGAGATTTAGAGCAGTTCAGAAGATGTGGTGGTTAATTGCGTGTGTCAAACTGGCCCCGGTGTGTGCAGACTGAGCATTATCTCTGGAAGTGCCTGTGCGGGTGTTTCTGGATGAGATCAGCATTTGAATTGATGGACTCTACAAGGTAGGCTGCCCTTCCCAATGTGGGTGGGCATCAACTAATCTGCTGGGGGCCTGAAGAGAACAAAAGGCAGGAGAACAAAAGGGGGGAGTCTGCCCCCTTTTCCTGCCTGCCTGCCTGAGCTGGGACAGCTCATCTCATCTTCTCCCACCCTCGGGCTGGGATTTATACCACCAGCTGCCCTGGTTCTCAGGCCTTTGGACTAGCCAGTCTCAAGTCTCCAGCCTGCAGATGGCAGATTGTGGGACTTCTCAGCCTCCATAATTATGTAAGCCACATCCTCATGATAAATTTCTCTATATATCTACATACACATCTATCGCTATATCTATCTTATTGGTTCTGTTTCCCTGGAGAACCCTGATTGATGCAGAAGACTACTGAATATTCTTCAATACCCATTTCCCTTTGATCATTACCTTCTCTTCACACTGGCTTCCTGTGTTAGCACACCACAGTCTGTCTGCCAGAGGCCCTTGTGCCAACCATTTCCTCTGCCTGGACCTTACCAGAGAGGTCCAGACCACCCCCTTCTGAGCTGAGTTTAAAAATCATATCCTCAGAGCGGCCCTCCAGGGCCCCATCAGCACCTCCCATTATTGTTTACCACAGCCCCCATGTGCTTAATTCCAGCAGCAATCGCAATCTAATAAACTAAAAAAATAGTATCTGTCTCTCTCATGAAAATGTGCACTCCATGAGAGCAAAGATATTGCTTTGTTTTCCCCTGGGTCCAGGTACGTTGCCAGAACAATTCAATAAATATTTGTTGAATGAACAAATGAATACATAAATGAATATATAATGAGCACACTTCATAGGATACTAACTTTATTGCTGTCATCTAGAAGGTAATAAGAACTGGAGACCTACAGGCAAAAAACCTGTCCTGAATGTCCTTTCTACACTGCATCTCCTGAAGTGAGTGTTTTCTCCACATTATCCTGACATGTATTTTTTCATCCTCCTCCCATCCCAGCACCTGCTCAGCACCTAGTGCCCTTACCGGGTCTGACATTCCAGGATGCTGTGCTTTTTTTACACAGCATTTCCCCCTGCTGGGGCCAGGGACTAAGAAAGGCTGATCTGTCAGATCCTTGATGGCCCCTGAGCGCAGGGCTTCAGGATGAGATTACAAGAGGACTAGAAGACATGCTCCCTATATCTGAGAAGCTTGGAGTCTCATGGATACATACAGCTACGTCATAGTTGAAATATTAAGTTTATCTACAGAATTATAGCTGTATATTGGAGTGATCTGAATACTTGATTTGGATGGTCTAGAAATCCTGGGGCACAGCGATATTTTATGTCTTCATCTGGGAGGTCCTAAGAAGGGTTTGCTTATGGAATAAAAGCCCTTATGATCCGTGCACAGCGAGGCCTCTGTAGTGTTCTGAAGAAGAAACCTGACAGGGCACACAAAAATTATTTTCCTCGTGGAGGGCATGGAATCAAGACAGATCCCCGATCCAGTCCTCACTCCCTGAACACTGCCCAGCTTATGCGAAATACATATTTATGCACCTACTATATACCAGGCACAGTTCTAGGAGCTGATAATGTAGCCGTGAACAAAATGAAACCCCTGCCCACGTGCTGTCCACATTCTGATAGGAAAAGATGGACAATTTGTAATCAGTACAACACAGTGTGCCCTCTGGACATAAGGGAGGGGCACAGAGGAAAAAACAAAGTAGGCTGAGGACAGAAGAGCAGGGGATGGGGTCAGGTAGCCAGGGACAGTTTCCTGCAAAGTGAGGAGCCAAGACCTAACCAAGGTGAGCCATGGCTTTCTGGGTGAAAACTGCTCCAGGAGAAGGCAAGCATGGGCCCTGGGGGGGAACACGATGTATTCAAAGAACAGCACGGCGGCAGATGGGAAGGGTCCAACCAGCCACGCTAGGGACACCTTCTATCCTGTGGGACATGAGAAACCCTGGAGGATCAGAATAAAGTGGAGGAAAATTAAAGCTGAGCTTTGAGTGCAACTATTTTAAGACTAAATAGAGCTCACATTAAGTCTCTTAAACTGCCACTGGGTTCTGATTCGATGATTAAATTTATCTAGATAAAGGACTCTGAGATTCTCGCATGGTGGATCCATATGTTGCGCTAATACCTAAATGTCCATTATTTTACACAGGTCCAGGGAACCTGGCCATCATCTCACTGCACCAATTCTCCCTGCCCCACCCAAATTACAATGTAGGTGGTCACATAGCAAACTACAACATGACCGGGATTTCAGCTCTAAAAAGTGCCATCAAGACGCGTTCCCCAACTTGACTGTGGCAGTCATTTCTCGGTATCCACCACTGCAGATCGCATGCACACCTCAAATACATGCAGTTCAATTTGTCAGTCGTGCCTTAAGAAAGCTGGGGGGAAAGTTGCCACCAAATGAAATAAAGAAGCGTTCCCCTCCCTTGCACCCTGCCAGCATTTCAGATCTGTCTTATCAAAACTCCCTGTGCTTGGGCTTAGACAGACGAAAGAAAAATGATGGGGAGCCAGAAAACCTGAGAAAACTACGCAAGTGCACTCCAGTGTCTGAATTTCCATTCTGGAAAGGAACGGGCAGCGCTCAGCCTCACAGCCCACCTGGGCACCTGGCATCAGGGCCACCCTCTGCCCTGGTCTGTGTGCAATGCCATGCTGGGCTCAGACACACTCCTGGAACAGCACAGCTCTCATGAGTCCCTGATAATGGCGTCCGCCACACGCCCACACCCTTTTGGCACTGTCTTCTGACTGACTGGGCTAAAAAAAGCTTCGATAAACCCCAAGGATCAGGGCTGGGCTGCTGTTCTTCTGAACATAAGCACTGGTCAGGAGGTGATTACAGTTCAAGCAGAGGGGAGCAAAGTCCCATTTTCCCAGCACTAGGATTAGATGGCAAAGTAATATCATGGGCAATTTTTACCTTCACAAATCCCTGACCTCCTTCCCTGAGGCCCCCTTCCCGGAGCCATCTACGTGCCTGCCTTTACTCTACGCTGGGACTCCAGTCTATAAGAGGATAATCACTTATGAATAAACCCATGTTGATTTACGTTCCCCTCAAACGTGAACAGAACCCAATCATCTGTTTCTTGTGTTTTCCGATTCCAAGAAAAAACATTTCTTGGCTGAGGCTGTCTTGTTTCTGGCCAGATTTTCCTATATGATATCTATGTTCTCTCGTGATTAACTCAGAGATATCAATCTACAACTACAGGAAAACCTCAATGGCTTTACTTAATTGGAGCACCAGGAGGACATGGTAAAGGACCACAGTGCTGGTTCTTCTAAGCGCATGTGGGAACTGAAGGAAAGAGGATGGGGAGCTGGACTCTGGGTACCCATGAGGGCTTAGTACAGAAGACCCGTGAGGACAGTGGTTATGTGTCAATGCAGTGCAGTATTAAAAATTACTATTTGCCTGCCTTTGCTCTGACATGAGTTAAATCCTTCTCATCTAGATTACAATAACATTTGACCCTGAGTTTATATAGACTAGGATCTTTTATGATGTTCCCAATCTTGCTTTAGTTATGGAGAAGCTCATTATAAAATAGTCTTACAGGAAAAACCTGATCACAGAGGGGAACACTATAGTGAAGCACCAATACTTTTCATCAAAAATGTTCAAGTATTGGCAATTTCATGTGTTTCAACATAATACCACTAGCCCTCACCCAACCACAGGTTACAGAGTGCCTGGAGCTGCTAGAATAGGCACAACTGTTCTCACCATATGCAAGGCTCATCCTCCTCCAACCTTCTCAATACATCATTACTAATTATCAAATCATTACATCTTTATGAAAAAGACTTGGCTTATATGACACAGGCAGAAGTGCCACCCTTTCACAACATTATGAAACGATGCCAAATAAGGCTAGCACACCTGCCACCTTTTGCATTTACTGAAGAGCTCTTATGCATGGACCCACTTGGCCTGTCTCTTAGTCACAGAAGGGGGCATGGGGCAGCCTGGCTCGGAACACCTGTGCCTGCTGATCGCAGACGTGCCAGCCTGCCAGAGACTGAGAAGCTGGACCTCAAGGTGTTGGGAGGTCGGGCTGAGGCTGTGGCTGCTGGGCCAGCTGATGTGTGGGGAAAGGATATGCATGGTTTCCGGAGTAGGAAAAAGGTTTAGGAAATAAACAAGTGGAAAAATATCTGGAAAATGGAACCAGGTACAGTCCCTGCCCTCAAAGAGCAGGTGCTCAGTCTAAAGAAGTGGTCTATGCCTGGGTGCCCACTGCTCCAGATAGACTTAGAAATTCTATAATATGTGTAAGAAAAAAATCGTTAGTTTCCACTTGTTTTTTATTCTGGGGCTGGAGGCGTGGGGCATGGATTCTTACCCTCTTATTTAGCAGTATAGGCAAGTCATTATTTTCAGAGTTGTTGCAAAACAGAAAGGGGACAAAAATGTTACATGATGATGGATTATATTAGAGGAGTTCCTGTCGTGACCCTTGAGTTAGAAAGCAGATCTGCGTAAAATAAACAATCTGAGAGCTGAATGGGCAAAGGATGTGAACAGTCAATTCACAGGAGGAAACAGAACCAGTAAACAAGCACATGGAAATATGTAATAATCTGTAGTCAGGGACATAGCTGAAAAAAATGAGAATGTTTCATAAAAGAAGGGTGGGCCGGGCGCGGTGGCTCATGCCTGTAATCCCAGCACTCTGGGAGGCCGAGGTGGGTGGATCACAAGGTCAAGAGATTGAGACCATCCTGGCCAACATGGTGAAACCCCACCTCTACTAAAAATACAAGCATTAGCTGGGAGTGGTAGCACGTGCCTGTACTCCCAGTTACTCCAGAGGTTGGGACAGGAGAATCGCTTGAACCCAGGAGGCGGAGGTTGCAGTGAGCCAAGATCGCGCCACTGCACTCCAGCCTGGCAACAGAGGGAGACTCCATCTCAAAACAAGAACAACAACAACAACAACAAAATGAAGGGTGGCAAGGTACCCCTTTAGGGAAGCCTCAGTCCCCTAAGTCAGTTACTTGCATTTGACAGGCATAACGTGAGGAGCACTGAATAAGGCACAGTCCAGGTGCTCAGAAATAACAATGACCAATGGGCCACGTGCACAGCAGAGATCAGTGTTAGGAGTCAGACCTGCAGGTGTTGCATCGGAATCCCAAGCAGGCACTGGCCCCCATACAAACTTGCCAGGCCTCCATGTCTTCACTGTAAAATGGAATCGTAACAAGCGCATACCTCACAGGGATCCTGGGTGGCAAACGAAATGGGGGACCAGGGTGGACAGGCAGCATGAGTAGTGGTTAAGAATGCTAACTCTGGAATAAGATGGCCTGGGTTCAAACCTTGCCCCCTCCTCCAACTTAGCTGTGCAACACGGGCAAGTTACTTCACCTCCAGATGCCTCAGTGACTCCATCCATAAAATGGGGACAGTCATAGTATCTGCTTCACAGGGTTTATGTGAGGATGAAATGCATTCACACTTCTAGGCAGTGCCATACTTACAGCAGCACCTGGCACTGGACAAACACTATGGAAAACAGTGCCTGACACAGAACAAATGAACTAAGAGCATTTCCTTACACACACACCTGGAAACCACTTGCTCTAGTAACTGGCACAGAGTGGGTGTGGCATAAATGGTGGGAGAAATTCATCATATCCTCTTCCCATCTGGGGGTGTGCTGAGATGCTGGAAAAGAGGGTCATCAAAAAAGGAGGAAAAATCCCTTAGCTCTTAAGCCCTAAGAAAGTGCTTCACAGCTTTTCCTTGACCATGAAAAATACGGGAGCAACACCGGCAGAAAGAAGAGAATCCTAGTAATTTTGTGTTCTGAATCAAGCTAAGTTTGACCTTTGAGCAAATTACTGGCTCTCTGCTAAGAGCGTACAGACCCATCTATTCATCATAGACTTCACTGTCTGGGAATGAGCCCCGGAGCCCAGGCTCTGCAGGTTGTTGCTGTTACGTAAGCCAGTGCAGGAGCCGTGCTGAGAAAAGGAAACTGCGCGATCTGCTCGGGTTCCCAGGAAGGCCAGGGTCCTTGTCCCACCTGAGGAGCTGACTTCTTAACTGGCAGCAGATTCAGGCATGCACACTGCCTTCGCCGGCCACTGGAAGGGCACTGCTCCCAACACCCACTCACACGCTGCCTGGATGGCTCTGATGGGGGCCACTGGGCAGGCTGGACAGGCTGCCTCAAGGAGCTGGGGACCTGTGGTGTCAGACAAGCTGACCACCCCCCGGCAGGGGTGGGACATATGTGTGAAAAGGGGAGTCTGGGGGTCCCCCACACAGTCGATCTACGCAGATGCAGGCCAAGCTCCCCAGATAAGCCTGCCTCAAGGATTCTGCCCAAGGAGCAGAGGGGGCCCTGCCTAGAGGTCACCTGCCCTTGGAGCAGGTAGAGAAGACATCTTAGTGTGGATCAGTGCTGACATCTGTGGAGGGTGGACTCTCAGCACTTTCTGTCTGTGGACTCATGTCCCCATCCCCGGAGCCCTGTGAGGTGGCTATTATGAGCCCCATCCTACAAGTGGGGAAACTGAGGCACCCATGTCCATGCTACCAGGGAGCAGCAGTGCCAGGAAGAAGCTCAAGTGCCCGGCCTTCTTAACCTCTAAGCTCCAACAGGTGACCTCCAGTATAAGCGGAGGCCTTCCTGCCCTCCAGAAAAAGCCGAGAGTCTCTGTAGCGTGGTTCCCTCCTGCTTCTTTTGAATGAACGACTGGGAGGGAAGGCTGAGGAGACCCACAGGGGCCCAGGGACTGATGCAGGGAACCCCCTCACTGGGGAAAGAGAGAAAGAGTTGGCTAAAGTAGAAAAAACTCAAAGTGCAAGCAAGGCTGTGGCTCCTCCATGACCGAGAAAGCCTCCTTGCCCACTGGAGCCTCGGCTGAGGGCCTTCTCGAAGGCTCTGCTTTCTATATTCTCTCCACTCCCTGACCACGGCACGCCGGGTTCTCGTAAGGTTTAGAGCCGTCTCAGAGACAGGAGCAACCCCCGCTGCCATGCAGAAGTGCAGAAAGTCTTCTGTTAGAAGCACTGGAAAATACATTTGAACCAGGACGGGCATTTCCTGATGATGCTGGAACACCAACACAGTACCTCAGGGTGCTTTCCACCTCGACAAAGGGCCGAGGACTTTGCCTCCCTGCCTTTATCTTGCGAGAACCTTTGCACTGTGGAGTGAAGGAGCTCGGCTGAAAACTCAACAACTGCACAGCCCTTGGCTGGACTCACACTAGGGAAGGTGTCTGCGAGGCTCGGGCCTGCTCACTGTGCTGTGCGTTGGTCTGCACACACTGGGACTTCGGTGATAACTTACAGAAGGGAAATGGGAGGGGAGGAGTAAAGAAGGGGTTGGACAGTGACACCAGCTTGAGACAGAGAGTAAGAATCCTGGGCTCCCAGTTTCAGTTTCATCATGAACTTGCTGTGTGATGTGGGCCCAATCTCAGCATCTCTGGGCACAATGAGTGGCCACCAGGGCCTTTCTAGCATTCATATCTTACCCTTCCATGAATGAGCGAGGAACCCGTGCAGCCCAGCTCTGCAGCTACCAGCCACATGGGGCTATGTCAATGAAAATTAGCAAAAGTAAACACTCCTCGGTAGTATTAGCTACATTTTAAGTGCTCAATAACATGACGATTTAAATGAAAATTAATTAAAATGAAAAAAATTAAAAGTTCAGTTCCTCAGTCGTATCCACCACATTTCAAGCACTCAGTGGCCACAAGTGGCCAGTGGTTACTGCAGTGGACAGTGCGGATACAGGACACTCCCACCACCCTAGGGAGTTCTCCACGGGGCAGCATCGAGAGTGTGCAGATGGAGATGTGGCTCACAGAACGTTCAGGAAGCTGCTTCTTTAAAGAAGAATTGTGTGTCAGCTTGGAGCCTATGTAAAAGTAATGAAAGAAAGCTAGATGTGTCTGTTGGGGTAACTAGGTCTGTAACAGGGAAAGTCATCAAGATACCTGAAGGTGACATAAAATACCATATTGCCACACCCAAGCTATGGTCAGTGGTGAAAGACTAGCGTGTTTCCATAAGATGAGAATACCCATCTGCTGCCTCTATAATGTTGAAATACAATATGAAGTATTATAAACAAGATGGAAAAATCATCATTATTTGCAGGTGATATGATTTTATACCTAGAAAATGCAAAATAATCAACTATTAGAAATAGTCAAAGGCTTTAGCACAGATGGTTGGTTACAAAATTAATACACAGAAACAATAATCTTCTCTATATAGAGGTAAAAATAAGTGTAATTTAAAAATCCCATTTTTAAATAATTTCTTAAATTTACATAAAAATGTTCATATTGAAGAATCTAAAACATAAATACAAATTAAAGAAATAGATAGGGTCTATATAAAGAAAACTTCCACCCTGTACTGAGTAGAGAAAAGATGGCTTACATAAGTAGAATAACACCATAGGAACCTAGGATGTAAAGACGTCAACTCTCCCTTAGTAACTATAAACCCAAAGCAATCTCACTCAAAATATCAATGGGTTTGGATGTTCCATTTTCATTTTCATTCTTGTAAGGGAGTAGACGACAGTTTGAAAGTAACAGTATACTTCTAGAGTTCCCAAAGAAGAAGCAGCAAATGATACTAGCCAGGAAAACAAATACTGGAAAAAAAGAACAGGAGAATTCACTGTATTAATTGTTAAATCAGGCTAAAATGTAAGATCACAGTCATGAAAACAGTAGTATGAAACTGGCTTAGAAATGAACAAAAAGATCAAGAGAAGAATCCTGATAGAAGAGCATATTTGATCATTTAGGTGGTATTTCAAATCTTCAAAGAAAGAGCACTGCTTAGCAAACAACATTGGAACACCCCACAGGTAACATGCAAATGAGAAAACCAGAAATCTAACTCACTCCTCATACCAGAATGTCCAGTGAATTAAAAGCAAACATCAACAACAAAAATGTACAAGTTCTAGAAGAAACCTACTCCTATACATCTTGGCCTAGGTATGAAACAACCTCAGGAGAAAGGAAGGCAAAATTTCTGCATCTGAACTACAAATAAAAATAATACAAATTTCTATGGAGTAAAAACACCATAAAATCAAATGGCACACTGGAGAAAATATCTGTTATATATGCAGTAAGGTACTAATTTCCTTAATAAGCAAATAACTTACATATTCCTAAGTACAGACGATAAACTCACCAGAAAAGTAGCACAAGATATACACAATCAGTTTATAGAGGAAAAAAAGCAACAACTGACTAATAAGCATATGGAAGGGTCAGCTTTGTTCCTAATTAAGGAAAAGCAAATTCAAACAAGATGATACTATTTTACATCTATCAGAGATCCTGGCAATGATTCAAAATGATTTCTAATCCCCAGTACTGGTGAGAATGTGGGCAGAGAGGAACTCATGCGATGCTGGGGGTAATACATCAGCATAAACAGTTTGCAGAGCAAACTGACAGTATCTATTAAAACGTAAAGTAACCATACCTCCTGGCTCAGAAATTCCACTTCTAGCAGTGTATCTTACAAATACATTTACATAAGGAAACAAAGAATGCTGTTTGCAACATTATTTATAATAGGGAAAAAATCTGGCAACAACCTAAATGACAATCAATAGGAATAGCTGGTTGAGTTGTGTTATGTTCTAATCATGAATCATCAGGTAGTCATCAAAAGAAGTGCATTAAATTAGCTGGGTGTGGTGGCAGGTGGCTGTAATCCCAGTTGCTCAGGAGGCTGAGGCAGGAGAATCATTTGAACCCGGGAGGTGGAGGTTGCAGTGAGCCGAGATCACGCCACTGCACTCCAGCCTGGGCGTCAGAGTGAGACTGTTTCAGAAAAAAGAAATACATTGAGTCTACTGACAAGATATCCACAACATGTTAAAAAGCCAAGTAGCAAAATATAGTATGCAATCTAATACTACGTAATGTAAACATGCAGATGGTACCTATTTAAGTGTATTTATCTTTCCAAACACACCACATATGTTTATACATGTGTGTGAAAGGGTACACATACACTCAACAGAGGCTATCCCTAAAGAAGGGTTGAGAGAAGATGGGATACCAACTATTACTTTGATAGTTAATTACGCCTCTGTGATTTGAGGCATAATTAACAAAGTGATAGTTGGTCATAAAAAAATCATCTAACGAATGTGACAATCTATAGTTGGTGCCTACTATCAGCAAACGGTACTTACTATGAGTCATGCTCTTCATGCATTTCTCCCCAATGCCATTAAATAGCCTCATGGGCAGCATGACCAATAGGTATAGACCTATTGCAACTGGTGGGTAAGTTTTTGCTTAAGTCAGCTTGTAATGGCTGTGTTGTGTTCTCTGGCTAGAAGGGTAGATAAGGGATAAGTTATCCTGAACCTAAAGCACAAGAACTGGCCCCAACAACCACGAGTCCAGATCACTCTATGCTAAAGCCCCTCACTCCAATCTTCAGTCACCTGGTACCTCCCTATGACACAGGTGGCTCACAGAACCATCACTGGGGACAGACTGCTGGGTGGCATGCTGCTGCAGGGCTGAGAATCGCGTTTTTTAAGGTTAGTTCATTTAATTAAAAGCACAGCAGGGTGCTGCCTACTTTCATTAAGAAAGGTCATCTTCCCCAGCATATTCTAATGGAAACCAGGGCAGCATTCAGAGATAGGAACCATCACAAGTTGATTTTGCCCTCTTAAGGTAAGATACGGCAAAGAATGACCAGCCACCTCCTAGCAGGGTGCTGAGGCTGGCTGGTGCAGTAGGTGGAGATTTAGCAGATGACAATATATTTCTGAAAAGGTCTGTTTTTCCTCTAAAAGGCATTCTAGGAACCAGGAGAGAGAAGGGAGAAAGGAGGGGAAGGGGAAGATCAGGAGAGAGGGAGGGAAAGGAAAGGAGGCGAGGAGACAGAAGAAAAACCTCACCACCAAGCATTAGCATTTATTTCTCATTTGCAATATTTTTAGTGGCGCTAAGAAGCCTAGGATTTCTTTCTTCAATAATAATGATTTTTATGCTTTATAGTTCATGAGGCTTTCATATTCATTATGTTGAGATTTATTTTCAAAAAAGTGTTTAGAGTCTTAAGTTGTTTGCAACTTTGTAGCAAAGCTCATTTCACATTAAAACATCCTTTTAGCAAAGTCTCAACATACTATAGTGAAATTAATACAGGTTTTTCTAAGCATTTATAAGTGTTAAAAGCCATGCCAGTCTGCTGGCATAGCATATATGGTGCTGCGGCATTCTGAATATTCAGTATCTAAATCTGTTCATTTCATACACACATGCACGTGTGCTCACAAACACACATGCATGCAGGCACACACCACTGCAAAATTTTTAAGCTGCAGGACCCCCTGGCCTGAAAAAAATGCACACAGCTTCTGAAAGTGCCTGTTACTCATGGGAAAATAAAGCTTACTATTTAATGGACTTAACAATATTTTCATGTTCATGATGATGTTTTACTTCCACTGATACACAAATATTTATTAAGTGCCTACTATGTGGCAGGCACTGTCCCAGGAACAGGTTAAGCAGCTGCAAGCAATGTAGACACTGTAATTTCTGCATTTTAATAAAATTGCTAACTCATACTAAATACTTACTATGAGCCTGATATTACTGTAAGCCCTCTATTTGTATTATGTCTTTTCATCCTCACAACACAACCCCAGGAGGTAGGAGCTTTTATAATCCCACTTGATAAACCAGGAGACCTAAGTGCAGAGAAGTTAAGTTACTTGCCCAAGGTCACACAGCTGGTTACTGGCAGAACTGGGATTTGAATCCAGACCAACCCTCCTTACTGCTGTACATTGATGTAGTTTAACAAGAACAACTCTAAACTAAGGTGGGTGTCCATCTATAAAGAAGGTGAATGCTAGGCTGGGCACGGTGGCTCACACCTGTAATCCCAGCACTTTGGGAGGCCAAGGTGGGCAGATCACGAGGTCAGGAGATCGAGATCATCTTGGCTAACACGGTGAAACCCCATCTCTACTAAAAATACAAAAAATTAGCCAGGCGTGGTGGTGGGCGCCTGTAGTCCCAGCTACTTGGGAGGCTGAGGCAGGAGAATGGCGTGAACCTGGGAGGCAGAGCTTGCAGTGAGCCGAGATCGTGCCACTGCACTCCAGCCTGGGCAACAGAGTGAGACTCTGTCTCAAAAAAAAAAAAAAAAAAAAAAGAAGGTGAATGCTGTCCACATTCAGGAAGGATTCAGAGATAACAGTGATCACATGTGTAGGTATAGACACCTTCACACTCACTGCACTCTCAGCTGAGCCATGAAAATTACTAAGATTAATAAGCAGCAACAAAACCTGCACCTAGAGAAAAGAAAATAAATGCACAGAAAAATAAGCAAAAAATTAAACAGTGACCTAATATAAAACTGGTAACAACATATTCATTGACATTAAAACAAGATCCTTCATAAAGACTAAATAAATATTTTCTAAGTATCTCCTGTCCTTGATACGATCACAAACGTTACCATGCTACATGCAATTCTCACAGCATCCTAGTAAGCCACCATCTAGACCTCTTTACAGACACAAAGCTGAAGATGCTCAGAATCTCAGGCACAGCCCTGAAGGCAGCCAGCTGGGTCCACTTCATTCCAAGCCACAAATGCAACACAGAATGCTCTATGCTGCCTCTGCATAACCACCCCTTTCACTAAATGCAGGAAGTCACCCCCACAACCAACAAGCTCTATACCCGCACCCCATTTCACCCTGTGTCTAGTTTGAAAGATACACCTTGAATTTAGCTATTCTAGAAAGAGATACCAATACAAATGAACCCTGAATCACTTTCCAAACACCTGCAGGTGTTTCCAGGCAGTTCATGAACTGTAACACACTGAATTTTTCTGAACGGTGGTCTGTTTTGAGGGGCTGCACAGCAGTTTTACTGATTGTGGACCAGACCACCTGAGATCCACAGGTTGGGATGCATGTGAGGGAAGCTGTACAAATTCCCCAGAATCGTGACTCCAGCCCAGAACACTGTCACTACTTGACCAGAGTGGTGGTAATTCTGGAATCATCCGGGTGACCTGCCTACCAGCAAAAGCTTTTCCTTCTTAATCTACTGAGTAACCTAATACCTGAAGCCAGCTCAGAAAATTCCCATTATCTCTGAAATAAAATGTTTTCATCTGAGTTCTCTCTCTGTATTTCTTTATGCTGATATTTTCATATTTCATATTCTTTTCATAATAATGCTGATAATTTCAGTCATCTTCAGGAGGAGGGTCATTCCTTTCAAAAGTCTCCCCTTCAGGTGAGCACGTTCCCCTATTTGTATTCTAAACAAAGGGGGCAGAATCTCCCAGCAGCAGGGAATAGGTCCACTCAGGAAGCGGCTTTCTCACCTGCACAGTTTCTGCTGGAGGGAGAGGGGTGTCTCTCCACTTGAAAGGTTCAATTACACACTTATCTTTATAATAATAGCTTCTCTGCAGCACAAGGCATGCCTTCTCCCTTCTGAAAGTGCACTTTGCCTTTGATGCCTGAAATAAAGTGTAAGTCAACCAGCAAGCTCCACTGCAGCACACACATGGAGTTACTGCCCCCCGGTGGCGACCGCTGGTCTTTGAACAGCATTGGACAGGCCCTCGGTGCAAAGCTCTCCCGCCCCTCCACAAGCTGGAGACTGCTCTCCAGCAGCCCCCTACCTGCGGCCTGGGGACAGCCTTCCCTGGCAATATTACCGGGTACCCCTGTTCCAGCTGGCTTGGACTCCCGAAGTCCTCCCGGTTTGTATGCTCCGGGTTCTTTTGGATGGCGCTGGGAAAGGGGAGACCATTATTCGCTGGAGAATTAAGTGGGCAGAGTAAAACCAGCAGGCTGCAAGAAAAAAAGACCTGCTTTTGAGTTTTGCCAATATCTATTGAGCACCCTTGAGGACATTTTGTCACCCTTCTCAGCACGAATTTCTCACTGAAGAGATGAAAGGCACAGCCTTGGAAGAACCTTCTGGTCCCAGGACTTCGAGAACCCCAGAGTCGGATATCCAGTTACCCCGGGATTCCACAGTGCTTATTATTTCTATAAAGGGTGAAGAAGTCTCCTTCATTTATGAAATGGGGAAATAATAGTATATATCTTAGAAGGTTGTAAGAAGGATTCAAAGAGATGATGTACCTAAAATATCTGGCACAAGTGGTAAGTGCTAAGTAAATAGGAGACCTATAATTGATTGTAAGTATAATTGATTGTAAATGCTAAGTGAATAGGGGACCTATAATTATAATTTATCACTCAAGCTTCAGAGTGGGAGAGGGTGCTACTAATGATTTCACTTGGATGACAGGCATAAGCCAGGATGGACAAAGTGGGATGAGACATGTCACCTTATCAATCAATAATTGCCATCATGACATTTGGAAAAGTCTTCAATGTTGGCAGATGTTTTGAGAAACATTTTACTCAAGTGATCTGGCCTTGTGAGGCTATTTTTGGCAAATCTTCAAGCAGTAACTGGACAGAATCCGTCTTGGGGTCACTTTTTTTTTCTTTTTGAGACACAGCTCACTCTGTTGCCCAGACTGAAGTGCAGTGGCACAACCTTGGCTCATTGCAACCTCCGCCTCCCGGGTTCAAGCGATTCTCCTGCCTCAGCCTCCCGAGTAGCTAGGATTACAGGCGCCCACCACTATGCCCGGCTAATTTTTGTATTTTTTAATAGAGATGGGGTTTTGCCATGTTGGCCAGGCTGGTCTTGAACTCCTGACCTCAGGTGATCTGCCCGCCTCAGCCTCCCAAAGTGCTGGAATTACAGGGATAAGCCACAGCACCCGGCCATCTTGGGGTCATTTAAATCATCCCTGACACAGGGGTCATCTCAGATCAGTACTGTATATGTTTCCAAGACCAATTAAAGACACAAAGTTTAAGTGACTGAAATGTACCTCCTCTCTAGCCACATGCTGGACAAAACAGGGTACGGGTGGAAGCCAGAGAAGCTGTGTGGAAGAGAACTAGAATCACATTGAAGAAATGCTCTTTTTGAGCAGATTCCTACATGGAAAACTCTGATTTACCTTATGAGGGTGTGGGGAATGAGAGGCAAGTGGGCTGTGAGTTCCGTGAAGGGAGAGGTGGTGTTTGTCATTCACCAAGATCTGTCTAGGGCTGTGCCCTCCTTACATTGGGGAAGTGGGCTGCCAGCCTGGGGCCCCACAGCTGGTTTTGCAACCAGCACAGTGCTCAGAACATAGATGGCACCCAAAAGGTATTTGTTGAATAAATGAATGAATGAATGGATTGATGGAGCCAGGATTCAAATCTGGGTCTGCCTGGTGCCAGTGTCCAGGCACTGCTTTCCACCTGAGCACCAGGGTGCCACCTGCCTGGCACGCCATCGGCATGCATAAACATCCATTACATATATGTGATAGTTAATATTAAGTGTCAACTTGATTGGATTGAAAGATGCAAAGTATTGTTCCTGAATGTGTCTGTGAGGGTGTTGCCAGAGGAGATTAACATTTGAGTCAGCGGACTGGGAAAGGCGGACCCACCCTCTATCTGCATGGGCACCATCTAATCAGCTGCCAGAATAAAAGCAGGCAGAAGAATGTGAAAAGACTAGACTGGCTTAGCCTCTCAGCCTCCATCTTTCTCCTGCGCTGGATGCTTCCTGCTCTCCAACATTAGACTCCAGGTTCTTCAGCTTTGGGACTCAGACTGGCTTCCTTGCTCCTCAGCTTGTAGACAGCCTATTGTCGGACCTCACCTTGGGATTGTGTGGGTCAATACTTCTTAATAAACTCCCTTTTAACTCCTCTTTATATATATCGATCTATCCTATTAGTTCTGTCCATCTAGAGAACCCTAATATAATATAAATACATGACTGAAAGAATGAAGAGTCATAACTCGTGTGAATCTCTGTTTCCCGTAGGTAAAAACACTCTCTTCACAGAGCTGTCCTAGGATTGAAATGAGATGTGAAAGATATATGAAAAATTCATTCGCATTAATGCCATGCTTTAAAATGATGAGCAGCAGCCAGGTGGAGTGGCTCACACCTGTAATCCCAGCACTTTGGGAGGCCGAGGTGGGTGGATCACAAGGTCAGGAGTTTGAGACCAACCTGGCCAACATGGTGAAACCCTGTCTCTACTAAAAATACAAAAA
Organism: Pan troglodytes; assembly: GCF_028858775.2. Classification (NCBI taxonomy): domain Eukaryota; kingdom Metazoa; phylum Chordata; class Mammalia; order Primates; family Hominidae; genus Pan; species Pan troglodytes. Next base: position 35,319,303 of record NC_072420.2, read on the forward strand.
TTAGCCGGGCATGGTGGCAGGCACCTGTAATCCCAGCTATTCAGGAGGCCGAGGCAGGACAATCACTTGAACCCGGGAAGCAGAGGTTGCAGTGAGCCGAGATCGTGCCATTGTACTCCAGCCTGGGCAACAGAGCAAGACTCGGTCTCAAAAAACAAACAAACAAAAAAAGATGATGAGCAGCACAGGCTTTAGAGTTAGCTGAAACTGGGTTTGAGTCTAGGGATCAACAGTTCCTTACCTATGTGACCTCAGACAGGTTACTTGGCCTCAGATTCCTCTTCTATAGAATGGGGATGATAACAGTACCTATGCCACAGAGTTCGTGTAAAGATAAAATGATATGTCTTGTGGAGTCCTGATAAGTAAACAACAATGAGAAAGGGGCCCCAGATGGGAGAGAACAATGAACAGTAATTCTGAGAAATGGCCAATCACAAACAACCCCCAGGCACAGTGACCTTTTTCAGCACATAGCCCCCTCCAGCACAACCCTATAAAACTTCCTTCCAGCCTCTGCTGCTTGGCAGACAGCCCCTTCTCTGCTGTGCTGCCTGCTGCACCCTTGCAACATATTTTTATACTTTCTCTAATAAATCTGGCTTTCTTTACCTGCAACTGTCTTGGTAAATTCCTTAACTGCCTGTGACACTGACCCCGGCTAGGTGCACCCGTGACATGTACTACATAAATAGGGTACTTAATATACAAAATAAAGCACTTCATATTAATGAATAGAAACTATTTTATTATCTTCAAAATAAAGCACAAAGATTAACAAAAATTAAAGGTGATTATCACGGATTAAATGCTTGCATCCCCCAAGTCCAAATGCAGAAGCCCTAATCCCCAGTGTGGCTTTATTTGGAGATGAGGCCTCTAAGGAAGTAATTAAGCTAAAGGAGGTCAGAAGGGTGGGGCCCTAATATAATAGGATTAGTGCTCTTATAAGAAGAGACACCAGAGAGCTTGCTCCTCTCTCCACACACTGAGGAAAGACCACGTAGGGACACAGGGAGAAGGGGGCCATCTGCAGCCCAGAGGAGAGGCCTCACCAGAAAGAGACCATGCTGGGACCTCGACCTCAGACTTGCAGCCTCCAGAACTGTGGGAAATACATGTCTGTTGCTCAAGCCTCCTAATCTGTGTTTTTTGTTATGGCAGCCTGAGAAGATTAATAATACAGTGATAAAATAAGACATGCTATTGTTATGTTGAGGAACTTTCTGAATTAAATAACATTTTTGTCTCTTAATCGTGAATTCAGGCCGACCTCAGATACCTCTCTCTTTGGCATTAATTATGATCGCACATGGGAATTTCATGCGGCACCTGCTGAAATTAGTAACAAAAGGAAAAGTACTGGACCTTTCCAAGTTATAAAAGGTTTAGCTTCCCGAGTTCTTTGTTCAGAAATATGGTGGGTAACTGCTCTTGATACTCAGAAACTTAGTAACCTAGCTATAGTCCTCTCAATGAAGTGTTCCATGTTAAACTATAGTGGCTAAAACTGTATTCTTTTATGGAGCTGAAGCTAAAAAGAAAAAAATCAGATTAGAAAAAAATCCTCTTTTTTCCCTCCAAATAAGTCTTTTTAATAATGTCAGGGATCCGTTTGGATTTGCTCCCTTTTTTTTTTCAGACAGAGTCTTGCTCTGTATTCCAGGCTGTAGTGCAGTGGCGCAATCTCAGCTTACTGCAACCTCTGCCTCCAGGGTTCAAGCGATTCTCATGCCTCAGCCTCCTGAATAGCTGGGACTACAGGCGCGTGCCACCACACTGAGCTAATTTTTGTATTTTCTAGTAGAGATGGGGTTTCACCAAGTTGGCCATGCTGGTCTGGAACTCCTGGCCTCCCAAAGTGTTGGAATTATAGGCATTAGTCACCACACCCAGCCTTAGAAAGAAATCTTAATATGCATTTCTAAACATTGATTGCTCCACAGAAGTCAAAAAAGTTTACAAATTTAAAAATGTACTAATGAATATCTAACTGTGGTAGGCAGCCTATAGCAGGGATCGCCAACCTCCGGACCACAGACCAGTGCCAGTCCATGGCCTGTTAGGAAGCGGGCCGCACAGCAGGAGGTGAGCAGCGGGTGAGCCAGCAAAGCTTCATCTGTATTTACAGCTGCTGCCCATTGCTCACATTACTGCCTGAGTTCTGGCGGCAGCAGAGTCCCATAGGAGCATGAACCCTATTGTGAACTGTGCATGTGAGGGATCTGGGTTGCCCACTCCTTATGAGAATCTAATGCCTGATGATCTGTCACTGTCTCCCATCAGCCCCAGATGGGACCATCTAATTGCAGGAAAACAAGCTTAGGGCTTCTACTAATTCTACATTATGGTGAGTTGTATAATTATTTTATTATATAATAATAGAACTAAAGTACACAGTAAATGTAATGCACTTGAATTATCCTGAAACTAGCTCCCTGCCCCCTGGTCTGTAGAAAAACTGTCTTCCATGAAACTGGTCCCTGGTACCAAAAATGTTGGGGACCACTGGCCTATAGGATGGCCCCCAGGGATCCCCACGTCCTGGTATTTACACCCTTTTGTAATTCCCTCTCCCTGAGTGAGATTTGCAGTTACCGACTCTCTTCTCAGGAATAGAATACAGCGAAAGTGATGGGATATCACTGAGATTAGGCTACAAAAAGATGGTGGATCCCATTCCATCTGGCTTGCTCTGAGGGAAGCCTGCTGCCATGCTGCAAGCCACCCTATGGAGAGGGTGCAGCAGCCCCCACACAAGTGAGCCTAGCAGTAGATACCACTCCTTCAGTTCAGCCTTTAGATGAAACCACAGCTGATATTTTATTGCAGCCTTGGGAGAGACTCTGAGGCAGGGGCACCAGGCTAAGCCATCCCTGAATTTCTGACCCACAGACACTGTGACATAATTAACATTTATTATTTAAGCCACTAAGTGTTGGGTTTGTTACATGGCAGTAGATAACTAATACACAAACCTATATTGTATATACAGACCCAATCACTCTGACAGGCATTTTATGTGTATCATAAAATGTGAGTACTATCAACAGCTCCATTTACAGGCAGGGAAACCAAGGCATCGGTAGGATAAATAGCTTCCCAGAGTCACACTGCATAAGTGGGAAAGGTATGCTTAAGACCCATAGCCTTAACCAGTATGCTTCCCAGCCTCCTCATGTAGACTTCACTGGGGAATGTGAGCATATTAAACCCAGCTAAATCTTCACAGGTGAAAATAAATAAAAAACCTACCCCAACTATATCAAATATAGTAAAGAATTTATATGATGATTGAAATTTACACAACATGAAGCCAACCCTTTCCCCAACGTCAAAGTTTGAGTTAAGGTAATTAATATTCTCCTGATGTTACACTTTGAAAATGTTTCTGTTTTTCCCAAGAAGAGACATTTTTACTTTCTACTGCCATGGTATAGCCTCCTAATGCTCAGAGATCATGGCAGAGTGATCGGCTGTGTCTCATCAGCATTCTTATGCTTTGATGGTGATTAGTATTTACAAAGGAAAAAATTGTCTCTCGCAACTGAACTGTATGTGAAATGACTGGCACTTCCTCAGCATCCTTGAGATGAGTCCTAATGATTCTGCATAGACAATGTACACCCAGGGTCTACCTATCCCACACATGCTGATGTGTGCACAGTCACTATTACTGTACCAGAAGTGATGCGTTCTCAGACCTGCGCAAACAGGCCCTGCGGTGATATGTATGAAAATGAGTGGATCACATTTTTTTAAAAGGAGAGAAACAAAGAGACAAAGAATATAGCCTGAAATATAAACATTGGAACCAACAGCTCCTGCCTTAGCTATTCTGCTCTAGCACAAAGCCTATTTTTTGTTCCTTTATGTAATTGTCCTGAGGCTGGAAAAGCCTGAAGTTGCAGGCAGTAACATTTAAAGCTACTGCTATGGAAGAAAAAATGCTTTAAGCAATGAAGGTGACAGCAGATTGAGCTGAGAGGGGAACCAAGCAGTTGTTAGGGGGTGGAGTGGTGAGGAGGATTTAAAGCAGCTCTGGATGTGAAAAACATCTGATTTTAGAGTCAGAAACCCTAAAATTAGAGAAATAGTGGATAACTGAAAATAAACTTCGCACATATGTAACATGTAGCTTTCAAAAATGTTCAACATTCTGAACCTTCCCAAATAAATTAAACTCCATACCATATTGGAGATAAGATCATTTAAGGGGAAATTTTATTCAGAATTTAAATCTGAGAAACCGCATGCCTCACCCTCACACTAGGGTGAAAAGTGAAAATGGCCTAAAACTGCCTGGATTTTCCAGTGCAATAGAACCCAACTGTTACTCTCCTGCTAGGATGTCACATTTTACAATATGCTACGACAGACTGGCTTGGAAGAGGAACAGGCAGAAACGCAGCCAAGTATATACAACCTCAGGAGTGGAAACTATGTACATCAGCAGGGCCACCTTAGGTCCTCAAAACACTTCAATCATCAAATTGCTTTCGAATGATGTCCTGCGACCAGAAAACAAGTTTTGGGAGGCCAAGTGCATGATCTGCCATTTGGGTGGAGAGTGAGCAGCACCCATTAAGGCGAACGGAGGTAACCTAAGGTTAAACCAAATGCCCCATCTCCTGGTCTGTGGATGCCAGTGACCCCGCCTGCAGGCCACAGGGTCAAACAACAATCAGGAGAAGGAAGCCTGCAGACCAAGGGCCTGGCTCCCAGTTCAGGAAATCAAGGCACAGAAAGGGTAAGTCATCTAGCTAGAAGAGGGGCTTCATCAAATTTTCAGTGATCTTTTTAAGATATAACGATGCCTCTGGTCAGGCCAAACCCCGACTTCAGACAATGGTTCCCAACCTCAGCTAACAATTAGAATCACCTGGGGAGCTTTCCAGGCGATTCCCAGCCCCAGAGATTGGAATGGGTTTGGAGTGGCCTGGAAATGGGAATTTTTCAAAGCTCCCTAGAGACTCTGACGTGCAGCTAAGGTTGGGAGCACTGCTCAAAGGTCTCTACTCACATAAAGAATGGAAGGATGTCACTTCTACTTCTTTCATGCTGATCCGAATATTTTGTTATTAAAAGAAAGTCATGATAGCACTACATCTATCACAAATCTTAGGTGAGTTGTTTTTGTTTTTGTTTTTTTTTAGGTAAGTTTACTCAAGCGAAAAGAGTAAATTTTTCTATAATTTTCTGACTTAGCCTTCCGGCAAAGCTCTATGAATCAAATATACATTCATATTTCAGACAACTGAAAAAAGGGTATTTGTTTCCATTACTATACGGAACTATATTCACTGCTTGGAAATGAACGGAATATTATCTGAGAACTCTTAAATTCCTGGTCAGCTTGATGATGACTGAACAAACTCTTATTCCAGGGAACCAACTAACCATTTTCAGCAATTCAAAGCACATGTAATTACTGGTTCAAAGCATTTTGAATTGTTTTGCTTTTCTAAATAGAAAAGAAAAAAAGACTCACAAAAAGAGTACTATAATGGAATATGTTCATCAAATATTTGTACAAACAGAAAATAATCATATTTTAGTAAAAGTTTTCATTCATCTGTAACAGTGTGAATCTAATACATTTAATTAACAAACTCATTATACAGTATTTACAATATTGATCCTGAGCCAGCCAATGAAAACAAATCTTACATATCTGGCCAAGCAATTATAGTTACAAAACAGCTTCTGATGTAAATTTTCAAAAGAATTCTAGTTCAGGTTAATTTTTTTTCTTTCCTTGAAGACTAAGCTTACAGAATCATGTGACTATATATAAAGAAGTTTGATCAAGTCTTTTTTCCTCACACCATCACTCTCCAGATCCAACAGACTAGCTAAGGAGGGGACGGCCAGACCCCCAGGGACTTTTGTCAGCATTGCAGTTAATGATCTGTTTACACAAGGGGAGATACCACCAACCTAAAGTAGATTTACATTTACATTACATCATCCAAAGGTGACACCCCAGTCTTAACAGTAAGACTGCCGCATTGAAACCGCAGAAACTACATATTCCCACCTAGAAGGATGGTTTCAGCTAAATGAGAAATGGTCCACTTGCTGCAAGGCTTACCAAGGACCCGCTGTGACTTTAGCTCTCAGGTTGCCCACTGCATAGAGCTATTTGCCCTCGGAGACTGGGACTCCCTTAGCCCACCTGGTTTTTGGGTTTTCACTGATTGCTGTATATCTCACAGGACCCTAGAATTGGACACCAGTGCACAACCCTGCCTCATCCCCATTCTGAAGCTCCAGATTCTCCAAATGGAGAGAAGAGGCTCAGATGGAGGCTCTGCCCCTTTCTCCATCTCCAAGACCACCATCCTAGTCCCACTCCCTTCCTATCTCCCCTGGATGATGGCAACAGCCTCCTACCAGGTCTCCTTGCTTCCTCTCTAGTCTACCCAGTTTCCCTCCTGAAAGCCATTCTCCACCAAGATGTGCAATTAGAATCACACCTGAATCCTTACCATGGCCCCAGGGGGATGTTTTCTGGTTGCTTATCCAACCTCAGCTACCAATCGCCTCTCTGTCTCTCATGCAACCCTTCAAGTCCTTTAAAAATGGAGTTCACCCTGCACTGGAGCTTCTGCACCTGCTAGTCCCTCTGCCGGGATGCCGGCCACACAAACACCTCCCCAGGGAGCTTCTTCCTGTCAACCTGGTCCAGGCTGTGCAGAGGCCTCCCTGGGCCACTCCATCTAAAGTGGCTCCATACTAACTCCTCTGTGTAAGTCCCCTTTATCCACACTGTCCCCAGAGCCATTATCTACCCTTCTGTGGGCCCTGAAAGGATGACCCAACCTATGGACTCCACTGCAGGGGCTCCCTTGCCTCCTAGCTGTCCTTTGAGTTCTGCCAATGAAATCAGAAGCCTGAGAATTTCTTCCCTGCCTGTACCCTGCCTTAGCATCTCAACTCCACACCTTCAAGTCTACAGCTCCTGGCAGGCAGCTCCTCCCCTAGGTTTCCAGCCACGTGACTTCCTCCCCCAGCTCCAGCTTCCAGCTGTTGCTCATGGCTGCAGGCCTGGACATCCCTTGTTAGTTCCCTCAGGACTGCCGCAATTCACCAGCTCTTCAACAAAACCCCCACAGTGTTAGGACCTGACCACTCTGACCAAGCCCCCTCCCCTTGCTCTCTATCCCTGTTTCAGTCTCTTCGTCGCATTTATCACTATCCGAAATGATCTTGCTCACTTGCCTTTTTCCTATTGTCTATCTCCCCCTCAACCACTGGATCCTAAGCTCCATGAAAGCAAGGAGCTTGAAATGTTCCCTGCTTTATCCTCTGGGCCTAAACCAGTGGCTGGAACACAGTAAGCACTCAATAGACAGCAAAGCCTGAATGAACCAATGCTACATTGTCTCTGCTCAAAATATCACCGTATCAGTAAGACCTTCCCTGATCATCTTATGGAAAATAGCAATCTCCCTTCCACTCCCAGATCTCCACTCCCTCCTCCTGCCCTCCAAGTCTTACTTTTTCCTATAGCATCATTACTTTCTGATACATTTGATATTTCTTTATTGCTTGTTTCCCTTCCAAAAAATGTCAACCCTGGAGGCAGAAATGCTATTTTATCTACTGATGCAGCCTCAGAGCCTAGGACAGTACCTATCCCGTAGCGAAGTCTCAATAAATATTTGTTAAAATGAATAGCTAGCGAAGTGGGCAAACTTTCATACAACACAATTTCAGGATTGTATCCAACACTGGAAAAAATTGTCTCCAACACTGCAAGTAAGTGCCGTCTTACGTGACTTGACCTTGTTCTAGCAGAAAGACAGCCTAGAACTCCTAAGGAAAAGGTTTGAAATGCTGGCTAGCGCTTAGTTTATATGGAGAGGAAAAGGTTTTAGAGTAAGATCAATCAGTAAGACCCTGAGTTCCTGACAATTGCTGCTCTAGAAAGCATGCCTGGAAGCTTACCTAAGCACACGGCCATTGTAATTCCTTTCAGAAAGTAAGTGAACATATAAATTATAAATAAATGACACTTACGCACACCATTCTGTTTCACAGTGGTGTTGTATTGGCAGCAGCCTTCAACTATAGTTCACTGACAGCATTTGTGGACCCACAGCCAAGCGCTGAAAGCACTGCTTTTTTTGACAGCTGCTCTCCTAATGGGGCATCTCTCAAAGACCGGTTTCATTCTGTGACGCCCACGTTGTCCACATTTTATTCTGCACAATAACTGCAGATTTGAAATAAATTCCTCCTCCCCACCACCATTATTGATTACTCATACCTGCCCCTCACCCTCCAAAGTGTCTAAATTGTGTGGATTTTGCGGGGGTGGGGGGAGGCGGGGGAAGGAGTCGACTCCCCATGTACTGGGTGTCCCCGATGGCGGCAAGCCACACCTTCACGCAAGGGGGCAAGGTTCTTGACTAAATATCCTAAAGGTCTGAAAGATGGTCCCCTTCCCCCCAACACAATTCCACCAAAACTGGCCAGCCGCTGGCTAATGAGCAACCACGGATCCTCACCCAAACATTGGCTTTTCTTCCAATAGTGCAGATTGGGAATGCAGGGACGTCGTCCTATTTATGAACACTGAGTCACGTCGCCGCTCAACGTCTGTTTCCTCCTCCCTAGGAATGAGGTGACCCCCTCCTCCAGCGAGTAAATGCGGGGCGATGGCGAGAGCGCAGGGGGCGGCGGCGCTGCCCCGCCTTGGGGAGCGAATTCACCCCCCTAGTCGCACCAGCCTGGGCGCACACGGGGGCCGGGGCGAGCCTGTGGGACTCTGCAGTGAGCTCCGCGCGCCCCGGGGGTGCTAGGGGACCGGGACCCTCGGGGCGCCGTCCCCACGCCCCAGCCCTGACGGGTCCGCGGCCGAGCAGCCCGGGGGGCGTCGCTGCCTCCCCGCCCCGCGCGCGGCCGGGACTGGGCGCTGCGACCCACGCCGCCTCCTCGGGCAACAAGTGTCCGCCCTCCGCCCCGACGGCCCGCCCGGCGCGGCCCTCACCCGGCACAGGCCGTCCACGAACACGCGCGGGTCCAGGTGACAGGCGATGGTGGCGCTGGGCAGGTCCTGCAGGTCCACCTCCTCCATCTCGCAGTCAATGAAGCTCCAGTCGCCGTCGCCCTCGTCCGCCTCGGCCGCCCCCGAGAGGGGCGCGAAGGGCCGCAGCGTCACCCCGGGCCGCGCTCGCGCCTCGGCCGCCTCCGCCGCCTCCGCCGCGGCCCCGAGCCGGGGACCGGCCACGCCGTCCTCCATCCCCGCGCCCGCGCGCCCCTGTGCGCCCCAGCGGGCTGCGCCGGGCTTGCGCGCCGGAGCCTCACGCGCTCCCGTCCGCGCCCGGCCGGCGGCTCCGCCGTTAACCCCCTCGGGATCGCGCGGCGGCAGGCGGCGGGCTGTCAGCAGTCTCCCAGCGACACGGCCTCCCAGCGCCAGCCCCGCCTGTCACCGTTCCGCGCGGGAGGGGCAGAAACCCGGCGCGGCGCCCGCCCCCGCCCCAGCCCCTAGGGCCGGCCACCGGCGGATCCAACGGTGGCCCCTTTAAGGCCGGCGCCGGTTGGGTTATTGTACCCCGCCCTTCCAGGAGACGGGGCCAATAAAGGAACGGAATTCTCTTCACGTGACCTTCCTTCTGCCGCCCGAAGCCCGAAGCCTCAGGGCGGCCATGTTGGTTAGGGGCAAAGTCCTCGTCCCCAGTTCCGCTTTTCTGACAGCTGGTGGCAGCTGAAGGACGCCGGGCAGAGTCCTCGGCTCTTGGGCCCTTGGGGTGATAACTGGGGAGGCAACGTTTTTGTGGTTCCCATGCGGGGACGTTTTGAAGCACAGGGGCCCACTTTTGGGAATTTAAGCGAGACATAGTCTCCCTGTGGCTCTGTGGCCCCTGGCAAGTGGTTAGATGCTTACCGTATATTATCAGATATAGTCGCAATAAGACTGAACTAGACCATGATAACAATGCCTTACTTTTCTATTTCAGCGTATTAGTCACTATACCATTGTGAAAATTTATGTAATTAGAAGTAATTTTTCTGAATTACCACTATTTGCTATGTACAATAGGACATAACGAAAGAATTAAGAGATCACCCCTTTCCTTTGGGGAATAGCGGAAAAATAAGAGGACCTCAAGTGAGCAGACATGTCTCTTCCTGAAAAATAGAATTCTTTTTTGGACAGTATGATACAGTGAGAACTTGGGTCTGAATTTCAGCTTTGCTTTTTAACTACTTGTACAAATAAGCTGAATCTTAGTTTCCTCATCTGAAAAAAATGAGGACATATTACTAAGAATTCGGTCAGTGCTTAATAAATGGTAGCTGTTTATGCACTGGGTTCTTTGGAGGTTGTGAAATTACAGTTATATTTTTTCTTAGAGTAGGCTTACTCTCTAGTTAGGAAGTGTTAGTAATTATAACAAAAAGTATATCCAACAGCTGAGATTTATTCAGAACTTGCCATGTGCACGGTTCTATGATTACTATTATCATAGTCTTAGGACAGTTTGTGTCCTCAGGGAGTTGAACCCAAGAGGAATAATAATACCCATCTAGAGATAACTCATAAAATAGAATATGATATGAGGATGTGAAGAAATTGGAACCGTCATACTGTGAAAGGGAAATCTTGGGCCCCCAAAATCACTAAGGAAAACTAAAGCTGGAAGTTGCTTAGAGCCAACCTGCCTCCCATTCCATTCAAAGTCACCCCTCTGCTCACCGAGACAGATGCATTTCACCGAGACAGATTTGCCTCCTTTATAAAGACTAATCAGAAACTCAAAGAGTGTAACCATTTGTCTATCACCTATCTGTGACCTGGAAGCTCCCTCCTGCCTCCTGCCTTTGCAGTAGTCTTCCTGCCTTTGCTTCAAGTTGTCCTGCCTCTCCAGACCAAACCAATGTACTGCTTACATACATTCATTGATGTCTCATGTCTCCCTAACATGTATAAAACCAAGCTGTGCCTTGATCACCTTGGGTACATGTCCTCAGGACTTCCTGAGGCCTGTCATGGGCATGCCCTCAACCTTGGCAAAATAAACTTTCTAAATTAATTGAGACCTGTCTCAAATTTTCAGGGTTCACAATATATTGCTGATGGGCATGTAAAATGGCGCAGCCACTTTGGAAAACAATTTGGCAAGTCCTCAAAAAGTTCTATGTAGAGTGACCATATGACCCAGCAATTCCTCTCCTAGGTATATACTTAAAAGAAATGAAAACGGCCGGGAGCCATGGCTCACGCCTGTAATCCCAACAATTTGGGAGGCCAAGGCGGGCAGATCACCTGAGGTTGGGAGTTCCAGACCAGCCTGACCAACATGGAGAAACCCCATCTCTACTAAAAATACAAAATTAGCTGGGCGTGGTGGCACATGCTTGTAATCCCAGCTACTCGGGAGGCTGAGGCAAGAGAATCTTTTGAACCCCGGAGGCAGAGGTTGCAGTGAGCTGAGATCGCGCCACTGCACTCCAGCTTGGACAACAAAAGCAAAAACTCAGTCTAAAAAAAAAAAAAAAGAAAGAAAGAAGTGAAAACATATGCCCACACAATAATCTGTACACAAAAGCTCATAGCATCATTATTCAAAATAGCCAAAGAGTGGAAACAGCCCAAATGTTCACCAGTTGAAGAATGGACAAACCAGGAGTATATCCATACAATGGAATATTTTCCAGCCCTAAAAAGGAATGAAATGCTGATAACATGCCACAACATGGAGGAATCTTGAAAACATTATGCTAAGTGGAAGAAGGCAGTCACAAAAGGCCACATGTTATTCCATTTATATGAAATGTTCAGAATAGGCAAATCCACAGAGAGAGAAGGTAGTTTAGTGGGTGCCAGTGTTTCTGAAAGGGGAAAATGGGGAATGACTTGTATAAGGGTAGAAGGGTTCTTTTGGGAGTGAGGAAAATGTTCCAAAATCAATTGTGGTGATGTTTGCACAACTTTTTGAATATACTAAAAATCACTGAATTGTACCTTAAAGGGTGAATTTCATGACATGCAAATTATATTTCAGTAAGGCTAGTATTTTAAAAGACCACAAGACGTTGGATGAAATGCAGCAGAATGGATGACACTGCAGAGCCGAAAGGTCTCGGTAAACTCGGCCAGGCATTGTGAAAAGGGTAACAAAAGGATGAGGCACTGGTTTTGGAAAAACAACACCCGGTCAACCTGTTGCTGGGTGGGTCCATGTTTTCATCCTTAGGACAGTATGCTCTTTCATTGCTGGCTTGCCATAAGCCACTTACAGCATGCAGAGTGGGCCTGTTGGACAAAGTGTTCAACGGGAAGGAAAGCACCAACAAAACAGAAAGCCAAAATGCAAGCAGAGCAAACCCTTGCAGCTGGCTCTCTGATGTGTTAAGACGGGAGCGAGCAGGAACAACCTCAGGTGAGTGGTGAGGACAGTTACCTGTAACTGACTTCAGAATGCAGCTGGTCATTACTCAGATACAGACCACACCAAACATTTCCCTCCACATCTGTGGATCCCCACCTCTCTCCTCTCCTTCCCCATCTGCACTTCCCCAGGACGCTAAGTGAAGAGGGTGACTTTTCTTAGTTCTCCGACCAGATCAATTACTTGTCTGTATAACTCCGACAATAATAATACTAGTCTCTTCTGTGTAGCTCTTAAATCGTTAATGGGTGTACACATAAACTAGCCCACATCATCTTAACAAACTGGTGTTATTACTGCAGATTCTTAGAACTGAGGTTCAAAGAGATAGATGAACTTCGCACAAGAAAATAAGCAGAGAGCCCAGTGCGGTGGCTCATGCCTGTAATCCCAGCACTTTGGGAGGCCGAGGCAGGTGGATCACCTGAGGTCAGGAGTTTGAGACCAGCCTGGCCAACATGGCGAAACCCCATCTCTAGTAAAAATACAAAACTTAGCTGGGCATGGTGGCGCATGCCTGTAATCGCAGCTACTCAGGAGGCTGAGACAGGGGAATCGCTTGAACCTGGGAGGTGGAGGTTGCAGTGAGCCAATACCGAGCCAGTGCACTCCAGCCTGGGCGACAGAGCGAGACACCGTCTCAAAAATAAATAAATAAAATAAAAATAAACTATAGCCTCTCCCAAGGAAGAGAAAAAAGCGAATCTATGAGCTGTCATTTCTGCACAGGCAGAAATGAAATAAAACATGCTCTTTCCACACAATTGCAGACATCTCCAAGGGTGAAATCAACTATACCTAGGGGTAATCTCTTAAGATGCTGTGTTGCCATAAAATGTGTACAAATTCCTCACTAGTTCTTTGGAAATTGTTAGCTGGGCCTCTTTTACCAGCTGTGGCAACAGCACGTAAGATCCATCTCTGCTTCCCCCTTTGGCTTCTAAGTAGAGAGCCTTCCTTTTTCATTGGCTCAAAGGAGCTGATTTGATCCAGCTTTTCAGAAGGGGAAGGAACCAAAATAGGTAAAAAAAAAAAAAAAAAAAATCTCAGTGATTCTTTTTTTTTTTTTCAAATGGAGGAAGGACACGCATTTTAATTAATATATTCTACCACCTCCCAATCATTTCCTCTCCTTACATTTCCTTCATGTCAGCCATTGCAATTACCCAATATAAAAGGAGAAGAGGCGCTCAGAAAGCCATGTTTGGTTATTTTTGTTCTTAGCACCTGTCTCTTACATCAATTGCAGCCCAGTTATGCAGACGTGCCTATGCGTGGATAAATGAGCCTATTCATTTGCCAGGTGGGAAAGTTTTACTCTAGATACTTTTAGTTGCATCCTGTTTTATTCTGGAAATTAAAGGACGCTGTGTTCAGTAGTCACTTGCCAAGTGTTTATTAAATGAACCAAAGGCATTTTGGCACATTCTGAGAAATTATAGACATTTAAAAAATTCATTTAAGGTGGAAGGCAAATTGCTGACTTTCTGAGTGTTTGCTTTCACAACGAATGAACAGTTCCAAAGACTGCTTCAATGAATAAACCCCTTAAATAATTCATTTGGAAGGCTCTATTTTGTTACCACCTATGAAATGAATAAAAATGTTATGCTATTTTATTATTATTGTTTTGTTTTATTTTAGCAATAGGAACTTTTTTTCCCTACTCGAAGTTCATTCTTAAAACCCATTCTTAAAATTTTCTGTTATTTTTGATGGTATTATGAAACTTTTTAATTTAGAAAGATAGTTATAAATTTGATTTGAGGGAAAATAGTAGATTTTGGTGACTTTGTCTAAGTGTGGAAAGGAACTTCACTGACTTTGACCTCTCTCTAAGTTCTCTTTGAAGCGTGCTGGCACTCGTGTGACTTTTATGTTGAGTTAGGGGTCTTCTGGTTGCCAGTAACCACAACCTCTGAAGCCAGTTTAAACAGGAGACCATTTAAATTAAGGATGTAAAGCAACTCTGGAAGCCTAAGGTGAGAATACCGCCTCGGGAAGGGTCTAGAAGATGGACCCTGATGCTGCCTAGAAGCGGGCTGTCTTCTTGGGCCCTGTTGAGGCCATCAGAGGTGGGGGATGGACACATAAGAAAATGGGCCTCCACTTCTGAAAGTCAGCAGCCCCAGCATCTCCAGGGAGCGCTCATTGTTCAAAAGGTCTTCCTTTGTTTCAAGCTAAAAGCACTGCTCCTGCAGGAGTATTGCACACTCTCCAGAAGCCAGATAGACCTGGCCTTCATTCAGCTCTGTCCTTTAATATCTCTCTGGCCTCAGGGAAGCCACTTGACCTCTCTGAGGTCCTGTGTGTAAAAAGGTGATATAAATAGCTTCCTTTCAGAGGTGTCGCAGAGGTCAGACACATGCCCAGCTAATGCCTGCCATGGAGGAGTGGCTCAGAATGACAGGACCTCAAATTCTCTTGGTCCCAGGTTTTCATTTTAAGATCGCCTTCTCTTCTATGTCACAGCCTCTTAACACAAAATAATAAGTAAATAGATCTTCCCCTCTGGCCAGCTTCTCATGAATGAATACCAGGGCAGAATCTGGATCCAGGACTAGTTAGCTGTTTTGCTTGTTATGAGTTCTTTGGATTTCAAGACAGATGGTACATTAACGACTCATCCCACCCCATCCCTGCCCCATGGACAGGTTTCCCTGGCTTCCCTTGGAAGCCACCTGTGTTTGCTGGGCCAGCCTGTCCTGAGATCCGCCTGATGTCACTGACATAATCCCAACAGGACAGATTTCCTTTAAGGCAGGGATGTCCAATCTTTTGGCTAGTCTGGGCTACACCGGAAGAACTGTCTTGGGCCACATACAAAATACGCTAACACTAATGATAGCCAATGAGCTAAAAAAAATTACAAAAATAAAATCTCCTTATGTTTTAAGAAAGTTTACAAATTTGTGTTGGGCCACATTCAAAGCTGCCCTGGGCTGCATGCAGCCTGCAGGCCGTGGGGTGGATGAACTTGCTTTAAGGGGTTCGGGTAGGGCATCCTTGGTACTTCTCCCAGTGTCCTCCCTCAGGGTTGGGTTTTAACTGCTGTGATGTGTTCCTTCCTTAATTCTACCCTATACTGTGGAAGTCATATCTTATTTGCTAGTGATGTTGAATAGTGCCTGGCGTGTTGAATAATGATGCCTTCATGCTTGTATACTCACCCAGAGGAGGGCTAAAGTGACAACACTAAGCAAGCCTTGTCCGGGCCTGACTCAGCCTGACTTTGGCTCAGGGGACTTCTACACTCATTGGGATGCTGTTAAAGTTTGACCGTGTCCCCACCCAAATATCGTCTTGAATTGTAGTTCCCATAATTCCCACATGTTGTGGGAGGGACCCAGTAGGAGATAACTGAATCATGGGGATGGTTTCCCCTATAATGTTCTCATGGTAGTGAATAAGTCTCATGAGATCTGATGGTTTTATAAAGAGAAGGCCCTTTTGCTTGGCTCTCATTCTCTCTTTTCCGGCTGCCATGTAAAATGTGCCTTTGCTCTTCCTTTAACTTCTGTCATGATTGTGATGGCTCCCCAGCCATGTAGAACTGTGAGTCCATTAAACCTCAGTAAACCTCTTTCCTTTGTAAATTACCCAGTCTTGGGTATGTCTTTATCAGCAGCGTGAAAGCAGACTAATACAGATGCTATGTGCAGAGCATTATCTAGATGCTGGAGCTATGACAGTCCACAGAACAGACAAGGTCCCTGACTTCATGAAGTGTACTTCCTAGTGGTGGTAGTGGAGGGAAGGAGAGAGATGGACAATACATAAAATAAGTAAATACAACATGTAGATGTTGATGATATGCATGGTGAAGTACAAAGGAACAAAAAAATAAAGCAAAGAAAAGGAACTGGAAATAGGGAGGAGGGAGGATTTCAGCTCTAGCAACCAGGGAAGACTGAAGAAGGGGGAGAATGCCATGGCTACTTCTGGAAAACAGCACTCCAGGCAGAGGAGAAAGTGCAAAGTCCTGGGGGCAGCAGCTGCTCATCTTGTTGAAGCAACACTGCAAAGGCTGTGATAGGTTTCTTCTGGGGCTGGGTGAGTGATCAAGGAGGGGTGAGTAGTGTAAAGGTCAGAAAAGTGATAGGGTCAGATCATATAGAACTTTGTAGGGCACAGAAAGGAGTTTGGGTTTCATCCTCATTGAGACAGGGAGCTGATGGAGGCTTGAGCAGAAAGTAGCTAACCTGATCTTTCTTACAACTACTGGGATGACTCACTTGGGAGCTGTGTGCACAGAACACTGTGTGGGGACAAGTGTGGAAACCAGAGACCTCTCAGGAGGCTGTTGCCATCATCCCAGTGGGAAAAGGTGGGAACTTGGGTCTGGATGGAAGACCCAAAGTGGTAAGAAAATGGTAAGATCCTTTCTATATTTTGAAGGCTCAGACAACAGGATTTCCTCAGGGTATTAGTTCCTTATGGATGCGATAATAAATTACCACAAGCTTAGTGGCTAAAACAATACAAATGTATGGTTCTGGGGGGCATAAGTCTAAAATGGAGAAATGGGGTCAGCAGAACTGTGTTCCTTCTCTGGGCTCTGAGGAGATTCGCTATTTTTTTTTCTTTCTGAGACAGAGTCTCTCTCTGTTGCCCAATCTGGAGTGCAGTGGCATGATCTCTGCTCACTACAACCTCCGCCTCCCAGATTCAAGCAATTCTTCTGCTTTAGCCTCCCAAGTATCTGGAATTACAGGCGCACACCACCACGCCCAGCTAATTTTTTATCTGTATTTTTAGTAGAGACGGGGTTTCACCATGTTGGCCAGGCTGGTCTTGAACTCCTGACCTCCGGTGATCCATCTGCCTCAGCCTCCCAAAGTGCTGGGATTACAGGCGTGAGCCACCGTGCCCGGCCTATCTGCCATATTTAGAGAAAAGGAGGCATCAAGACTGACTCCAAGGCTACAGGAAGAAGCTGCCTCTAACCTGGATAAAGTAGACTGTGAGAGGGACAGGTTGGGGAACAGCTATCCTTAGCTTACTTTGGAGCAATTCAGGATTGAGAGACCCCTTAGAGGTGACAGTGGGGGGACAGGGCTCTAGATGACATCTAAAGCCACTGGGCCACTGAGATCCCCTAGGGAGTGAGTGTAGCTGTTGACAAGAGAGTCTGGGGTCTGGACCAGGGGCACAGTGACACCCAGACACCAGCCAGCAGTGGTGCCTGAGAAGGGGGGTCAGAGAGGCTCAAGAGCCACCAGGCAGGTGGGGTATTCTGAAAGCCAAGGCCAGAAAGGGCTTCCCAGAGGAGGGAACCAGCGCTGCTGAAAGTCAGCTTGGGAAGAGCCCTCTGTGACTAGTGCTGCTGAGAGGTCAGCTTTGTGGGGAGAGGGAACTGAGTTTGGATTTCCAAGTTTGGCAGTCCTTTTTGACCTCGGCAAGATAAATTTTGGAGAATTATTTAGAAGTAAAAGCCCAATTGGGAGCAGAAAAATGGAAGATAATGAGTGTAAGCAACTCTCTCAAGAAGTTGTGCTGTGAGGAGAACTGAGAAGTGAAATAGTACATGGAAGAGGAAGTGGGAGTGAGGGGAGGGTTTCGTTTGGTTGAAGATGGGAGAAGCCACCCCAGGCCTGTCTGCAGGTTGGGATGATCCAGGAGAGAGGAAAGCTTGATGACCGGGGCTGGGAGGGGGAGAGAATTTCTGCAGCCATCTCTATGCGAAAGAGAGAGCACCTGGTACATGAACAGAGAGGCGGGTCCCGGTGGCAAAGCAAATCTGTCCATCGACACTGAAGGAAAGCAGCATGCACCACGGATACCCTGGGCATCAGTGCATGGGGCGATGAAATATTGGGGCAGGGCTGGTGAAAGCCACCTGTGTTCATCTCCATGTTCTCAGTAAAAGAGGAGTCTGAGTGTGAGGATGAGGAAGGTGGCATTGAGTGTGGAAGGCAAGAGAAGAAAATGTGAAGTGATCTTCTAAGAATGTGGGAGAACAAATGGACTAGAAAAATATAGGAGGATTATATATGCACACCAATGTCATATGAGTATCAATGTCATATGAGTATCAAATATGTATACAACATGCAAATATATGTATATATATTAATGTTTACATGCAATTACAATATATACTATATGTTAGTAGATATAAGCAAATATATTTATATGTCTTATGTATAATATGACACATGCTGCAACATAATTATAATCTATAGTATCTAATATGTACTTGATG
This sequence comes from Pan troglodytes, assembly GCF_028858775.2. NCBI lineage: Eukaryota > Metazoa > Chordata > Mammalia > Primates > Hominidae > Pan > Pan troglodytes. Next base: position 35,337,912 of record NC_072420.2, read on the forward strand.
GTATATGAATATATGTTCATACATCATACATGAATATAGCAATATAGGCAGATAAGATATGTTACAATGTATTTTTAAATTGTGTATATTATATGATGTGCAATAAAAACACAAGTATTTATGACTTATCTGTCTCCTCCACTCTATCCAAAATATATGTAATGCACATTATGGAACATAAAGAGAAATAGGAATTTTTAAAGTATAAGAATAGAGAAATAAACACAAATATAAATGTGTCTTGAGCTGTCATCCTCATTTCCTCTAGAGTGGAATCTTGATGAAGGGAAGCTCTTTATTTTCACTACCACTCTGCCCCGCCTAGAATGTCCTGGGCCTAGAGGGGGACTTCAATAAATATTTATTAAATGAATTAATGAAAAATGTATTTTATACTTGAACTTAGCCAAAAGGCTGAGAAACGATGAAAAATATATCTTATTTATTGAGAATCAAAAATATTTTGTTTTCTTAAAAATCTCCTGTTATTCTCAATGACTTATTAACAATGTCTTAGTCAGTGTAATGTTATTAAACATGCCTCATCCTTTTGGGAAATCGTGGAGAACCATGAGCAGCATGGAGTGCTGTGCTTACTAAATCACAATATCCATTTTTCAATCCCATCCACCAAATTTAGAAGGGATTATTATTATCACCGAGTAAATTTCCATGCTCCTTGACATCAATGAGTTGTTTTTTCATATTAATTGGAAGTTGTTCGTTTTTATGTTTCACAAATGGGTTTTAAAACTCACAGAACCCCTTGGAAGCTTTTAGACAGCTGATAAAATTATTGTGTTTCCTAGTTTAAAGTGCAAGATATGAGAACTTTTATAGATGTCACACATCGTTTTTGGCAATAAAATCACTTAATGATGGAAACCTTTCCAAACTCCTGTTTTCAAGATATTCTTACTGTAGCACAAGTTTCTGGCAGACAGTGATTACTTTCTCACACATTGTTAACTGGCATCTTGAGCTTGAAGGGCCAGGTCAAGCTGGTTTATTTATTTATGTTAAATCACAACCATGGCTCAAACCTTGTAACCTGGCTGGCAGTTGCTCATGCGCAGAGGGGAGATGTACCAGCTCTGTTCCTTTCTTGCCATTCATCTCTGCTTACGTCCTTAGAAATAGCTTCATACCTTAAGTTCTAGGGTACACGTGCACAGCGTATAATAATGATAATAAATAAATAAATAAGTAAAAAGAATCCTGAAAAAAAAAAAAGAAATAGCTTCATACCATTTCTTAGCAGGCATCCTTGCCAGACACTTGCCTGTTTGTGTGAGGACTGGCTCAGTTAAAGACTAGATAATATAAACCACACATTCTCTTAATGAAAATTTGGGATCTGCAATAACAGCACAATTCTGGAAGCAGAGAAGGTGTGTGGAGCCATGTCAGCCCATACCACCTGGTACCCCAGGTGCCCATCAGGGGGCCTAGTGCACCCCTCTGTTGCCTGTCTGGCTTCTGCAGCAAGAGCAAGCACCAGGGTCAACCCACATAATAAAGCAGCAGAGGAATAATTTTCTTTTTTAGAAAAAAGAAAAACCTAATATAAACAGAAGCCTTAATATTTTTCACTCATCCCAGTGAGTGGAGGTCATCACCTTCCACCATGGAGACCTTGACCTATAGGGTGGATGAGCGGGGAATGGTGGGCAAAACTCCACCAAAGAGAGCTGCTTCCTCCCAGACTGTCTCGCTCTAACCCCTGGACTGCGACTTCAGGCTGAGGGGCTTTACCTAGGTCAGAAACACAGGCTAATTTCCCAAGAACACATCAAACACAACAGGTCAAAATGAAAGCCATCTTTCCCATCCAGTCTACTTGCTCTGCTCTGTCCTGATTTCTACCCACAAGCTGCTCAGTAACCGGGGAAGAAACCCAGGAGCCCTGAAAACTGCTCCCTTTGTCGTATCCCCGACTCCCCCACCAACTGACCTGCTCGCCCACTCCACACAGCCAGTCACCAAGTCCTGTCCACTTTCCCTGCTGAATCATCGTGCCGCATCAGCTGAGTTTACCCCCTCTCCTAGAGTCCGACTCCTGGTCTCTCAGCTCAGAACCATTTCTTTCTCTGCATCATTTCTTACGTGGATCACCTAAGCTGCTTCGAGACTGAATCCTTGCTTGAAGGCAGAGCTGATGACTTTGGAGCCTTCTTCATCCCATGGTTGAATTGATTACCAGGAACTTTTCCCAGGACTAGGTATACAAACAAAGACCATTCAATTCTCTAACAGATGAAGGCTGCAGTCCCCTATAAGATGCAGTCCATCATATGATGCCCTCTTAATTATTTTTATGACATGCAGCAATCATACTTCATTAGAACACTTCTCTTTCTTCTCCACTAAACTGTGAGCCTCCTGAGGACAGGAACTGTGCTGGTTTCCTTGTACACAGCATGATGCCAGGCACACAGTAGACATTTGATACTTGTGGTATCAAATGTGTGTGTCATTTGAGAAGAGGCATCTTCTTGTAATTTTTTTTTTAAAAGAGACGGGGCCTCTCTCTCTTTCCCAGGCTGGAGTACAGTGGTGCAATCTTGGCTCACTGCAGCCTCGAACTTCTGATCTCTAGCAATCCTTCTGCCTCAGCCTCCCAAAATGCTGGGATTGCAGGCATGAGCCACCATGCCCGGCCACCTTCTTATAATTATATGTGCACCCCCAACCTCAAGCACTTCACAGCTGACTGCTGAAGGAATGAATGGATGAATGAAGGAATAAATGGATGATTGCCAACAGCCCTCAAATAAACAGAAGAGCAGGTTTTATAGGGCTGCTTCTCAGAGTTTCCATAAATGCCAGCTCAGGGAACATTAACCCAAGTCCCATTTGTTACATGAAAGCAGTTCTGAGGTAGCTGACAGTGCCATCCTCCATCTGGCTTAATTCAGGAATAAATTTACTCTACAATAATGGTTGGACTGTATACATTTCAGACAACCTTCCATGAGTATGGAGGTTGCCATTGAGATGTCCATCTGTCCTCCACCTTAGGGAGCACTAAAGAGACCCTAAAAGTTGGTCTCTTTGTTTTACATTCTAATCACTTTCCTCAAATTCACATTGATTTTTCCAATGCTTGTATAGCTTTTTGTGGAGCAAGCTTTTTTTTTGTTTTTTTTTTTTTGAGAGAGTCTCATTCTATCACCCAGGCTGGAGTGCAGTGGTGCAGTCTTGGATCTCTGCAACCTTCACCTCCCGGGTTCAAGCAGTTCTCATGCCTCAGCCTCTCTAGTAGCTGGGACTACATACAAGTTTGAGCCACCACGCTTGGCTACTTTTTGGATTTTCTTTTCTTTTCTTTTCTTTTCTTTTCTTTTCTTTTCTTTTCTTTTCTTTTCTTTTTGAGACAGTCTCACTCTGTCGCCAGGCTGGAGTGCTGTGGCACGATCTCGGCTCAGTGCAACCTCTGACTCCCTGGTTCAAGCGATTCTCCTGCCTCGGCCTCCCAAGTAGCTGGGATTACAGGCACGTGCCACCACACCCAGCTAATTTGTGTATTTTTTGTAGAGATGGGATTGCACCACATTACCCAGGTTGGTCTTGATCTGCCAACCTCGTATCCACCCACCTCGGCCTCCCAAAGTGCTAGGATTACAGGCATGAGTGACTGCGCCCAGCCATTTTTGAATTTTTTTACTAGACACAGGGTTTAGCCGTGTTGCCCAGACTTAAACTCCTGCCCTCAAGTGATCTGCTCGCCTTGGCCTCCCAATGTACTAGGATTATAGGCTTGTGGGATTACCTGGCCGGCAAGTATATTTTTGAAACCACCTTACTGAGGTACAACTGACATACACTAAACATATTAAAACTGTACAATGTGATAAGTTTCGAGAGAGTGAGCATATCCTTCCTCCTGCAAGTATCTTCCTGCTTCTATGTAATTCCTCCCATCCCCACCTCCACTCCCGCTGTACCCCAATCTGTTTCCTGTCACTATTGATAAGTTGAGCAAGTATATATTTAATCTTTAAGAGCTTCCTCGCTTTCTGTTCCCATTTCATAAATTTCCTGCTTTTTAAAGTATTGCTTTATTATCTTATATCTCTCTGGAGTTTTAATTTGATTAAAATATTTTTTGGTCCACGGAGTTATTCTCCGCAGCCTCCAAAACAGTCTTACTAGTTTATTTGGCTGGTCTTTCTCATTTAGCTTGCATTCTCCTTGCATGTCTGTGGAGCCTTTATTTATCTAAGGACACTAGGTAGCTAACATGCATTTCCTTTGCTATTGAATAAGATTGTTTCCCCAAGGAAACTCTAAGCAAGGAAGGATGGCATAAAGCGCCTGTCTGGCTGTAGTCAGGGAGACAGTGAGTCAGCTGTCAGCCTGTGGACCCCCAAAATGCCAATGAGGGCATATCTGAGACAGGGTAATTTATAAAGGGAAGAGGTTTAATGGACTCACAGTTCCACATGGCTGGGGAGGCCTCACAATCATGGTGGAAAGCAAAGGAGGAGCAAAGTCATGTCTTACATGGTGGCAGGCAAGAGGGCTTCACTTGGGATGCAGCATTGACAAGGAATGTCATAGCTTCTGGCAGACGTTTGTTCCATTCATTGGAAGAGCCGTCTGGGATTTTGCTTGATTCTGTATGCTGTATATACACATGTATATGTGTGTATATATATGGGTTTATGTGTGTATTATGTGCACATGTGCATGTGTGCATATCTGCAGCATGCATGCTTGTATATGTGTAGTGTGTGTATCTAGGTATATATTGTATGTGTGGAAGGCAAATATATTGTATGGTGGAAGGCAAAGGAGGAGCAAAGTCACATCTTACATGGTGGCAAGCAAGAGAAAGCATGTGCGAGGGAACTCCCCTTTATAAAACCATTGGATCTCATGAGACTTATTCATTATCACAAGAACAGTATGAGGGAAACCACCCCCATGATTCAACTGTCTCCCACCGGGTCCCTTTTATGACATGTGGGGATTATTACAATTCAAGATGAGATTTGGGTGGGGACCCAGAGCCAAACCATATCACCCCCTCCTACAATGTGGAATCACCACTGCCATTTTATTTTATAAACATAAATGTTTTTCCTTCTACTACCACCATGCACCTGTTTTTTATTAGCTGTGGCCAGAAGACAGTTGAAGTTGTAGGTTATTTTATACTCTAAACATAGTCTCTTTATGCAGCAAGTTGGAGGCAGATCCATTTCCTTGCTGATACCGTGGCCTCCCTTATTACAATGGAAGGGCCCTTTGCAGGACCCCTGTGGCCACCTCACTTTTATGTCAGGAACAATCAAGTTTCCTTAGAAAACAGCTGGATCCCCAGTGTTGCAGATGATGTTTTGATGAAAATGTTCAAAGCATTCTTTTCCTTTAGCCAACTTCCTTGATAAAACTTTCCCAGTAAACATAGTCTTACCATATGATCCAGCAATTGCATCCCTTGGTATTTACCCAAATGAGTTGAAACTTATGTCTGCACAAAAAATGTTTATAGCAGTTTTGTTCATAATTACTAAAATGTAGAAGCAACCAAGATGTCCTTCAATAGGTATTCACCTATTGATAAACAAATGGTGTTGTACCATACCATGAAATATTTTTTAATGATAGAAAGAAATGAATCTGGCTATGAAAAGGCAAGAAGGAATCTTAAATATATGCTGCTAAGTGAAATAAGCCAAGATGAAAAGGCTACACAGTGTATAATGTCAACTGCATGACATGATGGAAAAGGCAAAATAATGGAGACAGTAACAAGATCAATAACCATTGATCCAGGAGTTAGGGGGAGGGAGGAAGAGGTGAATAGTGAATTTTTAGGTCAACAAAACTATTCTATACAATACTAAAATGGTGGACACATGTCATTACACATTTGCCAAAACTCATAGAATGTACAGTACTAAGTGTGAACCCTAATGTGATCTATGGACTCGAGTCAATAATAATGTATCTCTATTGGCTTATCAATTATAATAAATGTTCCTTAGTAACACAAAATGTTGACAATAGGGAAACTGTGTGGCAGAGGAAAGGGGCACCTGGAAAATCAATATATATTTTCCATTCAATGTTTTGAAAACCTAAAACTTCTTTAAAAACAATCTATCACTTTTTTAAAAAATTGTCGAGTAATATGCCCACAAACCACCTGATTTAAAGTGGGAAAATAAACCTGCCAGAACAAACTAGTTTGCAAATCGCACCTCTTCAAGGTAATATAGAGGACATGTGTTAAAAGAATGATTTCAATTTTAGAGTAGCGAATTGTGAGGGTTTTTCTCCCCTTAAATGTGCAGAGAATAAAATGCATTTGTCTTTTGGGGCCACTCCAAGCAAATTGCAAGATGAGGGAGAGGAAGCTGTGGAAACACTACCACCTAGTGATAGAAGACAGACTTTCAAAAACGTGGCCTAAGGCTTTGCACAATTCATTTTCCAATAACTTTGGGGACATGCTCACAACCATTTATAAAAGCTGGGAGAAAGAAGAAATAGAGGAAGGAGAGAGAGGTAAATGGCTGCCCAAGTGGTTAGGAACTTAACATTTTCCATCAGGCCGATCAACCTAGGGAGAATCATCAGATCTGGAGAGTTCAGAGGCTGCTACATAGACAAGAGACAAAAAAGGCACTGCAGGACCTGCTTGCTTAAAAACGCCCCTGCCCCACAGTACTGCCCACACGTACTGGATGTGAATTCCCACAGTAGGCAATAGGCAAAAAAATGGAGGGTACCCTCATGCAATGAGTGCCTAGGGGGTGCCTGTTCTGGGCCAGGTGCCCCTGTAGGCACTGGGGATAAATATTATATCCAAAAGACTGCCCCCATCATCTGGAAATAAGGGCAGCTTTCAAGCCCTCCTTCCTGAGTGCAGAAAGATGTATCCCTTTGATCATGAAAAGTGTGTGGGAGGAAGCCTTTGGAGGGCAACTCTGGAGCTAGGAAGCGCTCCTGGCTAAGAGGGTGTGTTCAAAGGGACATCTCCACCCAGGGTGGGAAGACCCACTGGGCAAGAAGCAGGGAGGTGATGGAAAGTTAGCCATGGCCTGCCTTTGCTTCAGGTCCGAGGGGGGCGGGGGTGCTAAGGGCAACACAGCAGACTCACCAGCCTCTGGTGAAGTACTTTAGCTGGTTAATGAGTGGTTGGTTCTAAGTCACTTTGCCTCACCAGAGAATTCCTATGATGAAGGGAATCCAGGCGGCATCAGCCTCCGCTGCCCCTTTGTCACTGCTGAGCTGTGCACACCTAGACTGCCCTGTGATCACTTTCCCAGAGCTGCGCTAATAGAGTACCACAACTGGGTGGCTTGGAAGAATGGAAACTGACCCTTTCATGGTTCTGGAGGACGGAGTCTGAAGCCCAGGTGTCAGTGGGGTCATACTCCCTGAGTATGAAAGCTCAAAGGGAGGAGCCCTCCTTGCCTTTTCCAGCTTTGGTGGCTCCTGGTGTTCCTTGGCTTGTGGCTGCATCCCTCCAACCTCTGTCTCCATCTTCACATTTGATTGGCATGTTATGTCACATCAGGAGAACACAGCAGTTCAGTGTCGGCATTTCTGTCCCTTTGAGGTTATCTATGAATGTGAGGTCTTTCAAGCTAAGGGGAATGTCTGTTGAGCTCTTTCTGTGCCAATACGGGGCCAGCTTGTAAGCCTGCGTGCCTGTTGACAGCTACCCTAATATATTGTTGATAACCCGAATCAACTCCTATGAAACAGAAAACAGCAGGTGATGTCACTTGCTCATAAATATTGAATACCTCTGCTCAGGAGGATGGGGACTGAAGTTCCATCCAAGCAGCTCCTCAATGCTCATAACAAATCTGAACTTGCTCTCTCCACTGGAATATGAGCAGGTTCTCTGCATTTTAACAAGTGGACAGTGGTTATGCTGCTTCTGGGGGCTCCCACCCTGAGAAAGGTTCATCATAGCCTGATCTTGAAGGGAATCAATAATCGGTGTCCAACTGAAACTGGGTTGTGTCCATTAAAGTTGTGGACTCTAAGCAAATGCCTAAAAGACCTCTCGCTGACAGTGAAATAAGACAATGAAAATGCCTTATGAAATTCTGAGGCTGTTGAAAGTTTATATCTGGGCAATTTCACCAGAGAGCTCTGTGCCACAAATGGAACCAACTGCTTTGAGGGATAGTAATGTGGATGTGTAGCACCAGCTCCAAAATGACAGTCCCAGAGATGCCCTAGGTGCTGAGTTGTGGGATCAAGGGGAGAGCTGTGACAGAGAAGCCAAAGGAAGAAGGAACCGAGCAAATCCCCAAATGTGATGCTCCCCTGCCACGTAGGTCATCTGCACGCTGATGGCAGGACTTGGAGCCATGAGCTGTGTCACCTGTTGCATCTCCTTCCTCCTCCCACAGTGCTGTCCCACTTTGCTGATCCATTTTTCTCCATAACATGTATCATCATTTCACATAGGAGATTTGTAATTATAATATTGTAAAACATTCCATTTTTGTGCCTGTATTTGTTAACTATTGCTGCCACAACAAATCATAAACGTAGTGGCTTGAAACAATGCACGATTTTTATTTATTTATTTTTTTACAATTCTAGAATTCGAAGTTCCCACTGGGTCTCACTGGGTTTCACTAAAATGAAGGTGTTGGCAAGGCTGTGTTCTGTTTCAGAGGCAGAATCAATTTCTTTGCCTTTTCCAGCTTCTGGAAGCTGCCTGCACCCTTTGGCTTGAGGCTCTCCTCTATCTTCAAAGCCAGCCATCCCATCATCTCGACGTCTGCTTTCATCACTTCATCTTTTTTTGTTTTTGTTTTTGGAGACAGAGTCTCGCTCTGTTGCCCAGGGTGGAGTGCAGTGTCATGATCTCGGCTCACTGCAACTTCCGCCTCCCTGCTTCAAGAGATTCTCATGCCTCAGCCCCCCGAGTAGCTGGGATTACAGGTGCCCTCCGCCATGCCTGGCTAATTTTTGTATTTTCAGTAGAGATGGGATTTTACCATGTTGGCCAGGCTGGTCTCAAACTCCTGACCTCAGGTGATCTGCCCACCTCGGCCTCCCAAAGTGCTGGGATTACAGGCGTGAGCCACCGCGCCCGGCCCACTTCATCTCTTTCTCTGACCCTGAAAACTCTTCTGCCTTCTTTTGTCATCTTTTAAGGACACTTAAGATTACATTGGCCCTTCATAGACAATCCAGGATTATCTCTTTATTTGAGAGTCAGGTGATCAGCAGCCTTAATTTCATCTGCAAACTTCATTCCTCTTTACCATGTAACATTCACAGGTTCCAGGAAATTAGGGCATGGACATCTTTCATGGGAGTGTAAAGAAAAACCTCAAAGCATTTTTCCTTAGCCCTTGCATCACAACTACAATAAACACAGAAGACTTCTGTGGCCGGCTCGGCATGGTGGCTCACACCTGTAATTCCAGCATTTTGGGAGGCTGAAGTGGGCGGATCACTCGAGGTCAGGAGCTGAAGACCAGCCTGGCTAACATGGTGAAACCCTGTCTTTACTAAAAATACAAAAATTAGCCAGACGTGGTGGTGGGCCCCTGTAATCTCAGCTACTTGGGAGGCTGAGGCACAAGAATCCCTTGAACCCAGGAGGCAGAGGTTGCAGCGAGATCGCACCACTGTGTTCCAGCCTGGGCGACAAAGCGAGACTTTGCCCCTCCCCCAAAAAAAGACTTCTGTGACCAAATGTGTGGGTATTATGGGGATTACTTCCCACACACCAGCAAGCAATCAATTCTGTGTTCTGCAGCGGACACCAGCTGGGTGTCCTCCAATTCAATTTAATTCTGACACTATCTACCCAGGGACAGCCTCAGAAACCACGGGCCCAGGGCTCAATCCCACAAGACTGGCCTCTCCTCCCACCTGCCCCAAGTCCGGGTCTCAGGAACTTCTGACCAACTGGTTTCCAGCTGAGATTTCCAACACCCTCTTCGGTTTTGATTAATTTGCTAGAGAGGCTCACGGAACACAGGGAAACACTTACCTATGTTCGCTGGTTTATTACAAGGGATATTTTAAAAGATACAGAGAAACAGCCAGAGGAGGAGATTCACAGCATGAGGTCTGGAAGGGTCCTGAACACAGGAGCTTCTGTCCCCATGGAGTGGGGGCCCACCACTCTCCCAGCACCTGGATGAGTTTCTGTTCACTTTCCTGTCCACCTCCATGTGCTCAGCTCTCTGGAAACCACTGGACCCTGTCCTTTGGGCCTTTTATGGAGACTTCATTGGATAGGAATGACTAAAGCATGGACAACCACATATAAATGTGACTGGAGGCCGGGCGCAGCGGCTCACGCCTATAATCCCAGCACTTTGGGATGCCGAGGTGGACGGATCACGAAGTCAAGAGATCGAGACCATCCTGGCCAACATGGTGAAACCCCATCTCTACTAAAAATACAAAGATTAGCTGGGCATGGTGGCATGCACCTGTAGTCCCAGCTACTTGGGAGGCTGAGGCAGGAGAATCAGTTAGACCCAGGAGGCGGAGGTTGCAGTGAGTTGAGATAGCACCACTGCCAAAGAGCGAGACTCAAGGAAGGAAGGAAGGAAGGAAGGAAGGAAGGAAGGAAGGAAGGAAGGAAGGAAGGTGATTGGACAAAAAGAGTGTCATCTAAGCCCAGCAAGCCCTCAGGCTCTTCTTGGCCTCTCCGTGCAGTATTCATTCATCCAGGTTATGGGGCAGGACCCTCTCTGGAATAAGAGTTTTATGACCCACAATTAAGACAGGTGAAAGGAGAGCAGGAGAAGGTCAGAGAGATGCTGTTCACTCTAACAAGAGCTATGGGAGTTACGAGCCGGAAACCATGGACAAAAACCAGTATCTCATAATATCATAGGGGCCACTATTCTGCCCACCACAGCCTCCTTCCTCAAATGTAGGCTTCGTGAAGTCAGGAATTTTTGTCTCTATTCTTAATAAAAATACAAATGTGATGATGCCACTGCCCTACTTGTCCTCCTTCTCTAAATCCGTATAGAGTCAAACATCCTTAGCAGCAGGTATTTGCCGGGGTTCCCTCAGAATAGCCCTGAAATTAAGGGTTTGGGTGCAAATGATGCCATCCTGGGAAATACAGGGAGCGGAGTGGGGAAGTATGACAGGATGCAGCAAGGAGCCATGGACCGCCATTGTTCCATGGTGGCACAACATGGCAGAGCCCTCTTGTGGGGGAGTGTGGAACACCCTCAGAGTTGCCCACCCAAAGGGCAAGGAGGCAGGGGTGTGTGTCCTCCCACTCCCATTGAGGTCTGTTGCTGGTGTCATTAATTATGCAGCACTTCCAGCCTGTCCCCCAGGGAAGCTGAAACAGCCTTCAGGGGAATCCAAGGTACCTGCAGCAGGACCTCCAAGGCTTGTGAGAGCAGAGGGGATTCAGGGATTCTGTGGGGCACCCACAGCATCTCTGCATGCAGCTCACAGTGCCCATGAGATCTGAACATGCATTTATCTTGTGTAAGATAAGGCTATTTCCCTTGTAGTTGGTGCAAAAGTCATTGTGGTTCTTACCATTAAAGGTAATGGCAAAAACCTTTTTTTTAATTTTTTTTTATCTTTTGACAACATTTTGCCCTGTCGCCCAGGCTGGACTGCAACCTCCACCTCTCACATTCAAGTGATTCTCCTGTCTCAGCCTCCCGAGTAGCTGGGATTCCAGGCATGCACTACCATGCTCGGCTAATTTTTTGTATTTTTAGTAGAGATGGGGTTTCACCATGTTGGCCAGGCTGGTCTCATACTCCTGACCTTAAGTGATCCACCCGCCTTGGCCTCTCAAAGTGCTGGGATTACAGGCATGAGCCACTGTGCCCAGCCAGCAAAAACCTTTTAATATTTAAAAACATTAAAGTTTTTACCTTTAATGGTAAAAACTGCAATTACTTTTGCACCAAACTAATATTTCCCGGTTTTTGAACTGAAAATCCTGTCTTCTTGAAACACTCCCCTCGGTCCGGGCAATCTAGAATGGTTGTTCACCCTGTCTGGTACTGGCTCTTGCAGTAGACAAAGATGAGATGATTTACAAGGTGCCATTTAAAGTTTGCAGCTCTGCCAGCAGCACTGGGGGCTGGCTTGTCTACACTGTTTCAGGATGTATAGATTGATGGTAGCATCTGCTTTAATCAGTTACACAGCCTCATCTGCCTCTAAAAGATCCCTCTGCAGAGTTGCAAAAGCTCCCTTTCAATCAAGGTAATGTGCACACATTTGGTGGGTCATTCTGAAGACCGAGTTCATGCTGTGCAAATGAGAAAGGACAGCGAGGGTTTGTGCCTAAGTTTTCTAGCCTCTCTTAGGTTGCCTCCATTCTCTTTTCCTGATGTGCTGTATCCCTCACCTTTATTAAAGCTGTAGACGAGTGCACCTGTGGCATGCCTTTGAGTCCTTCCAATGATTCCATCCTAGAAGGATCTGCTCTAGCCTGATCACTCACCCCTTCCTTTGCAAACTCCTCAAACACTCTAGAAATAGGGCATTTCTAGCTCTATTGACTTGCTTGTGTTTGGAATCATGTCAGGATCTCTCCTCGCTCTGAACCTTGGCATTACCCTTAGATTCCCAAATGTCTCGTTTGGCCCCTTAAGGCTTATAATGGTGCCCCTCTTCTGTGCTCTCAGAGCTCTTGGTGCTTGTCCTCCACTAGCACTTACCAGCCTGTGCTGGACTTGCCTGCTTTCTGGCTTGAACCCTCCAGGACTGTCTTAATCTGCTTAGGCTGCCATAACAAAGTACCACCGACTGGTGGCTTCAACAACAGAAATGTATTTTCCCACAGCTCTGGAGACTGGAATTCTGAGATCATGGGACTAGCATGGCTCCATTCCTGGTGAAGACTCTTCCTGGCTTGCAGACAGCTGCCTTGAGGTATCCTCCAGTGCAGTTCCATTGTGTGTGTGTGTGTGTGCAGAGAAAGAGGGCCCTGGTGTCTGCTTCTCTTCTAATATGGTCACCAATCCTATCAATTTAGGATCTCACCCCATAACCCTGTTTAGCTTTACCTCCTAAAACCATAGCTCTAAATATAGTCACATTGGAGGTTAGGGCTTCAGCATATGAATTTGAGAAAGGGGACACAACTCAGCCCATAGCATAGACTGTAAGCTCCCTGAGGGCACGGACTGTGCGTCATTCATCATTGAACTCCTGGTGCAATAACTGGCAATAAACATTTGCCGAGTAAATGAATGAATAAACTGATGAGGATGTCAGAGTCTTGCTGCACTCTTCACAACACCTCTCTGAGGTGAGTGAGACCTCATCCATTCACTGCAACCTTCTTCTGCTTTTTCTTCTCTACAGAGCTGAAGAGACAGAAACTGTATTTCCCAGCCTGCCTTGCAAACAGTGCTCCACATATGATTTGGAAGCTGCTGATTAGGTGCAGCCATGAGAGAGCTGACTTTGGAACTGAATTAAGTGCAAAGGGAGTGGCAGTAAGGGGCATATATATTTTTGTTGGTGCAGATCTAGACAGTGTGGAGGGGCCATGGGGGTAAACATTGTCATGGTAGCCCCGATCTCCATCACAGTTGAGGTGTTACATCACTGGAAGCAAAGGTTGATTCAGAGGTCCTGGGGCTGTGCCACTTCCTGATTCTAGAGTTTTGTGCTTGAGTTAAAAGAGGTGGCTTCCCTGGTGGGTTAGTCCTGTAGTATTGTTTTATGAGTCTTTCCTGCAGGCCTCTTCTCTAGCCTGCTTCTTTGACCCATATGAAGGTTTTGTAAGCACACTACTCCTGTATGAAATCCATTTCTGCTTAAAATAGTTAGAGTGGTTCCTGTGACTGCAAGGGAACCTTGCCTGAAACAGATGGAACTATCAAGCCCATCATACAGATGCATACCTGAAAAAATGAATGGCTACTCAAGGTCATAGAGGTTGTGATGCCTCAGCTGGTGTTTGAGCCCAGGTATGACCTCAGCGAAGATGAGGAAGGTTGGTCCACAAAAATGGCATTGTATCTGGACCAAAGTTGAGAACAGGATAAACTGGTAAAGGGAAGAACAGTGTGGGGATGGGAACACTAAGAGAGTAGATGGGCTGGGTTCAGTGACTCACGCCTGTAATTCCAGCCCTTTGGGAGGCCAGAGGATCACTTGAGCCCAGGAGTTTGCGACTAGCCTGGGCAACATAGTGAAACCCCCTTTTTATTTAAAAAAATAAAAAGGAGGAGAGAGGGGGAGCAAGATGGCAGAATAGAAGGCTCCACCCATCATCCACCCAGCAAGGCACCAATTTAACAACTATCTCCACACACACACAAAAAAACACCTTTGTTAGAGCCCAAAATCAGATGAGCACTCACAGTACCTGGTTTAAAAAACAAAAAAATTAGCTGGGTGTGGTGGTGCGCACTTGTGGTCTCAGCTGCTTGGGAGGCTGACGTGGGAGGATCCCTTGGGCCCAGGAGTTTGAGTTTAGAGTGAGCTGTGGTCGTGCCTTTGCATTCCAGCATGGGCAACAACGAGAGATCCTGTTTCAAAACCAAAAGGGAGAATGGATTACCACAGGGGCTGGACATGATCAAGACAGTTTAGTAGGAACGACATGTGAGGCATGGCCCAGTCACAGGCATGAGGGTTCAGAATATAGCCTGGAGTACACATGTGTCCCTCTGGACCAGGCAGAGGCTTCACATCTTGGTGAAAGGCCTGGTGACACTTTCTCTGGGCTTCAGATGGACTGTTGATGCAAAGTTGTTTTTGTGTTTCTGCAAATCCCAGGAGCTGGTGGATGGGGATGGTGTGACCCTGTTGGAACCTGCTGGCTGGCAGCCCTCCTTCAGAGAGACACCGTTTGGAAATTCCCAGAGGCCTAGAGCACCAACCCCTCCCCAGACCTTGGAAGAATTCACCATGATCCCCTGGTAGGTTCAAGTCCACAGAGGATGGATTCTGAAGGGGAACATGCAAACCCATCAGCACCAACCCAGAGCTGTTGTAATAAGTCATCACTCCTGGGGCAGGGAGACTTGACTCTTCCCCTGATGATTAGGAGTTTTGTTGCCTTTTGATGTTCCCAGGCCAGATGCCACAGTTATATTAGCAAAAGAACTCAAATAACCCTGAATAGAAGAAAGAGGAGACTCTCGTTATGATGCACCAATGATTGGTAAAGGTGACTTCCCACAGTGCTGTTTTGTTACAGGGCAATTTGTCAGGGTTGTTGAGGCCACCATGTTACTCCCAGCACTACAGTGAGATATATATGTGTATATATATATATGTACTTACTGGAAGATCTGCAATAGTGTAAGATGTACTATTGCCTCTTTGAGCTTTTGGACAGATGTGTGGCTTTAAGAACTGTTGCGCACCCTGCGCCAGACAGCCAACTCATCGGAGACCCCGAGGAAACAGTCAGTCAATTGGTAAAGGTGACCATACATATCCTTATTCCCATGGGAATTAAGGTGCTTGGTTTATCAGAGTAGATTGTCACTAAAAAAGTCCAAACTCTCTGATCCTCTTTTTTTTTTCACCCTCACCACCCCCATGTTGATTTCAGACTTCTAGTCTCTGGAACTGCAAGATAATAAATTTCTGTTTTTTAAAAAAATTGTGGCAAAATATATATAATATTTATCATTTTAACCATTTGTAAGCATCCAATCCAGTGGCATTAAATACATTCCCAGTGTTGTGTAACCATCATCACTATCTGTACCTAAAATATTTTCCCCCAATGTTAACTCTGTACTCATTAAACAACAGCTCTGCCTCTCCACCCCGCCAACCCCTGCCCCTAGTAACCTCTATTCTACTTTCTATCTCTATGAATTTGACTATTCTAGGTCCCTCATATAAGTGCAGTTACATGACATTTGTCTTTCTGTGCCTGGCTTATTTCACTTAGCACAATATTTTCAAAGCTCATCCATGCTGCAGCATGTATCAGAATTTCATTCCTCTTGATGGCTAAACAATATTCCATCGCATGTGCATACTACATTTTGTTATCCATTTAACTGTTAATGGACACTGGGGTTGTTTTTACCTTTTGGCTATCGTGAATAATGTTGTCACAGACGTTGGTGTGAAAATACTGGTTCAAGTTTCACTTTCAGTTCTTTTGGATGTATACTCAGAAGTAGAGTTGCTGAGTCATAGGATAATTCTATGTTTAATTTTTTGACGAACCACCAAACTTTTCTACAGCAGTTGCACTGTTTAATATTCTATTTTATTTTTCTTTTCTTACGCAAAAAAGGGAATATGTTGGGCTCATGTAACAGAAAAGTTTGGGGTGGAACCAATATAGCTTGCTTCAGGAGTCTCTTAATCTCTCTGATCTCTCTCCATCTCGTCCCTGCCCCCTCCCACTGCATGCCTTTCTCAGGCTCCACGTGGTGACGAGATGGTTGCAGCAGCTCACACAACCTGTTCTATTCAAGTTCATGTCCATTGACTCTGTGAGATCATTGGAGAAACTTTAGGGTTCTGGCTTACTAGAAGGGTGACTAGATTCTGGATGGCGAAGAGGACAGTTGTCCCCTACACCTTTCCCACTCCTTTAAATTTCCCCCACCTCAGGACAGCTTCAGCCTCTCCAGCCCAGCTCCATGTCCATAAACCTTCTGGTGTTCAGGAACTCAACTTCTCCATCACTTTTGATTCTTCCTTCTTGCTTGAACTGCACATCCAATCAGTTCCACTGCCCTGCCAATTCTTGCTTTGAAAATAGTTTTTCCTCTGAGCCACTTCCATGGAAAGCATTCATGATTCAGGTCCGCGTAAAGTGGTTACTGCAAGTGCCTCAGATGCTGGCAGTGATAATGCATCCTGGGAGGTCTACACTGGTAAAATCGTCACCTAACAGGGGGACGGGCTGTCTGCAGAAGTCTCTAAGATGGGTTGGTTCCTTTGAGGCTGGAAATTAAAAAAAATAAAATTAAAAAAAAAAGTTTTCCTGTATTAGGCTGACTTGTCCCAGAGGCAGCAACAGGCACAGCCCAGACCCAGGAAAGGTCCTAATAATGTTATCTAATGTGCTCTGAAGACTCTCCCAGCACTCCCTCAACATAGAAAAAAAAATTTCCTTTGTTTTATGGAATGAGTTTGTAGGTTCCTCTTCTCTGTAACTAGTGACTTCAAGTATTCTGTTTTCTCTAAGAAGTACAACAAAGGTCATAAGAAGCCTGAGTAGGCCCAAACTACAGCTGCCTGGGCACCAGAGTAAAGGTTGTAGGATAAGCCCGTGCCCAGGCAAAACTAGATAACGGACATCTGGGTTGCTTGGCAACAGTCATGTGCAATCCTGTCTTTGTCCTGCCTCAGTATCCCTGCTTTCACACCTCTGTAAGCTTACTTCAAGCTAGCCCACCCCCTTTTGTAAAGTGTGTATAAAAGTCAGGTGCTGTCTTTGTTCTGGGCCCAGTCTTTTGGACGTTGAGTCAGCTGGGCCTGAGTACACTCAATAAAAACTCTCCTGTTTCAACCTGAGGTCTCTCTCGTCCTCCTGAATCCTGCACCACCTTCTCCAGATTAATGTAAGCTTGGTCTTAGGAAGTCGCAGTGGACCTACTGAACTTAGGAGAAACCTGTGGCTTAGGCAATATTTAGAACAGCTGAAGAAAGATCAAGGGAACAGCATGGAGTCTAGAATTTTTTTAAAAAGGGAGAAGGTCAGAAAGTGTTGGACACAGCATCTCAGCACCCAGGGCCATTGAGGCTGGCACTGTGTTTTCTGACTTCTCTCATAATCGATGATAAATGCCTCTTTGTACCCCTAGTCCATGTTTTCCAAGAAACCTACTGATTATGAATTGACTTCCCAGATACCTGGATGGCAGAAAAGCAGTGCCTTGGGTGGTAGCCTAGAGTGCCCCGGGATCTGTTACAAAAGTCCATTGCTCAGATCATTAGTAGAGAGGAAAAGGCACCTTGAAGGGCTTGAGAGCAGGTGCAGGGCTCACAGTAAAGCATGGTCCCCACCCACAAGGCAAGGCTTCAGGATGTGAACCCAGACTCATCAGTCACCCACCTGCTGCCTAGTCATGTGTGATGCCTTTGGGGCAGGCTTCCTTCCCTTAATGTGCAGATTCAAGTCCCCACCTGCCTTTGGTCATGTTGTGATTCCTCACAATGTCCAAAGGTCTCAAATCTTTGGCTTGAATGGGCTCACTTCAAAGACCTACAGAGCTGAGCTTGGTATTAAAGCCACAGAATCAAAAGTTTTTGTATCTCAGTTGCAAGACCTGTGAGGCAGAGGTGGTCACTAGAGCCACAGCACGCTAGTGGAACACCAGCCCTGGGACTTTCTCTGTTCTCGCTCACTCCCTCACTTCTCACTTTCTTTAGCCGTGGCTGGCTGACAGTGCGTGCAACTTCCAGTCCCTAGGGAACCAAGAAGGAGTGCTCAAACCTACAGCCTCCTGGGTTGGTTCCCAGCTAGGAGAGAGCACCAGCGGCGAGTCCTGCCTGGCTCTGGGTGCTGGGTGCCACCATCACATGTGCCATGGGTGATAGGTGTGGTTGGCTGTGAATGGAAATGCACGTGGTGGAATGATCCCAGGACTCAGCCCTATAGCAGAGACCAGTCTGCACACTTCCTGGCCATGGTGTGGCTGAATGATAGGGAGACAACCACAGTGACCACAGGAATGACTATTACGCCTGGCAATTTATTCAGATATCAGTGAGAGCATTGGACGTCTCTCTAGATGCACGTTAGAGGGTTCAGGCCTATTTTAGTTTATTTTTGAGACTGGGTCCAGTTATGTTGCCCAGTCTGGTCTTGAACTTTGGGGCTCAAGAGATCCTCAGCCTCCTGAGCTGGGATTACATGTGTGCACCACCGCATCTGGCTGGGTTTTTTGTCACAAAAATTGTAGCAAAAGAATTGTACCTATGTTCATTTATTTTACCTTCCAAGTCCTTTTTCCATTACCATTTATGATCTTATAAAATGCCCCCTAGTGAACAAGCCTGGCTGCTAATTTATACCCTTTCCTCTGAAGAGCCCCTCTACGGTAGAAGAGTATTAATGACACTTGCAGGGAAGCATGATGTTGCCATGATATGAATAGCTGGATGTTGCCTTTGGGGGTCAGAACCTAGAGATGATGCTCAGAGTAGACTGCCACTGAGGGACTCAGGGATCCAGGAACGGCCTAGGAAAGAAGAAGACAACAGGAAACTCTAGAATTCTGCTCAGAGACACCATCTCTGCTGTTTTTCTCTGGACTCATTGGAGACCAGAGCTAGAGGTCTCTCATCTCCCTCTTTCCTGGCCTGCGTGTCCCAACACAACGTGTGCTTGTGTGTGTACCCCATCTCAACCTTTTTTACTCTTCTCTCGCTCTTCCTTTTTTCACTTGAAACTGTCCCCTGGAAACCATTCCATAGTGATATAGGGAACAATTACTCACTCATCTCCATTGCGCGCAAATATCCTAATTTACTCAACCAGTTTCTAACTTAACCAGTTCCTTATTGATGGACATTTGGTTTGTTTCCTGCCTTTTGCTAATAAAAACAGCACTTCAGTGAGTAGCTTGTGCACATATCTCCTTTGCATTTTTTGCCAGTGTACTTTTGAGAAAGGTTCCTAGGAGTGGGATTGCTGGGTCAAAGAGCAAATGCTTATACAATTTTGCTGGATAACGTCAAACTCCCCTGTATAGTATAATACCACCCAATTCACAGTTTTCATTATATGTTTCTTTCTCTTATGCTGTTAAACCAGAAACTTTATGTTTAACTTATTGGCACAAGATTCCATTAAGAGAAAAATTATATGGACAGACTAAGATTTTAGTTCCCATTACAGGTTTTATTCAATGTATCTGTGAAATGAAGTTTTTATGAGTTCATGAAAACAAGCCAATTTAGCTACTAAGTTACCTCTTACAAAGGGGCCCTAATGCCATAATTTCAGTGTTCACAGCTGGCTATTTCAGCATCATTAAAACTATTGCACTTTGAAATTATTTCAGTGAAAAAATTCGTGCTGTCCCCAGGGGGAAGAATCCTGGTACTGAAGTGTCCTCTGATGGCACTGCATGTTCCTCAAATCCTAGAGAAATGGAAAACTCCCTCCTGGACAGGGCATTGAATTTCCTCCAGCATGAAGTCCCCTTTTTGCTGATGAATCCCACTTTGCTCCCAAATCTAGGACTCAGGGTTCTGTTTGCCTTACATCACCTCCAAAGGAAGCCGGCTGGCACCAAGGGCCAGCCCCTGGAAACTTGGGAAGCGTTTGATTCCACTTATCTGAGCACAGAAGCAGCATGCCAGCCTGCCTGATACAGTCAGGTGCGTCATGAATTCCAAGGCTGACCCACCAAATCAGGGAGCTTGGGTCCCATGATCTAGGGCTTTTGCCAGCAAGTCAAGGCCTTAAATTCCTGGAGGCTGATCACCTGCCAAAAACCACTTCACAGATGAACGTGTCCTGAAAGGGGGGCTTATATACCTTGGATATATGATCCGCCCTCCTGACAAGCCACAGCAGCACTTAAAAAGGCTTGTGAAGGGATGATGCCAGTGGAAGAAAACAGGAACTTTGACCTCCCAGAGCCTATGGATACCAAGAAGGGATCAGATGACTGATTTTTTCAAAAGCTTCCTGGTGGAATAAATGCATTTCACAGGTAAGCCCTGGAACAAAACAAGGCTCACTGAAACGAGTCCATTGTTGGCTTCAGTAAAGTCTAAAGGGAAGGTTGGGCCTTTTTAAAAAAATAGGGTCTACATCAGTTGTGTAAATTTTACAAGAAGCATGTGAAACATGTATGAAGTACAGTGTAGGAGGTATATGAATCAGCCAGAATGGAGTTTTAATAAAGATGCTGCAGATTCATTAAGAAGAGAAGTCATTAGAAAAACCCTGAGTTGGCCGGGCGTGGTGGCTCATGCTCGTAATCCCAGCACCTTGGGAGGCCGAGGGGGGCGGATCATGAGGTCAAGAGATCGAGACCATCCTGGCCAACATGGTGAAACTCCGTCTCTACTAAAAATACAAAAATTAGTTGGGTGTGGTGGTGCACACCTGCAATCCCAGCTACCCGGGAGGCTGAGGCAAGAGAATCATTTGAACCCAGAAGGCAGAGGTTGCAGTGAGCCAAGATGGCGCCACTGCACTTCATCCTGATGACGGAGAGAGACTCTGTCTCAAAAAAAGAAAAAGAAAAAAAAACCCCAGAGTTTACAAATAAAGGCCAGAAGGGATTAACGTTTGGAAATCTGAATTGCTAATCTCTTTAAAAAAACATTTTTTCTTTCTTTATTATTATTATTATTTTAAGACAGAATCTCTCACTCTGTCGCCCAGGCTGGAGTTCAGTGGTGTGATCTCGACTCACTGCAAACTCCACCTCCTGGGTTCAAGTGATTCTGCCTTAGTCTCCTGAGTAGCTGGGATTATAGGCGAGTGCCACCATGCCTCGCTAATTTTTGTATTTTTAGTAGAGACAAGGTTTCACCATTTTGGCCAGGCTGGTCTTGAACTCCTGACCTCAGGTGATCCACCTGTCTTGGCCTCCCAAAGTGCAGGGATTACAGGCGTGAGCCACTTCGCCCGGCTAAAAATAATATTATTTTTGAATTGGTAATCAGTGCACAGGAATCAAAAGTCAAAACACTCTACAAAAGTATTCACAGAGTTGAATCATTCCCACCCTCACACTTTCCCCTACATAACCATTTAGATCAATTTCTTGTTTACTCTTTCAGTGTTTCTTTAAGTAAATATAAGCAGTTCTGTTTTGTTATTTTCCCAGCATTGAGCCGCCAGCCAACTCTGGCCAGTGGTGCCCTGTAGCCTTTCTGGGAATGTGGGAAAGGAAAGAAGAGAAAGCCTTGAGCAACACTGGCTGGTCGCATGGTACCAGTAGTACTCCCCCACATGCTGTGACAACCAAAAATGTCTCCAGACATTGGCACATTGCCCCTGGTTGAGAATTGCTGGTGGAAAAAAATCACAGCCCCGCAGTTGGTCAGGCCCTTTTCAGACAACACCCCCGACTCCATTACTCTTTGATGTTGAGCCCAGCACAATTTCCAGGTCCTGGACTCCCAAGGTTGGAGCCTCCACTTTTCAGGAAGCGGTTGCATTCGATTTCAGGAAGCGGTTGCATTCGATTTCAGGAAGCGGTTGCATTCGATTTCAGGAAGCGGTTGCATTCGATTTCAGGAAGCGGTTGCATTCGATTTCAGGAAGCGGTTGCATTCGATTTCAGGAAGCGGTTGCATTCGATTTCAGGAAGCGGTTGCATTCGATTTCAGGAAGCGGTTGCATTCGATTTCAGGAAGCGGTTGCATTCGATTTCAGGAAGCGGTTGCATTCGATTTCAGGAAGCGGTTGCATTCGATTTCAGGAAGCGGTTGCATTCGATTTCAGGAAGCGGTTGCATTCGATTTCAGGAAGCGGTTGCATTCGATTTCAGGAAGCGGTTGCATTCGATTTCAGGAAGCGGTTGCATTCGATTTCAGGAAGCGGTTGCATTCGATTTCAGGAAGCGGTTGCATTCGATTTCAGGAAGCGGTTGCATTCGATTTCAGGAAGCGGTTGCATTCGATTTCAGGAAGCGGTTGCATTCGATTTCAGGAAGCGGTTGCATTCGATTTGTGGAGAGTGGGGGCCAAGGCATCATCCAGGCCACCTTCATCCCCTGGGACTGCTACTGCATCCTCCTAACTCATCTCCTGCGTGTTCTACATGCACAGCGGTCCATACCACCCCACAGTGGACAGCCCCTTGGGGTGCCTTAATGCTCTTCGGATAAAGCCCAGACTTTCTGATGGGGCTTGTGGGGCCCTTCAAAGTGCAGTCCTTGGCTGGGTGTGTAGCTCATGCCTATAATCCCAATACTTTGGGAGGCTGAGGTGGGAGGATCATTTGAGGCCAGGAGTTTGAGACCAGCGTGGGCAACACAGTGAGACCCCATTTCTACAAATAATAGAAAATAAAAAATTAGCCAAGAGTGGTGGCTTGTGCCTCTAGTCCCAGCTACTCGGGAGGCTAAGGCAGGAAGATTGCTTGAACCCAGGAGTGCAAGACTTTAGTGAGCCATGATTGCACCACTGTACCTCCAACCTGGGCAAGAGGGTGAGACCCTGTCTCTAAAAATGAAAGAAATTTAAAAGGTAAGAACCAAGGGAAGTCCTTGCCTGCCTCTCCAGGCCTCTCAGTTGCCTGCTGTCCCTGTTCACACTTGGCTCCATCCTCACTGAGACAACTTTTTTCCCTGGCATACTCCTTGCTCTGGGTTTTTCCCATGCCCTTTCCTTGCCTGGAATGCCATCTCCCACCTTTTTCCTGGCCAGCAAAACCTCTATTCATCCTTCAGGTGTACCTCAGAGCTGACCAACCCTCCCCACATCTACCTGGCCTGGCCCCGGGTCCCAGTTGGGCACTCCTCCTAAATACTTCTAGATATGCAGAACATTTACTTCCTCATGTTGTCATTGTTTGTCTAATTGTCTGAAGCCCCCCAGGAATGTGGCTGCACAAGGACATAGACTAGATGGCCTTGTGACCCCTGTGTCCCTGGCCCCAGCACAGTGGCTGGCAACCAGCAGGTCCCAGTGCATGACTGCTAAATGCATGCACACATGGCACAATGCTTGCAACCAGGCACATGCTTCCCCAGCCTTAGGAAGGGTTACGTTCATGGGGTTAGGTTCACAGACGCTGGAGCCAGGCTGTCTGGGTACACTCTGCACTGTGGGGCTCTACCACTTCCCGACGGTGTGCCCTTGGGCAAATTGCTTACCTTCTCTATCCCACATCTTTACATCGTTAGCATTTACGTCAAGGATTATATTAATCATATGAGCTAATGTATGTTATGTGTTTATAGTAGTGCCTGGCATATCGTCAGCACCATAAAAGAGTTTGCTATTCTAGCTTCAAAACTCTTCATAGAACTTACACTCGGTAACAGGATAAGAGTTTTGATTTCAGGAGGAATGGCAGGTGATCGGATGATGAAGGGAGGGAGACTGGGCAGATTGGGAGTTCCTCATGTGTAAGAGGAAACCAAGAGCCTGCAATTCTCAAGTATAACATTACGCCCTCAGAGAAGTGGGTGGGAAGATTCCAGAGACTTGCTCATTTTACAAACATTTATGGTAGATTGATTTGGGGTCCAAGAAAGGAGAATGAAACTCTCTTTTTTTCCATCCTCCCCTTTCGGCCCTCTCTTCCCAGGACTCACATGAATGAACGTCTCTGGACACCTAATCACCATTTATCAATCTCACTTCTATGAGAAAAACACATTTCAAGTACCTACCCTCCAGCTTGTCAACAAATTCATTAAAAAAGAAGGGAACATCAGTTATATAAAGCCATGGTGTTTTTGCCTTACTATCAAGCTTTTGGATGAAATGGAAAACTTAAATCTGCCCGGGAGGCATTTCTAACTCTCCACATTTAGCCACGGAAAAGTTAGAATAATACCTGAATTCTCCATTTACATTTTCAGCTTGCATTCACAGATCTGGAGTCATAGAGAAATTACTGGTGTGGTGTCAAGTCTAAGTTTTAATGCCTTGAGGGGAAGCAACTTCACAATTCTGAACAAGGTTATCATGAGTGGAGGAGAAACATTCTCCTGGTTCTTGAGCCGGAGTTCATGAGCTCACACTTTGGCAGATCTCATCACTGATCATTTGAGCTCACACAGCTCCAAATACAATGGAAACCACTGGGTTATTTGTCAGCTGTTGAGTTCATTTGGTTGTTTAAACAATGCAATCATGCCAGTGGAGTCGGGGCAGGCAGACAGCAAACACTGGCTCCGTGCAAACTTGTGCTCCATGCCCCGAACAAGGCAAGGGCAATGTTGGCCTGATGTAAGGGTTCTGCTGGGCACCTGCTGTCTCAGACACCTGGGTTGAACTCCTAGCTCTGCTGCTTTCCAGAGTTATTTGATGCTGCAGAACGTCAGTCTGCTTATCTGTAAAATGGGCATAGTGATTTTAATTACCTCACAGAGGCCTAAAAGGGAGGAGTGATATAAGCCACAGGAAGAGCTCAGCATATTAAATAATCATGACCCACTAGCTATGACTGCTACTGTCTCTGAGGGTTCAAGAGCAGACAGTAGAATCATACCAGGGGAGAGACCTGACTAGTATGAGCCCCTTGTTGGACTTTTGGACTTTGAAACAGGGTGAGGAATGAAGCAGAGAGAGGGATGATAAATTGCTTTGCACAATAAATGAAGAGGGATTTGGGGGTTGCAAGAGGGCAAGCTGAGAGAGGATTCGGGATGACATGGGCAGGGACCAGCCCCCAACCCGCTGCCCATCACTGGCCCCAAACCTTGAGTGAGCATCTCCCATAGCAAGGAGCTGTGGATCCTAGTTTTCCAGGATAGCCTCATGGTTTGCACCTGTGTCCCCAGAGTAATCACTTTCACTTTCAGAAGTGTTTGGGTTTGGCTATAAATTATGTCCTAACTATGTCCAACTGCCTTCTGGGAGGTGGTATGTTAGAAAAACCACAGAAAAGAGGCTGCATTCACCTGGGCTAAGACAAAGAGGAGCAAAGAGAGTAGCAGGTGGAGGTAGGGTTGAGATGGGGCAGATGCAGGTGGTTAGAGCAGAGGGAGCCAGGTGAGACCGAGAGAGAGCTAGAAGATGAGGAATATTCAGGTAACTAGCATATGGATTACATTTAGAGTATTTTAAGGTACAATTCACATATATTGAAACACAAAAATTGTATAAGCCCCCAAAGTCCCCTGTCCCTCTTTGTTGGCAATCCTTGTTCCCCGCTTTCTACCCTTGGCCAACCAATGATGGTTTAGACTTGGAAATAGTGTCTTATAAGTGGAATCATATGGTATGCAGCCTTTTGAGTCTGGCTTTTTCTACTTTTCATAAATGCGCTTGTAGTTGATCTGTCTTGTTGCAAGTATCTGTAGCTTATTCTTTTTTAATACTGAAACATCTGTTTATCCATTCCCCAGTTCTAAGACTTTTAGGTTGTTTTCATTAATTGTCTTATTTTGGCAAATCAGTTCACCTGTGTAACCTGCAGTCCTCTCAAGAGAAATGTAGGTTTCACGTAATGTACCACAGAGAAACAAATTCTAGTTTAAGGGTTCTTAACTTCATCTGATTTATGAGCCCTTTCCTAGTCTGGGAAACACTTCTTTGAATAATGTTTTCAATGCAAAAATCAAAATGTATAGGATCTCAAAGGAAGCCAATTATATGGATATGTAGTTATCAAATATTAAGAAATATGTGATACAGACACATAAGGTGTTTCTTTATGATTACAATAAATAAGATCAAGAGGCGGGTCTAATAACTACAGAAATTTCCAAGTAGTGATGAGTGTAAATAATACTTTGAGATGACTCACATCTGTAATAAGTTATAAAAAATCTGTGATTCTTCTTGGGGACAAAGTCACAAGTACAATTATTATTATTACCATTTGTTTCCTATATTCATAAAGAAAGGAAATGCTAAATTTCAGTTTGAGGTTGGTAAATATAAAAATACGATTTTTCCTTATGAACTTCTTGAATTCTGTTTATGTATCTTTTGGGGACTTTGATCATGCCACCTTAGAATTAGACGATCCAGCTCATTTTGTTGCTACAACTTTAGAGGGAAGCGGGGGGACTCGTTTTTGCTGACTCCCATTCTGCAGACATAGAGGTCTTTTCTCTGCAGACTCGCGTCTGTGGATTAGTGCATAACCCACCTATTTCAAGCAGCTACATAGTCTCTACTTGTTACTGTGACTCCAGAAACTTCTCAGTTTACAACAGTCTAACAATTATGCCTTCAAATCTGATGCAAGAGAACTTGAACAAAGCCCCCAAAGTCCTCTGATAGGTGAAACGTCCAATCTTATCTCTACTGAGGAGAGCTGCCACCTGAATTTATAGCAGTGTACACTCACTTAAAGCAAAAGTGAAAAAAATACAAAGAAGAGTTTAGCTAGGCATAGAAAAAATGCAATGGGTATTTTGTGAGTTCTGAGTTTCTCTTGAAATGTGAGCCAATTTGATTCTGGGAAAATTCAACTTCCTTGTTTGAAGACAGCTTATAAAATGGCTTTTGAGTTTTATGTATACCAAATGCTTCTGCACT
Organism: Pan troglodytes; assembly: GCF_028858775.2. Lineage (NCBI taxonomy): Eukaryota > Metazoa > Chordata > Mammalia > Primates > Hominidae > Pan > Pan troglodytes. The sequence goes on from NC_072420.2 coordinate 35,364,984, forward strand.
CACCCAACAGGATTTTTTCAGGTGTAATTAATATACATGCACCAGAGAGTTACAGACTAGCAATGCCCTAAAACCACTTACAAGGATAAATAAATATGTCCAAAACAATCAAATCTTCACAAAATATGGTTATTTTGAAGTATATCTCATCTCCCATTTTCTCACTCCACAAAAAAATCTAGGACCTTCCTCACTTCCTATCATGTGCCCAACTTACTTTTAGACGTACCAAGTTGCATATGGTCAGAATGTACCTAAATTACATTCACTTACCAGAGCTCTCACATGGGGTAACTTCAAATAATTGTCAAAGATTCTCTACAAGAAAAATAGATTTCCCACTTGGTCTTAGATGCCTTAAAATTTTTAATGAGTGCAAAGCTTTTATTTCTCAAAGAGAGATAGGATTTAAAGTATCTCTTTTATTTCTCAAAGGGATAGGATTTTTGGGGTGGTTGCTCACTGACCTAGGTTCACTTGAAGGTATAGATGTTTGGTCCGTAGAGCAGTATTCCCAAACCTGAAAGAACAGGAGGCATTACTACAGAACCTACAGAACAGACAACAGGGTCCTGCATCTGAGCAACTGGATAAATCATTTCTGAAAATAAGGCCTAGGAATCTTTCATTCAGACACACTTTCCTATCAATTCTGATGCACAGCTGTTTGGGCATCACTGCCTTTGAGCACTAAAAATCTAATGAAAAATATTTTACCTTTGTGTGTTCACAGTGTATGAACTTTGTTCACACAGATTCTTACTTGGTCCCAAATAAACTTGTAAGGTATGTAGGGAAGAGATCACTTTCCAATAGTACAGGTTGGGAAACCAAGAACTAGAGGTGTTATGGGACTCATCCAAAGACATCCAGAGACTGAAAACAAAGAAAAGAGGGAGAAAAAGTGCTGGTCTGCCCTTGACTTACCTTTTTTTGTGTATGTGTGAGGCAGATCTTTTTCTGCCTTCCAGGCTGGAATGCAGTGGTACAATCTTGGCTCACTGCACTTGAATCCTGGGTTCAAGTGATCCTTCCACCTCAGCCTCCTGAGTAGCTGAGACTACAGGTGCCTGTCACCAAGTCCAGCTAATTTTTGTAAATTTTATAGAGATGAGGTTTTGCCATGTTAACCAGGCTGGCCTCGACCTCCTGGGCTCCAACAATCCTCCCACCTTGGCCTCCCAAACTTCTGGGATTACAGGCGTGAGTCACCACTGGCTCCTAGGTTTATCTTAAAATTTTGTATAAAGGCAATCCCACATGTTAATAAGAGATTGTTACTAAATGCCACAAGTGTCATCTGTGAAATTCAAGGACTTAAATAAAAAGTGGAGTTGTTAAAAAGCTGTTTTCTATTTACAAATATAGTCAAGAACCTTCCAAAGAGGTGTTATGCTGGATGGTAAGCAAGTATTTCTTCCTGATTTTTCCTTTGGTGAAAGGAGCTGCCATCTATGACTCAGCAGAGGAAGGGCTGGTTGGCCCTCTTCTGAGGCTATCTTGGGCTCACTGAGAGACAGGCTCACAAATGGGGTAGCCCTAGGGTACTGGGTCAGGATAGAATAGGAGTGTTTTTGTTCTGAGGGTTAAAGAGAAGCTAGCCCACATCAAGGAGTGGCAATGGGGTGTGGTGCTGCTGGACTGTGCCCTAATGTCAGGCTCTTGGGGCCAGCTTGGGCCCCAGGAAGGGCTGGGTGTGTAAACCCATGGAAGGATTCCATGAGAACTGTGATGTGGGGGACACCTGGAGGGAACTGGAGTCAAAGAAAGAGTCATCTCCCCTCTAAGTTTTAGCCTCTGTGGGACTGAAAGCAGGTCTCTCTGTTGAGGGGAGAAGTGTCCCCTGTTTTGAGTATCAGCATTGGGTGGAGGTGGGAAACCAGAGTAGGTTCTCCCTGAGGAAACTCCTGGGGTTCGGGCAAATCAAAAGAAGGGAGACCCAAGAGGAAGATATGCAAATGAGTCCTTGGAAAGGAAAAGGAGGTGGTTGCATTTAATTCTTGACTTTATAGATAGTTCACAAGCTAAGTTTCTAGCTCACCTCCACCTGGGTGTGAATTACAGAAGAACTTGCCAGTAAATACGTATTTGATGGCTGGTTAAGAAATTGCATTGGCTGTGCAAACAATCCTAAAACATCTGGTCAGTTTAGACAGAAAATCAAGTCAACTCAGTCAAAATATTATTCATTCATATAACAGATGATTATTGAGAGCTTCCTATTCGCCCAGCACTGACTCAGGTGCTGAGGAAACAGCAGTGAGCAAAAGCCAGGTTCCCTGCCATACTGGAGCTTCCTGTCTTGTGAGGGAGACAGTCAACAAATAGAACCCTGAGCAGGATGAAAAGATGGAGAGCGAGGGGAGTGCTTCACATAGTACATCAGGGAGGGCAGCCTTGAGGAGGTGACCTCAGCAAGGGAGCTAGGTGAAGTCATAACGTGAGTTCTGCGGAGACAGGGGTAGAGCACTCCAGGCAGGAGCTCGTTCAGATTGAGTGCAGCACACTGATGGGGAAAAATGGGGCAGGAGACAGAGGTCAGAGAGGGGAGGGGAGATGATGCCCAGTTATGGAGACTTTCAGAGCCCTGGGAGATTTTCAGATATGGTTCTAAGTGTAAATTGAAGCCATTGGAGGATTTCAGCAGAGCAGGGACATTATCCGTTATCCATCCTATTATTACAACAGCTCAGGTTGCTGGGTTGAGAACAGGCCCTAGAGATAAGCATGGAGCAGGGAGAAGAGCTAAGATGCTATTGCAGTGATCCAGGCCACAGATGAAGGTGGTCCAGGCCAGAGATGAAAGTGGACCAGGCCAGAGCTGAAGCTTGGACCACCATTGACAAAGGTGAATCCACCTCATTCCTTCAGCTGGTTGTAGACAATAAAGTCCCATGAGGGGTCAGGTGCAGCGACTCATACCTGTAATCCCAGCACTTTGGGAGTCTGAGGTGGGCAGATCACTTGAGGTCAGGAGTTTGAGACCAGCCTGGCCAACATGAGGAAACTCCGTCTCTACTAAAAATACAAAAATTAGCCAGGTGTGGTGGTTTGCACCTGTAATCCCAGCTACTCGGGAGGCTGAGCAGGAGAATTGCTTGAACCTAGGAGGTGGAGGTTGCAGTGAGCCGAATCGCGCCACTGCACTTTGAAGCCTATTCAAAAGAACAAAATTTAGCCCCAGTGTTTGGGAGACTGGCAGGGGCAGGAGTGAGCCTGCTGGATGGTGCTGTGGCACAGAGAGGCAGGTGGCTTCCCAAAATATGGTTCTACATGGAAATGGAGCACAAAGTCTTACGTCATGACTGCGAGGAATTATTACTAAGATTGTTATTTTACTCAAGGCCCGAAAGTGACCAAGCTGCCCTAGTCGGAAACATTTTAGAAAATGTTGTATTAAAGAGTCAGTTTTTCACAATTCGTTTGTAACCTAATCCAGTTCAACTTCTGTCCTTTCACTCTGTGGCAACCCCTGTCCCCACTCCAGGACAACAACTACCTCCCAGGGTTGTGAAGAGTGTTAAATCACTTAAAATAAGATCTGATGTGTAAAGAGCCCTCTTTATAGAGGTAAAATGCAAGACATTTTATTTACAGGAGGGAGCTAGATGCAACGATCTTCAAAGTCTTTCAAGATTTAATACTCTAAGAGAATGTGAAATATTTACTGAGGACTTGCTGTATGGATGGCATGTGCTTGTCTGGCAGACCACATCTGGTTGGCAGGTGAAGGGTGAAAGTTCAAATGCTATCTCTGGGGACAAGGGATCTGGGAACAATCCTAGCACTTGGATGCACAGCTGCTCCCTCTGGTTCGCTTTCTCCCGTCTTTGCATCTATTAATTGCCTTTTCTTCTGTTGGACTCCATTAACAAGGATTCAGCTTCCTGCCATTCCCCTAGAAACCAACTTTAAAGGAAGAAAAAAAAAACTTTAATCTTGTTTTCGGCAATCACGCTTGAAACAGAGAAATGAAAAATAATTAAAATCCTAATTTAAACTGCAGTAAAGGGAATATGAAGAGAAGAAATGTGCTATGTAAATTTCTTTCTTTCTTTTCTTTTCTTTTTTTTTTTTTTGAGGTGGAGTTTCACTTTGTTGTCCAGGCTGGAGTGCAATGGCGTGATCTCGGCTCACTGCAAACTTCACCTCCCAGGTTCAAGTGATTCTCCTGCTTCAGCCTTCCAAGTAGCTGGGATTACAGGCATGCACCACTATGCCTGGCTAATGTTTGTATTTTTAGTAAAGACAGGGTTTCACCATGTTGGCCAGGCTGGTCTCGAACTCCTGACCTCAAGAGATCCACCCACCTCGGCCTCCCAAAGTGCTGGGATTACAGGTGTAAGCCACCACACCCAGTGTAAATTTCTAAATTTCTAATTGATATATGATGTCTTTTTTTTGCAAGATTGATAATTATATAATACATAGTTATATATAGCTTATTTAAATTAAGTTATTCTACTTGAAGTATTCACATTTTGGGGTTTTGTCCCAATAATATGATGCCAATTCATTAATATAATAAAACCAAATATCTATGTTGTTTTTCCCGAACATGCATAATCATCAATTTGCTTTTGAAATTTTCCTTCATTGTTATCGACTACGTGCCAGGCATATCAGGCTTTTTCTTTTCTTCCCTCCCTCTTTCCCTCCCTCCTTTTCTTCCTCACTTCCTTTTTTCTTTCTTTCAATCAATAAGTCATTTTTTGTTCATTTGAAATTAGAAAATATACCTTATTGATAACTAAAACTTAAGACTTCAAGTATTATTTTTGCTTTCAATTTAAGCATTTTGTTTTTATGAAGACAACTGTTTAAGCCCCTCTATTTTGCTGTTTCTAATGTATTCTGGATTTAGAAACCAGATAACAGGTTAGAATGAATTTAGAATAAAGTTATAGCCTCCAAATGAGAGTCCAGGTTGTTCATCTTTGAAGAAAACATTTACACTTTTATTTAAGAGGCAAACTCTATTACATAGTTTTTGCTTTGGGAGATCTTTTTTGCTTACTCTTTGATTTTGGGCTTTATTCCACTCTGATTAGTGACTTCTAAATATGTGAGATGTTAGGTCATAGGATACAGAATTCAAGTGATAAAAGAACCCCAAGACCATCTGATCCAAGGTCTGCATCCAGAGTGGTACCCCATCAAGTGAAAGGGATTATCCAAAAGCACAGAACTCGTGGAGTCAAACACATATGTCTCCAAGGGGAATATGCAGCAAAGCCAAGTCTCTCACTACTGGCAGACCACCCTTCTTAGCCCTTATCTCTTTCTGGTCCACCTGGATTGAACTCAACCAAATTAAAAAGAAAAACTCAAATGTTAGTAAGATACTCTACAATAAAATCATAAGCTAAATGATTTCATTTTATGTGTGCTGTATAAATACATTTTCAAACACTCAATTCCAAGTTTTTAAGAAATATAGTTCAAATTATGAGTAGTAAAAATAATTTTACAAAGTGTGGTCTTGACATATTTTGGCTTATAGGGTGTAGTTAGGGAACTTCAAAATAAATCTGCAATTTAAACTATTGATGAAGCATGGCATGAGACACCAGCATGAAACTACCAGAAACTCAACAGTTAGTCAACTTTTTCCATTCTGCAGAGTTACACAACAGGGTAGGAACCTTGGATTGTTTATGATTATTTCTCCAACACCAGTGAGTCTGTGTCACAAGAAAGGTCCTCAGAAAAAGTTCATGAAATGATAAATGGATGTATGGGTGGATGGATGGATGGATGGATGGATGGATGGGTGAATGTGTGGATGGGTGATGGATGGATGATGGATGAATGGTTGGGTGGATGGGTGGATAATGGATGGATAGCTCTTCTCAGTTCTGTGAATAGTATAGAAATAGTCTTTCTAGATCATAATTTTATGACTATATCATATAGAGATGCCGACTTAATTTTGAGATACGCTACACGTTTTTTTCATGGATCTGTAGTCACAGGTAGAATGGTAAAAGCAAAAGATTGTAAAGTATCACAATGGCCAGCTTGCACATCTCATGGCCATTCACAACTTACCTATCTCCTGGCAGATGAGGGATGTTTTCTGGATATATGGGAACAAGACACACTCTGGTGACATCCTTTCTCTTTAGCCTTATTTATCTGTTTTTTTTCCCCCTAGTGTTTCCTGTAAGACATTGAAGTTTAGGAAATTGAATTATCTAAACTGTTACATGCCAGTAGGTGCTCAAGGCAGTGGATGTTGGCTTTTTTACAAAAGTCAATCAAAGGATAACTATTTCATATCAATGTCATGTATTATAGAAGGATGAGGTCAATTTCAGTATCTGGCAGTGAAAAACAATAGGATCAGCCATCACCTGCAGGCAAATTAATAATTTTACTTGGCAATTGTGCATAAATTTCATGGCTGGCAAAACACTTTCACATCTTATATGTTTCAATGCTCGGAAGAACTCAATGCAGTAGTCTTATAACCAACAAGTAGCTTGCCCAAAATAACACAGCTGGTAAGCAGCGTAACTGGGATTTAAACCCAGATTTCTAGATGCAAATCACATAATCTCTCCATCATCCCAAGGGGTATCTCATCAGGATTCATTGGTAATCGTAGGGAGATGTTGTAGGGATGATGGGTCCTCTCCACATGAACTATATTCCCTTATCTACAGCTTCAAAGTTCCTGGTAGAGTCAACGCATTGGATTAAGGCTTTTTCCATGGAATACACTATAATAAGGGGGCTGGAGCGAGGCTGACCTTCCTGTAACACAACGATTAACAATTTTGGCTGGTTGATTCTTTGTTGAGGGGCTGTCTGTGCATTGTAGGATGTTTTACAACTTACCTGGCCTCTACCTACCAGACGCCAGTAGCATCCTCCAATCATGGAAACTAAAACATGTGCCCAGACATTGCCAGATGATCCATGGAGGGCAAAATCACCCCTTATTGAAAGCCACTTCTCAAACCCATGACCACAGATCTGTTTCATCAGGTCAACATCCTTCGCCATAAATTTCAGGGATCTGGAGGAGTGGAGGGTGGAGACTATAAGCTTGAGGTTTAAAATAGTAAATGAGACCTCAAGTTTTAAAAACTTGTAGAGAGCAAATACAGAGGATTGAACAGTTTAGAAAAACACCACAATGCTAAGCAAATATCTTACAGATAGAGGTGAACAGTATAAAATGGAATTCCTGTCTTAAATTTTAGTATTGTTTCTATCTCCAGTAGTATCATTACTGTTGCTCCTGGCATCAGAAGTGAAGGTAATATGAGAATCAGAGGTTCAAACTGCAGTCTCCAGGAGTCCAGAAGCCAGCCTGATTCAAGGGTTACATACCCTTCCACACTTACCTTGGGGCTGACTAGGGAGCCATATTCTATCTGAGGCCTAGGATACTCCTATGTCTTTCCCTTTCATATTATAGCATACTTTTCTAGAAGGGCTTTTGGCAAGTGGTCAGCAATAAAATCATGGAGGAATCTCATCTTTCTCTTCTTCCTCCTCTTCCTTTATTTTTTCAATAGTTGGACATGTTTGTTCAAAATCTAGTTTGTTTTGAGAACAGTGCAAGATCACATGGAACATAAAAAAGAAAACAAAAAATTCTTACTAACTAGATGAGTTCACGGTAAAGTGATTATATAATTCATTGTTCAAACTAGAGCATTTTTGAGAGTGACAGGGGGTGCTCTTACAATCACGCTTTTGAGACAACAGGCATGATTTCTGGGACTGTCACTGGCTAAGTTGGACAAAGTGTTCCCCCTAGTTCTCCATGACTCTTCCAGCTCTTATTACACACTCCTGTCAAGATGTGACGGCTCTGTTCTCTGGGACAATACTAATAATGGGGTCATAATGTTAGCAATAACAAATGCTGTGCTAAGTTTGATACATATGTTATATCCAATTTAAAACTCACAGAAGAGGAGCTTTAGGATGGCTCATGAGAGGCATCTGGTACTCACTCCCTCCACAAACTAGGACCAAAATAGCAAGTAGATAATCATATTTTAAATAGATCACGTAACAGAGAATGCTGGAATTCAACAGAGAAGTGACAGGAAACATCTAAGGCAAGGAGGAAGAGAGAAGTAAGGCAGAGAGCTCAGTTTTGATTGGCTGGGATCCTGGAGAGGCTCCCCAATGCAGGGAAAGTGTAAGTGAGTGACCCCCAGCAGCCTACATTTCCACTGCAAATCCCTGCAATCCTACCCATGGGAAAGCTCCTCAATCCATGCCGGCTCTGAGATTAGCATGAGCAGCTAACTAAAGACCATGCACTGTCACAACATTGCTCCAGAGAGGGAGCTCACATTGGGTACTACACACCCCCTGAGTCCTAAACAGCTACAGAAAGGTGCTATTTTGAGAGTCTAGACTCCACCAGAGTGCATCCTGCCCTGGGTCCCAACAGCCCCTGCATCTCCACATCCCTGGAGCCCCAATAACATCCACTCCTCATAGCCAGGTGCCACTGCTGGCTGCTGCCACTAGAGCCTAAGAACGGGCCATTGGCAGTGATCCTGCCACCCCCAGAAGCAGGGCTGCTATGCGTTTACAAGTGCCCTGCAAAAAGGCTATGCAGCTTCACCTAGGGCTGAAGAGCATGCTCCCCAGCCACCTGTTTAAAGATGCTGCCACTGAAAGCAACCCTGCCCTCCACAGCAGCAGGGCTGCAGTGCAGCTGCTGCCACCTTAACCTGAGTACTTCTCCAGGGGCCTGGAAATCACCTAATCTCTGCCTAACACAGCCAGTGCTTATACTCAGCCCAGCTCCATCCTCCCTCCCCAGTGTCTGAGCATGCTGCCTGGGGGACCTGGAGAGCGCCCTGCCCCTGGAGATTGCCCTGCCCCATCATTGGCACCTGAGCACTCCTCCTGGGGTTCTAAGGATGGGCTGACCCAACCTGCTGCCACCACTACAGGTGGCACTCACTCACACATGCCACCTGCAAGCCTGGGGACTGGCTTGCCCAGCCTGTCCCAGCCACTACCAATACCAGCACGGACCATGTGAGAGCCAGATGATTGTCCCACCACTGCTACTGCCACCGCCCACACCATGCCCACTGCTCAAGAACCTGAGGATCTGTCCACCTACCTGGCCTACCACTGCCACTTCTGCCACCCAAACAAGCCTCCTAGAGGCTCAAGAATTGGTTCACCTGGACCTGCTAACACCAGTGCTAGTGTATCCTGCCCTGAGGCTCAAGGACAAGCATGCTCAGTCCACTGCTGTCATCAACGCACTGGTACCCAAGGACTGGCTCATTTGATGTTCCTGTCCCCAGCAAAACACTTCACCACAGGCTTTACTAACACCACAGTCTAAGCCACTGAGGAAATCAAAGACGGCACGGATTCTGTTTACAACTGAAGAAATCATATGGAGAGTATACTACTGCATACACCAAGAATCAAAGCCAAAGTGCTGTGTGCTACTCAACCAATACCACAGATATATCTTTAGCAAAAAAATCCTCTCCTATTATAACAAGTTCAAAAAATTGAAAGAAGCAACCATTACACCAGATGTGCAGATATCAATGTAAGGACATAAGAAACATGAAAAAACAAGAAAATATGGTAACTTTAGAGGAAGACATTAATACTCCAGTGACAGATTCCAATGAAAAAGAAATATATGAAATCCCAGAGGAAGAGTTCAAAATAATGATATTAAAGAAGCTCAGTAAGATACAGGAGAACACAGAAAAACAATGCAAGGAAATGAAAAAAAAATTTCAAGATATGAGTAAGAAATTTGCCAAAGAGATAGCTATCATGAAAAAGAACCAAACAGAAATTCTTGAACTGAAGAATTTACTGAATGAAATATAAAATACAATCAAAAGTTCAAGAATAGACTATATCAAACAGAAAGAATTTTAGAACTTGAAAACAGGTGTTTTGAAATAACCCAGTCAGACAAAAATAAAGAAAAAGAATAAGAAAGAATAAACAAAGCCTATGTGACATATGGGACACCATAAAGTTATGAAATATTAAAATTTTTGGTGTCCCAGAATGCAATTAGACAATGAAAGGGACAGAAAATTTATTTAATGAAATTATAGCTAAAAAATTCAACAGAATTAGACATCCAGATACAGAAAGCTCAGAGATTCCCATATAGATACAATTCAAAAAGGTCTTCATGGCACATTATCATCAAACTGTCAAAAGGCAAAGACAAAGACAGAATTCTAAGACCATCAAGAAAAATGTATAAAGTTACTTATAAGGGAATTCCCCTTAGACTAACAGTGTATTTGTCAGCAGAAACCTTATGGGCCAGGAGAGAATGAGATGCTATATTCCAAGTGCTGATAACAACCAAACTACCCAATTTGCCAGCTAAGGATACTATTCCCAGCAAAGTTATCCTTCATAAATGAAGGAGAAATAAAGTCTTTCCCAGACAAGCAAAAGCTGAGGGAATTCATCACCACTAGACTGGTCCTACAAGAAATGCTTCAGGGAGCCCTATATCTGGAAATGAAAAGATAATATCTACCATCATGAAAACACATGAAAGTATAGAACCCACTGGTAGAGCAGACACACAAATGGGAAGAAAAAGGATTCAAATGTTACCACTACAGAACACCACCAAACCACAATGATGAATAATAAGAGATAAATAAAGGAACAAAGTATATACAAGACAACCAGAAATCAATTAATAAAGTGACAGGAATAAGACTTCACATATCAATAATAATATTAAATGTAAGTGGATTAACTTTCCACTTAAAAGATATAGACTGGCTGAATAAATAAAAAACAAACACAAGCCAAATATATGTCACCTACAAGAAACTCATCTCACCTGTAAAAACACAAATAGACTGAAAGTAATGTGATGGAAAAAGATATTCCATGCAAACAGAAACCAAAATCAAGCAGCAGTAGCTATACTTATATCAGATGAAACAGACTTCATGTCAAAAACATAAAAAGAGATGAAGAAGGTTGTTATATAATGATAAAGGGATAAATTCAGCAAGAGGATATAACAATTATAAACATATATGTACTAACACCAGAAAACCCACATATATAAAGCAAATATTATGAGATCTAAAGGCAGAGATAGACTTCAGTACAGTAATAGTTGCAGACTTCAACACCCCAGTCTCAGCATTATACAGATCATCTAGACAGAAAATTAGCTAAGAAACATTGGATTTAAACTGGCTAAGAACTCAAAAACACAAACAACAAAACCAAAGACAAATGGGCTATATTAAACTAAAACGTTTCTGTACAGCAAGGGGAATAATCAACAGAGTGAAAAGACATTGTGTCAAATCAGAGAAAATATAAACTATCATTTGATAAGGGATTAATATCCAGAATATACAGGAAACTCAAACAACTCAACAGTAAAAAACCAAATAATACAATAAAAAAGATGGGCAAAGGACATGAATAGACATTTCTCAAAAGAAGACATACAAATGACCAACAGGTATATGAAAAAATGCTCAACGTCATTAATCATCAGGAAAATGCATATCAAAATGACAATGAGATACCATCTTACTCCAGTTAAAATGGCTATTACTAAAAGACAAAAAAATCAGATGCTGATAAAGATGCGGTGAAAAGGGCACTGTTGGTGAGAATGTAAATTAGTACAGCCACTATGGAAAACAGAATGGAGATTACCAAAAAACTAATAATAGAACTACTATATGATCCAGCAATCTCACTAAATGGTTATTTATCCAAAGGAAAAGAAATCAGTATAACAAAGGGATACCTGCACCCCCATGTTTATGGTGGCACTATTTACAGTAGCCAAGATATGGAATCAACCTAAGTGTCCATCAAGAGAGGAATGGATAAGGCAAGTGTGGTATATATATATATGCACACAATGGAATATTATGTGGCTACAAAAAGAATGAAATTATGTCATTTGCAGCAACACAAATGGAACTGAAGGTCACTATGAAGGTCATTATGTTAAGGTCAAAATGTTGTATGTTCTCACTCCCATGTGGGAGCTAAAATGGTTGGTCTCATGGAGGTAGAGAGTAGAATGATAGATACCAGAGGCTGCAAAGGGAGTGTGGGTGAGTAGGACGATGAAGAGAAGTAGGCTAATGGGTACAAACATACAGTTAGATAGAAGGAATAAGCTCTAATGTGTGGTAGCAGAGTAGGGTGACTATAGTTAAGTTAACAACAATATATTGTCTATTTCAAAATAACAAAGAGAGAGGACCTGAACTGGTCCCAACACATAGAAATGATAAATACTTTAGGTAATGGATACCTTAAATACCCTGACTTGATCATTACACATTCTACGCATGTAATAAAATATCACATGTACTGCATAAATAATGTACAAATATGTATCAGTGAAACAACTCACAATGACAAGGTTCCTTTTATAACCCTCACTGTTCCAGATGAAAAACTGAATCAAGATCATATAGTTATTACAAGATAGGGCAGGGATTTAAATCAGACCATTTAACCCAAGAACCACCCATTTCACCATGATTGTCATGTGTGTCAGTTCCATGTAATGTTCTTACTGACCTGCAAGATGATGTGTACGTGCTTCAGGATCTACTGACTAGCAGGCTTTGAAATCCCTGCCTCCTAGTACAACCTATTCTGCAGTGACACTCTTCTTTTAACTGAAATGTACCTTACCAAGTAACTGAAGAAAGCCAGCCAGATTAAGAAGCGGGTTTGGGGCCACTTGTAGGTAAGTGAGTGCAACTGTTTGAGGAGAATTCCAGGCAAGGAGAAACTTTACTCAGCTCTAAGTGTATCCTGTGATCTAAATGTTACAGATACATTATAATCCCACGGGCTCTTCTGAAAGGAGCAGATACCTGCTAGAGAAAGAGCAGATTTCTATGGAAATGAGGCCATTCCTTCTGGAAAAGCAACAAAAGCAACAAACCCTTACATTGTTTATAAGCCCTTAAGGTTTTCTTGTAATCTGAGTTTACCTGCTTCATGATTCCTTATAATATATGGCAGAAGAACTGTATAATTATTAAAAGTTACTTAAACATCAACGCTTTCATTTCTTGTCATCCACCTCTGAATTTGTCACCTCTGTTTAACCCTCCCTGGTATTTAAATAGCTAATCTAGTGTTGGAGCCCAGGTTAACAATGTGCACGTCTCTAAGTGACTTACTTCATAGCGACCTTCACACGTCTATTTATTTGGTATTTCCTTTGTGTTCCTTTATATGAACTGACTGAGCCCTTGCTAATAATTAAAAGAATTTGCTAAAGTATTCTTTTGGCAAAGTCAGTAGATAAGAATTTCTGTAAGTGGCTCATGCCTGTAATCTCAGCACTTTGGGAGGCCGAGGCAGGTGGATCACGAGGTCAGGAGATCGAGACCATCCTGGCTAACACGGTGAAACCCTGTCTCTACTAAAAATACAAATAATTAGCCGGGTGTGGTGGAGGGCGCCTGTAGTCCCAGCTACTCGGGAGGCTGAGGCAGGAGAATGGCATGAACCCAGGAGACGGAGCTTGCAGTGAGCCGAGATAGCGCCACTGCCGTCTGGCCTGGGCAAAAGAGTGAGACTCCGTCTCAAAAAAAAAAAAAAAAAAGAATTTCTGTGAATAGTGTGTCTTGTGACATTAGCTTGCCCCCCAAAGTATAAAACTAACTGAGAAAAGTATTTTCCAAAACTAGTTCAGGTTGGTGCATATGTATTTGAAGGCACGTGTGTATTCACTCATTCAGGAAATATTTATGGAGCTCTACTATGTGCCTGGTCTATCCTGGGCAATGACAAGCAAAAACCCCTGCTTTCACAGAATCACCATCCTAGTGGGGTGAGGTAGGGTAGACAGATAACAACTAGAATATATTATGTGTCAGATGAAGATAACTGCTATGGGGGAAAATAAGGCAGAGAAGGATGCCAGAGAGTAGGGGTTGTGTTTTAAAATAGAATGCTTGGGCCGGGCATGGTGGCTCATGCCTGTAATCCAAGTACTTTGGGAGGCCAAAGCAGGCAGATCACGAGGTCAAGAGATCGAGTCCATCCTGGCCAACATGGTGAAACCCCATGACTACTAAAAAAAATACAAAAATTAGCTGGATGTGGTGCCATGCGCCTGTAGTCCCAGATACTCGGGAGGCTGAGGCAGGAGGATCACTTGAACCTGGGAGGTGGAGGCTTCAGTGAGCCAAGATCACACCACTGCACTCCAGCCATTTTATAAAAGTAAAATGGAGTGCTTGGGGAAAATAATTAATCAGAGACTGCAGCAAGGTAAGGGAGTAAGCCATGAGAATATAGGGGGCATCCCAGGCAGAGGCCCAGCAAGTTCTAGGGACGGCAAGCAGGCTGGTGTTTTAGGGGCTGCAGAAGTCTAGTAGGCCAGAAAGAGATTGGGATTGCCTGATTTTATAGGACCTCATACTTCATGCATAAAGACTTGACTTTTTCTTAGTGTGAGACAGAAAACCTTTGAAAGATTTTGAGCATAAAAGTGGCATGGTCTGATTCATGATTTCCAAAGAGGATCAGCTGGCTGTGGAGTGGAGAGCAGACTGTCGAAGGCCAGGAACTAGTTAGGAGGTGGTGGCAATAATCTAGGTGACAGGAGGTGATGGTGACTTGGACTGGTACAGTGGTAATGGGGATAGAGAGAAGAGGTTGGATTTTACGTGTGTGAGTGTGTGTGTGTGTGTGGGTGTTTGTGTACTTTCTAGTGATGGCATCTCACTATGCTGCTTCCAAGCTGGTCTAGAACTCCCAGGTGCAAGTGATTCTCCTGCTTCAGCCTCCCGAGTAGCTGGGACTACAGGTGCACCACCATGCCTGGCTTTGGGTATATATTTTTAAAAAGTGAAGCCAGGTGGATTTACTGGCAGGTTGGATGTAGGGTTTGGAAGAAAAGAGCTAAGGTTTTCAGTTTGGGCATGTCTGTGCACACGTTGGCATATGTGTCTACATAAAGCTTAATGTTATCCAAAATTATCTCATTTCTTTGTTTACTTATTTTATTTTTATTTTTATTTTT
Organism: Pan troglodytes; assembly: GCF_028858775.2. Classification (NCBI taxonomy): domain Eukaryota; kingdom Metazoa; phylum Chordata; class Mammalia; order Primates; family Hominidae; genus Pan; species Pan troglodytes. The sequence goes on from NC_072420.2 coordinate 35,380,018, forward strand.
GCTTTACACCATTTGAAGAGGGACCTTCCCAGTCTTGTTTATTGCTGTATATCCAGTGTCTGGAACAATCTGTCTCTTTCTCTCTCTTAAAATAAAGTATTTAGCTGTCGGTAATGTGGTTACAGAAAAATTGTAAGGAGCTGTTATTTTCTGTCTTCTGCATTTTCAGCATTTAGCCTGCATTTATTTAAAAATAAACTTTATTTAATTACAGACGATTGAACAAATTTGCAAAATTATATAATAGAAAATTTAAAAATGCTTATTATCGTTAAGTGAAAAATTCTACATTCTGCAGACAGAATGTTATTTTGAGAGCCAATGTTAATGTGAGTAAATGACCCCAAACCCTATAAAAGAATAAATCCAAACCCTGTAAGATCAAATAGCCTTGTGTGATCCACAGGATCAGTTTCCAGGACAGAATAGACTTTATTAGCATTGTTTTTCTGCAAGGACATTATTCAGGCCAGTTCTCAGCCACTCAGCCAACAGCTTTGTTTCCGACTGTGCCAAGTCTGCAAACAGTAGCTGATCATCTTTAGCTCAATTCAAAAGGAGGTTTTTCTAGATATTCCAACCACACCCCCCCATAGCCAGCACACTTCTATCAAGTTTGATTGAGTTAGAGTTTATGAAATATTTCCTGAATGACGGAATACACACGTGCCTTCAAATACATATGCACCAACCTGAACTAGTTTTGGAAAATACTTTCCTCAGTTAGTTTTATACTTTGGGGGGTAAGCTAATGTCACAAGATGCTCTATTGACAGAAATTCTTATCTACTGACTTTGCTAAAAGAATTTGCTAAATATTATTACTCACGTGAGTGTCTTTAATTTGGTTCTTTGTAAACGTTGAGCACTGAAGACAGTTGGTTTGTTATTAAGGACAAACTTATGCATCTAACTAATCTCACATTTTTCTAAGCAGCGCAAATAAACCCAGAGCCCTTCAATGGTTCACAGGTCCACAATCCTTTTCTACACATTCTGAAATCCTAAAAGGCTCTGAATACTGAAAGCTTTTTTGGGAACTCATCTAGAATCAGAACCAGAAAGGCTTGAACTCAGTTGGAGGTGAACCTAAACTGGGGGTGGGGGGCCTGAAGCTTGTATGATTTTACCATATCTCACCAAATGTGATGCCTATCTGTCTTACTGCAGAAATATTAATGTGTCTGATCACAAAGTGATGTTCTGTGTTATGTAATATACAGTAAAATCACTCAATCATCTTTCTAACAATTCTGTTTTCTGAAACACATCCAGGCTCATGGGATTTGCATAAAGCACTGTAAACCTGTACTGTGTTTGCTGTTCCGGGCTGAACGTGCTGGCTTCATCTTTCTTTACAAGATAAGGGTGATGGCTGCTACCTTGCCCTTGTGAATGCAGCAGGATTCCTTTTCTAGGTGCCTAGAGCTTTTACGGCTCACGTGCATCTCTGGCTCACCTGTGTGAGTGTCATGCTTTGAGTAGATGCCACTTTGTGGTGATGAAGCTTCTGGCCTGTACCTACCCAGACAGAGCACAGCCTTGGAGAAAGGTAGCATGAAGCTGAGTGTCTCTGGGCTCCTGTCCTGTCATCCATCAGTGATGAGCAATGGGAAGTAGAAGGAGACACATTATGTTCATGGCCAAAGGTGTGACCCCAAGCCACATCAACGGCACCCCCAGCTCTTTCAACGAAAACAACCTTCTGTGGGCATGAGGGGCTCACGTATCTTAGGCCAATATCAAAGCCATATAAAGCCTGACGAATCAAGTCAATCTTGAGCTGGGATCCCCGTTCCACCACATTTACATAGTGCCACCTTGGGTAACCCAGTTTCTTGGTAACCCACTAGAAGTAGCCTGGCTTATAATAAACTTACGACATAGTTTTCACCATAATAACTTCCTTTTTAAAGAAGGTATTGGGTCTGTGATCCTGGGAGTACCCTAACCCAGGGAATTCCATAGCTCCCCTCTTTCAAATCTTGGATTTTCTTTTCTCCACCTCCAGATTCCCAAGCTCTTAACTTGGAGGCAGAAGCACTGGTCGTGAGTTTAGAAATCTAGGAGAATCAGCAAGATACACAGACTCTTACAGTCTTAAGAGACCCGGGAGATGAGGGTGTAACCTTTTTCCAGCGCAGGGCTCCCACGATCCTCCACACAGGCCTGGAGAAGCGGCCCCTCATGGACAACAGCGCCCATCTCTGGTCAGGGAAACTCGACTGGCTCCTTGTGCGCCTATATGAGGGGCCTCTGGAACCTCTCCGGGGGCCCTGCAGACATGGGAAGGCGGCCAGGGTAGCCTCCCCTGCTTCTTCTCTCAGGGATTTACACCCTTGCTCTTGGACATCAGGCACAATGTGGACATCTTCAGTTGGGTACCGGGGGAGCTTGATGCTTCACTCCTGGGGTAAGGTGGGGATTAGGTGTTTGGGTGTCGGGGTGTGTGTTTGGAGGGGGTGATTTAAATGACTCTGGAACTTGAAGCCATTCTAGAGAACAACACCCAAGCGGCCAGGAGAACCAGAATCTTTTCATCAACATCCACAAGGGTCACGAGAAAGACTGTCATTGGCCAAGCTCCTAGGCTACCCAAACAAAGGAGGGAGGAGGGGAAGACAAACCCCGCCCAAGCCCCAGGGGATGGAGTTGGCACCAAGGACTTCTGGTCAACCCCAGGACAGCGGACAGCGGGCCGGGCACTTCCAAAGGTGCAGGAGCGAAGCAGCCCTCTCCAGCCGTGCACTGCACCTCCGCGGCCCGCGGGCGAGATTGGGGTCCCGGTGGGAAGCAGACGCGCAATCGGGGAGAAGCTCCAGGGGTGGAGGAAGAGTCCAGAGAGCTTCAGCTGGGCAGAAGGGGCGCAGAGGCTTGGGGCCAAGCGGAGTTTGCCCTGCGGGTCCTGCGCAAGGCCCCAGTGCCCCGGCTAAACCTTTACCGCAGGATCCCAGAGCCGGCGTCCTTCAAGGAGCACAGAGGGCCCCGCAGCACGCCCCTTGCCCAGCGCCACCGACCCCTAAGCAGGGTCAAGGAAGGAGTCCCGATCAAGGACAGGGATCTGCGGCCATGGCCGAGGCCGCGGAGCCGGAGGGGGTTGCCCCGGGTCCCCAGGGGCCGCCGGAGGTCCCCGCGCCTCTGGCTGAGAGACCCGGAGAGCCAGGAGCCGCGGGCGGGGAGGCAGAAGGGCCGGAGGGGAGCGAGGGCGCAGAGGAGGCGCCGAGGGGCGCCGCCGCTGTGAAGGAGGCAGGAGGCGGCGGGCCAGACAGGGGCCCGGAGGCCGAGGCGCGGGGCACGAGGGGGGCGCACGGCGAGACTGAAGCCGAGGAGGGAGCCCCGGAGGGTGCCGAGGTGCCCCAGGGAGGGGAGGAGACAAGCGGCGCGCAGCAGGTGGAGGGGGCGAGCCCGGAACGCGGCGCGGAGGGCGAGCCCCGCGGGGAGGCTCAGAGGGAGCCCGAGGACTCTGCGGCCCCCGAGAGGCAGGAGGAGGCGGAGCAGAGGCCTGAGGCCCCGGAAGGTAGCGCGTCCGGGGAGGCGGGGGACAGCGTAGACGCGGAGGGCCCGCTGGGGGACAACATAGAAGCCGAGGGCCCGGCGGGCGACAGCGTAGACGCGGAGGGCCCGGCGGGGGACAGCGTAGACGCGGAGGGCCCGGCGGGGGACAGCGTAGACGCGGAGTGTCCGGCGGGGGACAGCGTAGAGGCGGAGGGCCCGGCGGGGGACAGCGCAGAAGCGGGGGTCCCTGCGGGGGACAGCGTAGAAGCCGAAGGCCCGGCGGCGGACAGCATGGACGCCGAGGGTCCGGCAGGAAGGGCGCGCCGGGTCTCGGGTGAGCCGCAGGAAGCAGGGGACGGCAGCCTCTCGCCCCAGGCCGAGGCAATTGAGGTCGCAGCCGGGGAGAGCGCGGGGCGCAGCCCCGGTGAGCTCACCTGGGACGCAGCGGAGGAGGCGGAGGTCCCGGGGGGAAAGGGGTCCGAGGAAGCGGCCCCCGGGGACGCAAGGGCAGACGCTGGCGAGGACGGTGTAGGAGATGGGCCACAGCAGGAGTCGGGGGAGGACGAAGACAGACGAGAGGGGAGCCCGGAGGGGCCAAGGGAGGAGGCCGCAGCGCGGGGCGAAGAGGAATCCCCCGACAGCAGCCCACATGGGGAGGCCTCCAGGGGCGCCGCGGAGCCTGAGGCCCAGCTCAGCAACCACCTGGCCGAGGAGGGCCCCGCCGAGGGTAGCGACGAGGCCGCGCGCGTGAACGGCCGCCGGGAGGACGGAGAGGCGTCCGAGCAGCGGGCCCTGGGGCAGGAGCACGACATCACCCTCTTCGTCAAGGTAAAGCTCGCTTCCCTCAATTCTTAGGACGACCGCCTTCCATTCGAGGTCTTGGTCATCTCAGATCCCAGAGGGACGCTTAGGGAGGAACCCTTGGTGGTGTCCTGATTGTCATCAGGCGCTTCCATGCGCGGGAGGTAGGCGGGACAGCCGGGATTTCCCAGAGAAGAGTTTCCAGGGCATTTGCGGGAGGACTCAATGGTTTGGAAGCAAAGACTTTGGGGGTGGGGGCGACGGGGTGTGCGATGGGGGCCAATGAGGATGTGGGGTTGTGGGTTCAGCATCCCACTGTCCTTTGACGTGAACATCCTAACTAGCCCTCCTAGTCAGGAGGTTATTAACGAATTAACTAAGAAGTTAAAAAGAAGAAGAAGAAGAAAAGCAACGCACCTATTGGTGTTCAAAGGGATTTCTGCCAAAGGAAGCTTTAATACTTGAAGCCAAAACACGCAGACAGGTAGGTTCAATGTGGGAGGTGCCTTCCAGACTTAATCTCGGAGACCCAGAGCTGGTCAATGTTTTCAACTGCAAAAAGGTATTCCATTTTGGTAGAATCAACAATGTACGTTTAGGGGGGAAAGTGGAGCCTTATTGACATAATGTTTATTGAACGTTTTAACATTGAATTTGGAAGAATACAAGATGCTGGTGACTTGAACATCATCTGCTTGTATGTCATGTTTTTAACCTCAGTTCACATGGGAAGAGAGCAAGGATTCTGTGAAGGAATCTGTAGAGACACAACTGAGGAAGTTTTGAATTTAAACAGGAATTATTTACAAGGCATGAAAAATCAAAGAACAAAGCTCAGCAGCAGTTCACACCAGGATCTTTGTTTAAAAAGCCTTTTCTGAGGACCTTTGGCCAGACCCAGGAAAGCTGGAGATAATAAGGTCAAGAATGTGCATTTCATGTTGAATCATAATCCTTCAGAAATACTTTCAGGCTTATAGAAACCAGTTACCATCTAAACCTCTCTGGCTGAAATGCAAGCACATTTTAATAAGTAAAAGGAAATGCTCCCAATGTGATTAACATCAGAATTTTAAGAATTGTTTGGGTGGCGAGGGACTTGGGAAAGAAGGGGTGTGTGTGTGTTTCTTCCCCAGTGAGAAGGTGCTGTTTCTGGCTTTTTTCAAGACCCTGGGACATAACCTCAGGACACCAGCCCCTGAGAGGCTGCTGGGAAGAGCTGGAGCGCAGTGCTGCTGTGTGACCCCAAATCCGCTCCTCTCCATCACCTTGGTTTTAGAAATTTCCCGTTGCTCTGGTTGTAAGGATACATGATTCTGGCACACGGCCTCTTAGCACAGTTTTGATGGACAGTAGCAGCTTCTGGCTAGTCTCCCTGTTTCAGTTCTCTGTCCTCTCCAATCTAGTCTCTTTGTAATAGCCAGTGAGCTGTGGACAAGATCTGATCATTTTATTTCTTTGTGTAAAATTCTTCAGTTGTTTATTGCAGAATTTCAGGTAAATCCCCACTCCTTAGGCAGCCCACGAGGCCCTTTGTGATGTTATTTCTGCCTTCTTTCTTTCTGGCCTTGGCATTGCTGGGTGTCCCCACCCTTTGTTACCTGTGGTCTCGCTATGCCACCTGGATTAAACTACTTACTGTTCCTTGAGGGAGCCACGTTCTTTCCTGCCTTGAAACTTTCTACATTATGTACCCTCTGTCTGAATGGCGTTTCTCCTCGCCCCTGTCTGCCCTCCTGCCTAGTTATCTGCCACAAGTCCAAGAGTTAGCATGGAGGTCATATCTTCCAGTCCCAGTCGGATGTCCCTGTTAAGGCATTGCCCTCAGCCTGCTATGTCTCGTTCCTCAGCTGTGTGAAATTCATCATTCTAGCTCCAGCGCAGAACACAGGTGTGGGTTGTGGTGAAGGCTTGAACGGGCGGCTGGCTGCTGGATAGTGTGGTGATCAAGAACACGGACTTTAGAGCCAGTGGGTCTGGGCTCAAATCTTGGCTTTGCTAATTTCTTGCCGGGTGACCTTGGGCAAGTTACTTAATCTTTTGGTATCATTGTGGTCTCATTGATAAAATGGGGACGGTAATAGTACCTAGCCCTTGAGGTTACCGTGAGAAATTGAGAGTTAGATTACACAAAGCACTTAGAAAAGTGCCTGGCTGGAAATAAGCTTAGTACACATGTGAGTTCCTATTGTTACATCTGTGCTGCTCGCATAACTTGCACTGATTTTGCACAGAAACAGTTATCCCTGCCATTACTTATTTTATTTATTTTTAGGGAAAATCCCTCTAGGTACCTAATTACCTCCAATCTCTAGGGATAAGAATGTTGTGAAAAGTAAAAACAACTTGCTTTCTCAAATACTGCTTGGGAGGAGTTTGTGTAGGCAGAAGCATGTGGCCTAGCACCAGCAGTGGCCGAGCACGAGCAGCTTACCCAAAATGCTTTATCCTGATGATTGACTTGGTGCTCAGTTGCTAACTTTTTTTTTCTTAAGGAAACAGATAGATCTCCAAATGATGAGATTGGTTAACTTTTTTATTTTTTTTTTTAATTGAGACAGGTTCTTGCTCTGTCACCCAGACAGGAGTGCAGTGGTGCTATCTCAGCTCACTGCAACCTCCACAGACTGGGTTCAAGTGATTCCTGTGTCTCAGCCTCCTGAGTCGCTGAGACTACAGGCATGCGCCACCACGTCTGGCTAATTGTTTTGTGTTTTGGGTAGAGATGGGGTTTCGCCATGTTGGCCAGCCTGGTCTCGAACTCCTGACCTCAGGTGATCCACCCACCGTGGCCTCCCAAAGTGCTGGGATTACAGGCTTGAGCCACCACACCTGGCTGAGATTTGTTAACTTCTGAGGGGTCACTTATCATGAGCCTCACAGTATTGATATTGTGTCTCAGTTTCTTCTTATCCTACCAATTATGCTCTTTGAAAACAAAATGAAACAAAAACAAAAAAGACAGACATCAAAGCAAAAAACAAGCAAAAAACAAAACTAAACAAACAAAAAAAAACACCCTTTAGACTCATATTTTCTGAGTTTGAAATACTTGATGTAAAATCTGTAAATTAGTTCAGAATAGGATTTCTTTGCCAGAATTAGCCTTTTCTAGGCTCCTTTTTTGGGCTCAGTTTTGTCTGGGTTCTATTCTGCAGTGGACACCTGAGCTGGGTTTTGTGAACATGCCTAGATGCGTCTTCATGGTGGGTTTTCTATGGCATGGCTGGAGTGTGGAATTCACAGCTGGGTTTAAAGGAAAGTACTGCAATATTCTCTCAAACATTCTCCTAGCCTTCATATGACAGCTGAGCAAACACATTTTAAAATCAGTTAGCCCATATTTTATTTGCGAACTCCTAGCTTTCACATTTCTTCCAATTTTTTTTTTGAGACAGGGTCTCACTATGTTGCCCAGGCTGGTCTCCAGCTCCTAGGCTCAAGCAGTCTCCCTGTGTCAGCCTGCTGAGTAGCTGGGACCACAGGCACGCACCACTACACCCAGCTAGTTTTTTTAAAAAAATTTTGTAGAGACAGAGGTCTCACTTTTTTGCTCCAGAGGGTCTCGAACTCCTGGGCTCAAGTGACCCTCCCACTTTGGCTTCTCAAAGTGCTGGGATTATAGGCACAAGCCACCATGCCTGGCCTCTCTTCCTATTTTGTTAAAAATAAATATATTGGTTACAAATATACCAGAAAGTCATGGCTAACTATGTAGTAACATGTAATAATAATCGTCCCACATTTGCTTCTAATTAGCCATCTAATATATTCCCCATCTTTATGAGAATTGTCATGTTATTAATTTGTCAGTTTGTTTTATTTTACAAGCATGCAAGGATGCATTCTTGTACATAAGCCAGGAACATATAGAACCAGCCAAGAAAGGTCTGAAATTATTTTGTGGTAAATTAATTGCTGATTATGCTAATTTTTAGTTTTGTTTTCTCAAAGAAGTGTTAATTATTTGTCATCAAATTATAGGGTAACTCTGCAATATATTTAGTAAGAAAGGTTATTTTTCTTTCCTCATAATAACAAAGGGTAACAACATAATCACATAATCACACAACAACATAATAACAACAGGCAAAACACTAGCAGCAAAGAGTTAAGTAAGAACTTCATTTAAGTAAGGAGTTCAGCGGTAGTGGAGATTTAGTCGCCAAGGAAGTCTTGCTTACGGCTTTGGTTCCCCTAATCTGGCGTGTAAGCTTTGAGTCAGGGTCTTTGGGTGGGACAGTTTGAGCTACGGCTTTCCTGGCAAATTTGACATGACTTAAAAAACTTCAGAGTTGACCAGTGATTAGTCCTGGGCCACCCAGGATTTAGACACCACCTGTTTACTTGTAAACATGCAGTTATTGCTGAGCTAAAAAAACTTGCATTTGTATTCACATTTGGGTTCTCCAAAGAGGTGAAACTGATCCGATGAAACACAGTAAAACTCAAGAAGGACATGGCCTTTGAATAAGCACTGTCACCCAGAAATGAGCCCCCGCCCCTCCAAAAAAAAAAAAAAAAAAAAAAGAGCCTTCCAAGCATTGCCACACCACAGGGCTGGGCAAGAATGAGCCAGGACCAGCGTCTGATGGACTCCTGGTAGACCGGTAAGCTGTGGCTCTCTGTGGACATGTCACTGGGAGAGAGCATGTTGGGACTTGTTCTATGGGGCTTGGTCTCCAGGGAGCTTGAAAGGGAGATGTTATTTTCACAACTATGTGTTCTGAAGGAAAGTGAGCAAAGATGCATTTCTGAGACTTTAATTCTCCCCTAAAAACAAAAATTTTTTGTAATTTTTTTTATTGTCTTAGAAAACCTGCCTACAAATTACACATATGAAATCAGTACCGGGTTACTTGGGGGTGGAAACAGGTGGAGCATGATGTTTTGCGTAACCTCTTGCATACAAACAGGTGCAGGTGTGCACATGCATGCTGGGGGTGGGGATACCCCTGCCACACTCAGTGAGAGCCCTATCGTCATTGCCTCTCTGTTCTCACCACCTGCCACTGCAGTGGGCTCATGGCAGGCCCTCCACTGTGCTTTTTGGTGCGGATAAATAGTGGGTCGGGTGGATGGCTAATCGGTAAGACACAAGCCCAGTTCTCCACTGTCCCAGCCCAGTGTCCCTTGTGAGAGAAACAGAGCCACCTTTTTCCATGAAGGACTCTTGGTAGCAGGGTTACAGGATGCTGGTGGCTTTGGGAATTTGCAGCTCTTTCCTGCCATGTGCACACATCACAGCTCCCGTCTCTGTCTGGGCTGACGGGCCATGTGCTTCATGAGAGCAATTATGTTTCTTTACCTTCAGCACGGGTTCCTCCCCTCACATGGGGTTTCCTTTGTGTCCTTGGTTTCACACAGCCAGCCTTTGTCGGGCCGACTCAGATATCCCATTTCCTTGAATATCTAAAGACCCACAGAAAACCTTCAGAAATACTACACTGGGTCCTTTAGGCATGCGAATGTATTGTGTCCTTTCGGACACCTAGATAAAACCTAGAAGTGGAAGGAGTATGTAAAAGCCAACACTCCAATCCATGCTTGAGGCTCAGAGGGATCCTCATGCTATGGGTCCATATATTAATTCAATACATATGGATATATTACCTACTGTGTGTTGGACTCTGTGCTAGATTCTGGGGACACATTGGTAAGCAGGACCGACAAGCTTGTTGCCCTCCCAGAGTTTACCATCTAGCACAGAAGACAGACATTTGGCAATGTAATACATTATGTCTGTAGCATCTCCACTGGGCTGCAAGCCTGCACTGCAAAGACCATGTAGTTTTTCCCATCATTGTTCTTTCAGCCCTTTGCATGCTGTTTGACACATAACAGCCAGCCAGTTAATGCTGGTATGAAGGGAAGGGGGATGGATGATGAGCAGCAGGCTATAGGAGCATGCAGCAGGAGGACCTGCAGACACAGTGGTAATCACTAAATAGTTGTTGATTTAATTATATCTGGGGAGACACAACCATTTTCCTTTCCAGTCCACAGAGTAGTGGGATCCTGTGATAATGCCTGGTATAGATTCTTCAAGATTTTCTAAAACAAGTGATCTTTGATCTATCATTCTCTGAACTCCTGTCATATTAGTAAAGAAAAAGTTTTTGTGAGAGTTATAAAGGTATTCAAATCTTCTAAAATTTTCCAGCATTAATTTTGTTTTTTTTTTCTACCTGAGTGTTGATTTATAAAGTGGGCCCTATATCTGGGCATAGTTGGGGGAGACATTTTCTTCACAATATAGACAGTTTCCAAAAGACCACCCCCATGCTTTTTGTTAGCCTATTCTCCTCCCCACAGGGAGACAGTATCCAAGTCCATCTTCGGCTAAAATCCATGCTTGTATTGACAGCCCCACTTCCTCCTTCTGAAAGCAGCATTTTAATTTGGAGCTGTTGGTGCTTAGGTATAAAATCTATTTCATTTAATGCTGCCATGAAAATTTCCCAGTTTTGAATTTAAGACAGTCTCTTATTGTTTTTTCCTGCTGTTGCATGGGGGACCATCTGCTCTGCCAAGCTTCCAAAACTTTGCTCTCAAGTTAGGTGGCAAATGGGCTAACAATTTGGTATATGTTAAGAGCTTGTTATAAAGAATACTTATGCCCCAGCTGGTACTACAGTATGGTATTTAACGTTGAAGAGAACATCATTAAGAGTGTGTTCAGCTGCAATTAATAAACTATCCAGTAACAAGTACCTTTAATCAGAAGTGTATTTTTCTCATACAACAAGAAATCCAGAGATAGGTGGATAAAGCATCTTACCCATGTCATCAAGGGCACAGATTAGTTCATTGTGTTCTGTCTCCCTGTATCATCAAAAGATGGCTGCCTTAGCCTTAAGCACCAAATCCTGACCAGCAATATCTCAAGTAGGAAACTAGAGGGAAGGGTCAGGAGTTTTCTTCTGATTCCCATTCCTCCTTCATCAGGGAGGAGAAATGCTCCTGAAAACTCTTGCAGCAGACTTTTCCTGTGTCTAATGGCTAGAACTGGATTCTGTGCCCCAACCCCCTCCAGGCCTTTTACAAGCACAGGTGTATGAGATTGGCGTATATATACCAGGGGTTAGCAAACGGTGGCATGCAGGTCAGATCTAGTCTGCCACCTGTTTTTGTACACCTACAACCTAAGGATGACTTATGTTTTTAAATGGTTGGAAAACATTAAAAGAAGAGTAATTCATGACTCACGAAAAATATATGAAATTCAAATTTCAGGGCCCATAAACAAACTTTTTTTGGAACCCAGCCATGCTTGTTCTTTGATGTATCCTATATGACTCCTTTCACTTTCAACAGCAGAGTTGAGTAGTTGCAACAGAGATTCTGTGGACCACAAAGCCCACAATATTTATTACTGGGCCCTTTAAGAAAAAGTTTACTGGCTGGGTGCGGTGGCTCACGCCTGTAATCCCAGCACTTTGGGAGGCTGAGGCGGGTGGATCACGAGGTCAGGAGATTGAGACCATCCTGGCCAACACAGTGCAACCCCGTCTCTACTAAAAATACACAAAAAAATAAAAGTCAGCCGGGCATGGTGGCGTGTGCCTGTAGTCCCAGCTACTCAGGAGGCTGAGGCAGGAGAATGGCATGAACCCAGGAGGTGGAGCTTGCAGTGAGCCGAGATTGCACTCCAGCCTGGGCAAGAGAGAGACTCCATCTAAAAAAAAAAAGAAAAAGTTTACTGATTCCTAGCTTATACCTACTTTGATTCATCGTCTGGGACTAGATACAATGCCATTCATACAAAATTGGAGTTCGATTTAGAAGGAAAAAGGAGAACAGTTGTAGAAGAAAGAACTGGCAGCTTCTTTCACAGTGAATAAGAAATATTTAAGACACTAAACATCTATATATTGTTAGAAATGGTTGGTTTTTGCCTACAAAAACCATAAAAATTTTGATTTATTTAAAGTCAACATAAAATGTAGGTTAAATGTATTTATACAAATTTTAGTATAACATATTTATGTAGTCCATGGGATTATTTTGTAAAATTTACTTACCATTTTTTTGGAAAAGATAATACATTGGAATAGTAAAATTTAGAAACATAAAAAGATATAATATAATGAGAATTAAGTCTTCTTTCACCCAGGAAGCCCAACCTCCCAATTTTTCTCCCTAGAGATAACCACCAAATATTTTTCCAGAGACATTCTGTGCAAATTCAAACATATCCTCACTGTATTATCTATTGCTGTGTAACAAATTGTCCCAAGACCTAGAACCTTAAAGCAACAAACATTTTATATTATTCATAGTTTTCCAGGGTCAGGAATTTGTGAGTTGCTTAGATGGGATTTTTGAGTTGCTTAATCTGTTCTCATGCTGTTGTAAAGAACTGCCCAAGACTGGATAATTTATAAAGGAAAGAGGTTTAATTGACTCACAGTTCTGCATGGCCTGGGAGGCCTCAGGAAACTCACAATCACGGCAGAAGGGGAAGCAAACACATCCTTCTTCGCATGGCGACAGGAAGGAAAAGTGCCAAGTGAAAGGGGAAGCTCCTTATAAGCCATCAGATCTGGTGAGAACTCACTATCACGAGAACAGCATGGGGGAAACTTCTCCCATGGTTCAATTATCTCTACCTGGTCTCACACTTGACACGTGGGGATTATTACAATTCAAGGTGAGATTTGGGTGGAGACATAGCCAAACCGTATCATTCCACCCAGGCCCCTCCCAAATCTCATGTCCTCACATTTTAAAACAAAATCATCCCCCTCCAACAGTCTCACCAAAGTCTTAACTCATTCCAGCATTAACCTAAAAGTCCAAGTCCAAAGTCTCATTTGAGATAAGGCAAGTCTCCTCCACCTATGAGCCTGTAAAGTCAAAAGCAAGTTAGTTACTTCCCAGATACAATGGAGGTACAGGCATTGGGTAAATACACCCATTCCAAGTGGGAGAAGTTGGCCAAAACAGAGGGGCTACAGGTCCCATGTAAGTCTGAAATTCCATAGGGCAGTCATTAAACCTTCAAGTTCCAAAATGATCTCCTTTGATCCCATGTCTCAATCCAAGTCACACTGATGCAAGAGGTGGGCCCCCATGGCCTTGGACAGCTCCACCCCTGTGGCTTTGCAGGGTACAGCATCCCTCTTGGCTGCTTTCATGGACTGGTGTTGAGTGTCTGTGGCTTTTCCAGGTGCACAGTGCAAGCTATTGGTGGATCCACCATTCTGGGGGCTGGAGGATGGTTGCCCTATTCTCACAGCCCTACTAGGCAGTGCCCCAGTGGGGACTCTGTGTGGGGGCTCTGACCCTACATTTCCCTTCTGTACTGCCCTAGCCGAGGTTCTCCATGAGGGCTCTGCCCCTGCAGCAAACTTCTTCCTGGATATCTTGGCATTTCCATATATCCTCTGAAATCTAGCCAGAGGTTCCTAAACCTCAATTATTGACTTCTGTGCACCAGCAGGCCCAACACCACTTGGAAGCTACCAAGGCTTGGGGCTTGCACCCTCTGAAGCAATGGCCTGAGTTGTACCTCGGCCCCTTTTAGCCATGGCTGGAGCAGCTGGGATGCAGGGCACTAAGTCCCTAGGCTGCACACAGCAGGGGGGCCTGTGGCCCATGAAACCATTTTTCCCTAGAAGACATCCAGGCCTGTGATGGGAGGGGTTGCCACAAAGGTCACTGACATGCCCTGGAGATATTTTCCCCATTGTCTTGGTCGTTAACATTCAGCTCCTTGTTACTTATGCAAATCTCTGCAGCAGGCTTGAATTTTTCCTCAGAAAACTGGTTTTTCTTTTTCTATCACATCATCAGGCTGCAAATTTTCCTAACTTTTATGCTCTGTTTCCTCTTGAATGCTTTGCCGCTTAGAAATTTCTTCCACCAGATACCCTAAATTATCTCTCTCACATTCAAAGTTCCACAGATCTCTAGGACAGGGGCAAAATGCTGCCACTCTCTTTGCTAAAGCAAAACAAGAGTCACCTTTATTTCAACTCCCAATAAGTTCCCCATCCCCATTTGAGACCAACTCAGTCTGGACTTCGTTGTCCATATCACTACCAGCATTTTGGTCAAATCCATTCAACATGTCTGTAGGAAGTTCTGAACTTTCCCACAGCTTCCTGTCTTCTGAACCCTCCAAATCTCTAGGAAGTTCCAAACTTTCCCACATTTTCCTGTCTTCTTCTGAGCCCTCCAAACTGTTCCAACCTCTGTCTGTTTTCCAGTTCCAAAGTAGCTTTCACATTTTCAGGTATCCTTATAGCAGCATCCCACTCTCTTCAGTACCAATTTACTGTGTTAGTCCATTCTCACACTGCAATAAAGAACAGCCTGAGACTGGGTTATTTATAAAGGAAAGAAGTTTAATTGACTGACAGTTCCACATGGCTGGGGAGGCCTCAGGAAACTTGCAATCGTGGCAGAAGGGGAAGAAATCATGCCCTTTTTCACATGGTGGCGGGAAGGAGAAGTGCTGAGTGAAGGCGGAAGCCATTTATAAAACCATCAGATCTCATAAGAACTCGCTCACTATCACAAGAACAGCATGGGGGAAACTGCCTCCATGATTCAATTATCTCTATTTGATCCTGCCCTTGACACATGGTGATTATTATAATTCAAGGTGAGATTTAGGTGGGAACACAGAGCCAAACCTTATCAGTTGGGTAGTTCTGGCTCATGTGGTTGCAGTGAGGATGTCAGTCAGAGCTGTGATCTCATCTGAAGGATTAATTGGGGCTAGGGCTGTGGTTTCATCAGAAGGATTGATTGGGGCTAGGGCCATGGTCTCATCTGAAGGACTTATTAGGGCTGGTTAATCCACTTCCAGGATGGCTGGCTCACATGTCGTTTGGCAGGAGGTGCAGTTAGTTTTTTTACCACTTGGGCCTCTTCATAGGACTTCTTTAGTGTCCCCACAACATGGCATCTGGCTTTTTCCAGAGCAGGGATCTAAGAGAGACCAAGGAAGAAGCCATAATGCCTTTTATGACTTTGTCTCAGAAGTCACATGCTGTAACTTCTGCCTTATTTTATTCATTAGAAATATGATCACTAAGTCCAGTCCTCAAGGAAAGTGGAATTAGGCTCCACCAATTAAAAGAAAAGGCAAAGAATTTGTGGACAAATCTTTAAAACACCACATCTACTTTTTTTTCCACAAAAAATAGTACACTGGAAATACATTGGTTTACATCTTGCTTTCTTCCCTTAACAATATGTCTTGGAAATCACTCCTTATCAGTGCCTCTAGCTCTGTCACATTCTTGTGAAAAATGTCATAGTATTCTGGTGATGTGTATAGTCTATAATCATTTTCTTGTAGGTAGTTGTTTAGGTAGCTTCCTCTTTTTGATATGTTAAATAATAGTGTAGTGAATATCCCTCCACAGATGTATAATAATATATGGGAGCTAAATTCTTAGAAATGGCATTGCTAGGGGAAAGGGTGTGCATATTTAAGATTTTGATAACCATTACCAAATTTCCTCTTCAAAGAGGTGATACCATGTAATGCTCCTCTGACACTATATCAGTGCCATGCTTATTTCCACAAACTTCTCTGCTGAGGTATTATCAAATCTGAGAGGTGAAAATCATGTCCATTGTCATGTAATTTGCATTTCTTTTATTATGTGTGAGGTCGAGTATACTTTTATATATTTAAAAAGTATATAAGTATTCTTTTATATATTGGTATTTGTTTTTCTGTGAGATGGCTGCTATGTTCTCTGCATTTTTCATATGGGCTTTTGACCTATTCTTTCTGATTTTGATGTTAAAGAAGTTAGACTTTTGTCTGTCACATGTGTTCCATATATTTTTATAAGAGTGTGCTGACTGTTTGCACTTGAAAATTTATCCTTTAGTCTTAGTAATTTCTTGTAATTGATGCATGGGAAAGCAAAGTGTGGATGATCATGGCACTCTTAGAATCTCCAACTTCATTCACTGACATCTTTAAATGTTGCTTTACTTTATACTCTATAACCTCTTAAATCCTGAAGAATCAGGTATTTCCAGTCCTACCCCTTTCCCTCTATTTTTAATTAACAGGTACATTTTATCAAGCATATGCCCTTTTAGAATGAAACTCCATGTGACATGGTAAGAATCCCTTTTCAAAACAAAGTTTAAACTGTACAGACAGCAGGATCACTTCATGCCTATATCACCCCATCTTCAGATGTAAGATATATCACTTTGATCTTTGTATAATATCTACTGAAATTTATTTGATTGCCATAAATCAAAGCCATTGTGAAAATATCATCTGTGATGCAGTGATATAAAAATATTGCCTCTGAGGTTGTGCCTCTTGGCCAGATATTCTATTTGTGCTCCAGTCTGTTGAAAGAATTGACCAAAATTTATAGAGAATGAGGAGATCCAGAGAATTGTGGAGGACAATGAAGCCTACCTATAGCTTATGTTTAAGGAGTGGGAGGGTGATATGGTTTGGCTTTGTCCCCACCCAAATCTCATCTCGAATTGTAATCTCCACATGTTGAGGGAGGGATGTGGTGGGAAGTGATTGGATCATGGAAGCAGTTTCCTCCATGTTGTTCTCATGATAGTGAGTGAGTTCTTATGAGATCTGATGGTTTAAAAGTGTGGCACTCTCCCCTATCCCCACCCTGCTGCCATGTAAGATGTGCCTTGCTTCCTCTTCACCTTCCACCATGATTGTTAAGTTTCCTGAGGCCTCCCCAGCCATGTGGAACTGTGAGTCAATTAAACCTCTTTTCTTTATAAATTACCCAGTCTCTGGTAGTTTTTATAGTAGTGTGAAAATGGACTAATACAGAGGGAGAACTGAAATGCTCAAATATCAAAGGTTGTTTGAAAAAATAATTTTGAAGCTTTTGTGGAAAACACAGACTCTGTTGACATATTCCAGATTTTTACTAGGTTTGTGGATTTTATCCCTCAACTCACTATTTCTCTTCTTTTAATAGTATATGGCTGTTCACATAAAAATAAGTAGGGAGAAGTAAACGCTGCTTTTTTTTTTTTTTTTTTGTCCTTCACACTACCAAGTGCTGTTTTGCACCCAAATGTATATTTAAAACAAATATTTATTGATTACCTGCCAAGTAGCAGACATTGTGCTTGGGGCTGGGGGTGTAACAGTGATTAGAACAAATACAGCCCCTGCTTTTCTGGAGAACTTCAGCCTAGACAGTGATCCAGAAAGAAACAACTACTATGCAACATGAGGAAGAGGACCACAGGAGATTGCTGGGCCAGGTGGGAAGAGCAGGCTGGCAGGCTGGGCAGTGACAACAGCCTAGGGGAAAGTTAGATTCTAGATCTCTGACCATGAGGCCTGGCCCCCTGCCATGTGCCCATCTATTTGGAAGATGAATCAATTTATCCATCTATCTGCACAACAGATGGATGTATGAATGACAGCCATGTAGAAATAGCTACTCTGTCAGGTGGTCCATTTAAATTATACATTTAATTATACATTTTAATTATAGAATGTAATTTTATATTACTATCCATAACTTCTTTTCACCTAAGCCAGTGATGTCTCAGCAGCCAGATTGTGTTTACAGACCTTGACTTTGAGCACAGTAACTTTACAACTATTAAAGCTCTATGGCACATGAAAGATTATTTCCTTCTTTCTCTTTCTACGGTAGGAGACTACAGTGAGGAGTGTAAGTGAAGGCCAAAATGAGGGAGAGGAAAATAAATCACTGTAATTATAGTACACAAGCAAGGAGGACCTGGAAATGTGACCTAGGTCATTCCATGTCCCCTTTCTGCAGTTATTTCTTTAAGGAGCAGCACTTATTTTTACAAAGGAGAGGCAACACAGTGCTGATGAAGTAGCTGTCAGTTTCAGGGCACCCTTTTGGTTTCCAGCTGTGAGAGTTCAAAACTGTCCTGGAGAAGCCAGGCAGTTGGGTCCTTTTCCATAAACCTAGATTTTGCCTTCCAGCTAGGGAGACTCTCCACTGGAGAGGGTAGCTGGCTACTGAGAGAGAAGAAAGCCTGGACCCATTGTACTCAAGGCTTTATGCTTTTATTTTCCTAGCTTTGGTGGGGTGGCAGGGTGGGGGGCAGTGTGTAGGATGCTGCAGTCCAGTAGGAAGAAGCTGATATGCACTCCAGCAATCCCCCAAGCGGTGACCCTGGTCCTCCTCTAGCCACCTGGGGACATGGGGATGATGAATCGGAGCAGAGATGAACAGAGGACACTGTTTTATTCCCTGGCTGGAACACACAGTGATATTCTGATGGGGTCCTTAGGGTGAAGGCCATATGGCCTGTCCAAGACGTCGGCACATCACAGCCATCATCTGCTTTGAAGGCCGCACAAACTAAAGGTGTTATTGGTCTGGAGATCCAGTGATACTCTTTCTCCCTAAATAAGAAAAATCAACACTTTTTTGGTGCCTTTGGTGTAAGAGCCTTGGAGGTGAGTTCAAAGAACCTTGGAAAGACTTAACTCTCTCCCCCAGCTTTGTTCTCTTTGTTTTAACTCCGGGTTGGATGTCTTCAACTCTCTTCCCATAAATGATCAAACTGGATGAAGTTTTAGGTTGCACTCGGTGGCTTCTCTGTGTCATGTAACTCTCCAAACAGAGAATCCAGTGCTTAAAGAAACACAGAACTATTAACACATCAGACATGGAGGGGGACATTTTTTTGTTAGCTGCCCTTTTTACTAATATATTATGATGCTTTGAATCATAAATAACAGCAATAAAGCAAGAATGTTCTGTCACTCTCCAGGTATTGAGGCTCTGGCTAAGGGAAGTCCTGCACATATGTAGCTCCACCCATGGCTGAGTACAAAACAACAACTCCATTGCTTTTAGACACCACTAAGGTTTTCTTAACCCATTTATGCCTAGTATTCCATTATTGGACCGCTAAGCTTGTGGAAGTTATTTATATCCTACTGCTCAATGTCATCGCCAAGGTATGCTTTTTCACACAAAACATTTGCAACCTCAGGCATAAATGGGTTAAGCCAGTTCAAGTTAGTAAATAACTAAAATGCTCAAAGCATTTATTAATATTATTAAGAACATATGCTTTGGCCGGGCGCGGTGGCTCACGCCTGTAATCCCAGCACTTTGGGAGGCTGAGGTGGGCAGATCACGAGGTCAAGAGTTCAAGACCAGCCTGGCTAACATGGTGAAACCCTGTCTCTACTAAAAATACAAAGTTAGCAGGGCATGGTGTCACTCGCCTGTAGTCTCAGCTACTTGGGAGGCTGAGGCAGGAGAATCACTTGAACTCAAGAGGCAGAGGTTGCCGTGAGCTGAGATCACGCCACTGCGCTCCAGCCTGGGTGACAGAGTGAGACTCTGTGTCAAACAAAACAAAACAAAAACCCAAAACCAAAAACATATGCTTTGAGCATTTTGGCACAGCCTGGAATCATATAGTGTGGTGGATTAAAGATGGCTGCCATTTCTTTAATATTCCTATTAAGAAGTGAGGTTTGATTCTCCTCCCTCTGAATCTGGCCTGACCTTAGTGACTACTTGGTAACCAGCAGAATATAGTGGACGTGATGCTGGGTGATTTTTGTCCTGCAAGACTGTGTGGCTTCTGCCTTATTCACTGACCATCCTGAGGTCACCATGCTGGAGGGGCTACCTGTGGGTGCTCCATTTGACAATCCTAGCTGAGCCCAGCCTTCCAGCCATCTATGCAAGATGATGGGCATGTGTGTGAAGCTGTCTTGGCCCCCTCAGACCAGCCCATCTGCAAGACACTGGGCACATGTGTGAAGCTGTCTTGGCCCCCTCAGACCAGACCATCCACAAGACACTGGGCATGTGTATGAAACTGTCTTGGCCCCTCAGAGCAGCCCATCTGCCAGCTGAACACTGCTGAGTAACCTTCGTCAGTGCCACACGGAACAGAAGGATTGCCCGGGCAAATCTTGCTCAAATCCTTCACTCACAAAATCATGAGATACTATAAACCAGGTACTCTAGGCTGATAAATTGTGGGTAATTTGTTACGTGGCAATTGGTGACTGGGATATGCTATGACTGATGTCTCCTCTAAGCTAGTGAAATCTGAGTGGGTGAAAAGACAGGGCCAGATGGGAGTTGTGGAGTAACAGTTGAAAGCAATTCTAAGGGGGAGGGGGCAATCAGAGGAAAGGAAGGAGGCTCCATGCAGCCAGTTCTTCCATTTGGTGCCTGCATTTTTTCCCTTTTGAGTCACTGTAGGGATTGGACTACTCTGTCATTCAAGAACCTAAACCACCGGGGTATATAAAAACAGGCTGCATTATTAAGCAGGCTTTCTAGAACAAGATGTTCCTTTGTTGCAATAATTCCTTGTGAGAATTTCACAAGGAAATAAGCTTTTCATCTCCATGTAAAAGCTTCAGTTGGTATCAGGCCATATTATTAAATATGGATTAAAAATAGCCCCGGAGTTTTTAAAGCATAATTCATATATAAGAATAGATGGCAAATACCAGTTTGTTTGCTCAAGGACTTCTTATGCCTTGATTCCACCTGCTGTTACAATGAACACTAACATAATTAAGCCTTTTGCTAGAACTGAAAGCTAGGAGCAATGTGGTTCAGTAATTAATCAATGTGAGTCAAGGGTAGTCACCCACTTAATCCATTGAATAATAAATTAATTGTTACAACAGCTGAAAAGAAAAAATACTATACATACTTAGGAATATGTTTAGGATTAGTAGTTTTTTTGAAATGTTTAGACCTATGTTTGAAAGTGTTAAGATCTAAAATATATTTCTTAGCATCTAAATGTAGGAGTGAATAAAGTTAATTTCTAAGTTTTAATGAAGAGTGAGAAGTCTGTTTTAAGGGAAAGCCTAGCTCCTTTTATGGCCTGGAATGAGGAATCTGGCAATAAATTTTACTGATAATTGCAGACAACGAGCATTGGGATGGAGCTGTCCGCTCCACTGGGGGTGTGCAGTGTAAAGTATTGGTTGAGCATGCAAACAAAGTCAGTCTAGAAAGTGTGGACTTTTATCTATTTACAAAAAAAATTTCTTTTCTAAAGTAGGCCTTGCTGCAATGATGATACATGTTTCCTTATAGACGTACAAGAAGTGTGATGCCTACTATTGGTGTCATAGTTTGAGCTGGTATAATAACAATGGACAATACTAGCAAAGATGTGAAAACGAGGAGACACAATAGTCTTTCCCCTCAATTCTCATCAGTGTGGCCGCCCCCCACCATTGGTTTGAGTCTTATTCGGCTCGGAGCCTTATTTCTGCTGCTGGGTTTTGTTGGCTGTTGCTGTCCTCGCTGTCTATTTTTTCTCCCCACTAGAGGGCAGGCGAGGGAAGACAAAAGACGGAGAACGACGGTTCACCCGGGTGGTCTCCTCTGCGGCTGGCGTTCCCCTGGCCTTACAGAGAGGCTAAGAAGCAGAGACGCCTTACAGATAGTCTGCATAGACGCCCTGTATGGCCCATCTGCTCTGCCCTTGTCCCTTTCGTTGTACGATGGCCTGACGCCTGCCCCACCTCAGGTAGCTCCATCTTGCGCCTAACCAAGAGGTGGGGGATAAGACCAGCGAGGGTCTCTAGTTTGCTAATATAGACTGTAGAGGAAGAAGGGAGAAGAAGGTGACTGAGCTGAGAAAGGCTTGGGCAGAGGGTGCAGGGAGACAGCTGAGCAGACCTCAGTGGTGGGTCTCATGACTGGGATGCAATGAGACTGATTTTCCTCCTTCTCTAAGGGAGACTTGACTTGTTTCTAAGGGGAAACAGAAATTCCAGAATTTGAGCTGAAGTAGCAAATTCTGATGGCCGCAATGTCAGAATTTCCCCCAAAGAAGCCTGCTCGTATTCTATGACTCCTTCGAAGGTGTCCAAGTCCCTTCTAGAAATTGTGAAATAGGTTTGGCGTGGTGGTGTGAGCCACTTGTCCAGCCAGGATCTTCCTTTCTAATCTCTCAGGGCACCTTTATGAAGCTGCTCTCAGTGTGGGGTGAGGGAATGAGGTGAGCCAGCTCTCTCGCAGTTCAAAGAGAGAGCAAAGGGCTCCTTCTTTATTCTTCCCTTGCCTGAGGAGGACCCTGCCCACACCTGTATCTTTGAAGCCAACAGCCCTCTTGTTTCTTCCTCATGAACTGCAGTTCCAGATGCAGGGAGAGGGTGGAGCAGAGAAGGAGATGGATTTCTGGGCACTGCACCTCCCCTTTGGTTTTCCACACCTCCAGCAGTCGTGGTGAGACCCACCCTTAGGAAGACGTTGTCAGTGCTCGGCACAACCCCACAGGTGCGTGTTGACATTGGAGAAGCCCAGGTGAACTGGTGTTCGAAGATACTTGGATGAAGAATGATGTTTCTCCTTTGGGGATTGGGAGGTGCGTGCAGAACAACACCAGAGATGGCTTCCACGGTCTGTGTTTCAAACCACGTGCCTTGTATCTCACTACCATTCGGAGTATTATTGTTTATTATTATGTCTTGCTCATTCTCATTGCAAGTCCACTTTCTTATATAGAAGGTGCTCTAACAAGTGTCTCATTTGGTGAGTTAAGGGATCTGAAGCTTTTTTTTTTTTTTCCTGAGAATCTTCTGGGGCTGGATGGACTTGGTGTCCATTGATACTGCTTGACACAGCTCCAGGGGCACTAAACTCCCCAGTGCAGACTGGAATACAAATGCGCCCTGAGACGCTGTGCAATGTCAGGCTGGGGCCTTCTCTGGGGACTGCGGCTGCTGAAGATTTTTCTTTTCAATCCACTTTCTTAGGTTTGGCAGAAGCTTTCGGACAACTCCGTGTCTTTGTTGGCTCTCTGATATTTCCTTGAACACTTTATCATTTTTGATTCACCCCAACACAGCATGAAATTATGCTTCTTGCTCCACACTGTCTTATCCAAACAGATTCTTCTCTTTCCTTTTAGGAGCCATTCTGACTCTAGCTCTCTAGTCTTGAGGCTAGACAAGTTTCTTCTCCTTTATTCTTGGAAAAGACTTTCATTATTTTCTGAGTCTGTTTCCCATAGTTGGATCACAGGAACTTGTTTGGAGCTTCCGGCAGGAATGTCCAGACCCTTGTATATTCCCTGACAAAGGACAGACCTCTTGATGGGTGAGGGTGGGGTGAGTGGGGATCTTTCTCTGGTCTGGCTCACAGCTCAGAGAGGGCGAGGGCACAGCGCTGCCTGGATATCCAGCTGTGCAGGATCAGCCTTGAGGCCAGTGCTGTCACCCCACAGCACAGCCAAGTTATCATCACATGACATTTTCTTCTCGAAATAGCACATATCTTTCCCTATTTAATTGCCTGCTGGCACCTTATTGTAAAATATTTGCAAGTTATTCTCTGTAGAGAATATATTTTATTGCCTCCTTTTCGAATTCCAGTTTTCTAAAGCCTTACTTTCCTTTACCCCTTAACAGAGGACTGAAATATGGCAGTTTCTTAAGTCACTGGACTTGCCTAGATTGGATTTAGCATAACACATGAGCTTATTTGGAAAATGCCAGCCTCTCCTTTGTGTGGTGTAGGTGTGTTTGTTCATCTGCATGTGGCAGATGAAGTGACTCATTACCCTGACACTGGGTTGCTGTGTTCGCCATGTGATTCGCAGCCAGTTAGGGACATTGGTTTCCTGGTCACTGAGCACAACTGTCCCCTTTGAAAACAGGAGCCTTTGAATATCTGCTCCTCAACTGCTTTATGGACAATTACATGAAGCTGATTTCAGCCTGGGTCAGGGTTAGTGAATCCTGAAATAGTGTGGGTGCCCCCTCCTTTTCTTTTCCCCAGGGTGAGGGTGGGAAGGGAGTTATAATACATGTCAAAAAAAAAAAAAAGCATGTGGCACAGAAAAGAATTCCTTATAATAAAGCCCAGACTTGGCCAGTCAGGCTGGTGTTTCTCCTTGCTTGGAGAGCAGCTGATCCCCTTTGGTCTTGGGCCACGGCCTTCCTCTCGTGTGGGTCAAACCAGGCCATATAGTTGTAGTCACTCACAGTGGAAAATGGGGGAAGGTAAAGTTTCCAGATAATTCCATAATGTCTGAGGTATCCTAAAGCTCTCTCTCTAAATTGCTAACTTCTACAGGGAGGTATTGTATGTCTTTGCTCACTGACAAAGAACTTTCAAGTTTAGCAAATAAATTTTCCATGAACTAGGAACCCTTTAACTTGTAAAGATTCAGAGACTTCAAGGAAATGCAAAACTGAAATCTAACAGTTAAAACTGGAGAAGTCACTCCTCTGAACATATTAATAGTTCTAATAAAATTTTGTGATTTCCCTAAATGCCACACTTTTTTTTGATTCTGACCCTGATTTTCCTTCTCTTGAAGCTTAAAGCCAAGTTTTCTGATTTAATACATAATATGATTTTTATGCACTCCTGGTTGATTCTTTTGTCTGCTTTCACCAATGCAAAATGTCAGGCTGGCTTAAGTGTAAAGCTTGTGAAACCCGAAGTTTTGGTTTAGTAATACAGGCTTTCCTTTCAATCTCTGTGGCCAGGAAAAAAGAAAAGGGAGTGTCGGGGAAAACTAGCAGGTTGATACAGATTAGGTTTCTTAAACATGAGGATATAGGGCAAGGTTTACCAAATTTGCATTTAAATGAAAAATACCATCCTACTCTACCATTGATCTGGTGTTTGGTCCTACAGCACATTGTGCAATTGCCTTGCTCCTTTACAAGCAATTTTGTTTGTGCTGAGAGCCGTTCATTTGCTTGCTTTTTTGTTGAAATTGTTCCATTAAGGAAGGCAACTGCAGGAGAAACTGATGATGTAATTGACTACAGGTGGCTCTTGTTCTGTTTGCCCTTTAAAATGAAGCAAAACTTTTCAATGAACGTGTCATCCATGAGATCTATTGAGAACTTTAATTTAGCAATCCAAATCTTCTTAGTATTTTAGGTTGCTATTTTTTTCAGTATTCCAGGTGACTTAATTTTAACATTTGAATACTAGGATACTTTATGGCAACAATGACCAGCTGTAGTCACTAAGACAGTTTCTCAAAACTGCCTCAAACTTTTTAGAAAGAGATCTGACAAGCATGTCTTTACAAAATGTAATTTATTAAGACAAGAGTGCTCATTTAGCTTTGCCACTTCTTCAGCCACCTCTGAGAAGGTGTCACCATTGAGAAGGTATAGAAAAGTTATGAAAACGAACACCTTCACTTTGTGTATAAGGAAATGGACAGATAGTGTCAACTCATGGGGAGGTTAGAGGTCACTGGAGCTGGTGCCCCCTTTTAGTTTGGCCTGAGGGAAGATGACCACATATGTACCTTGACGGACTGTGGCTTTTTTCTAGACAATCCTCTGTGATTCAGACTTTCATGAAAGGCTGGTGGGGGCATTTGTAGATAGGTGGATTCTCCCAGATCTCGCAAATCATACCACATAGATGATCACCTGCTTTCTACCTGACTGCAAAGCCTCTGATTTCTGGCATCTTTTAAAAGGAAGTGTTCTAAAATCTATATTGGCTCTAAACCTGATCTCATAATAATTCCCTTAAGAACCCTTAAGATATTTCTGTTTACTCACTAGTTTCAGTGTAAACAAAAAGTACAATACAATTCCCAGCTCCCAGCTGCAGAGAAGTTTCATATATTGGTCATTGAAACTGACCTGAGTATGTTTGAAGGACTGGACTTTTTTCTTTGTTAATAGATTGCTCTAGGCCTTTGGCCTCTTTAAAACTTAAAAACATTATAAGGAAAGAGGAAGAGAAGGCAGGTGCCTCCCCGGATCCCCACCTCCAGGGAGCTATGCATTTCTAAAGAACTTTGCAGAAGAGCTGGGGAATTCTGAACCAATTGAGAAAGCTGAGTCTGAACACTTTTAGAGATAATTAGAATTTCTTTTTCTTGGTCTGCTCTGCCAGCATATGGGGTGACCCTACTCTCCCACCACTGGACTTCCTCCCCAGCCCCACCCCTTGTTCTTTAATGAGAGTCGAGAAATAATTTACCAATCATAAATTGCTGTTTTCCTAACATAAGGCAAAGTATGCACCATCTAGCTGCTGACCTCAAATCAAGATGCATTTTTAAAAGCACACTGTTCAGGTCCTAATTCTGTTTGAGGTGCCTAGACAAAAAGACATTGCCTTCTTCCGGTGATTCTTTTGTGAAGTCTAGGAGGTCTGTCAGGGGTTAGAAAGACCAGCTTGTCCTAGTTTTTCCAGGACTTTCCTGGTTTTAAAACTGAAAATCCTGTGTAGCAGGGAATCACTGAGTCCCAGGGAAATCTAGATGGTTTAGTCCCCTACTAGGGGCTAAAAACTAACTTGTAGCATTTTCCCACAAAACCTAATTAGGAATGGAGACCCTAAAAGGGAAAGTGATAAATGAGTGCATCTCTTGACCACTAGGGGGCACCAATGGCCTCCAGAAGTTGTTTCCCTACCTTGACGTTTGAGGGTAGGTTCTAAAAACCATAGTAAGGAACCAAGATTTTAAAAGGCAAAATGTCATGGGTAGTCCCTTCATCCTCTTGTGGTGATGATCCAGGTCTGTGCCCTGTTAGATTTTTGGCTAGAGGGACCTCAAATCACTCTTGCCAAGTTGAAAAATTGGCGAAAAATAACCATGTGAATCCAAATAGAAAGTTCCATTTGGAGCTTGTCCATTAGAAGCTGTGGCCCCAAAGGTGATGTGAAGGAGCAAGCAGGCCTCCCCACAGTTCAGGTCGAAACAGTTACTATAGTTCACAAGTCGACGTAGAGGAGTTGTGGTCTTGCCTTGTGACAGGGTTTGGATCTGTGTCCCTGCCCAAATCTGACAGCGAATTGTGATCCCCAGTGCTGGAGGAGGGGCCTGATGGCAGGTGATTGGATCACGGAGAGAACTTCCCCCTTGCTGTTCTCTTCATAATGAGTTCTTATGAGATCTGTTTTTTGTTGTTGTTGTTTTGTTTTGTTTTGTTTTGTTTTGACGGAGTCTTGCTCTGTCGCCCAGGCTGGAGTGCAGTGGCACGATCTCGGCTCACTGCAAGCTCTGCCTCCTGGGTTCGCGTCATTCTCCTGCCTCAGCCTCCCAAGTAGCTGGGGACTACAGGCACCACTACGCCTAGTTAATTTTTTTTTTTTTTTTTTTGTATTTTTAGTAGAGGCAGGGTTTCACTGTGTTAGCCAGGATGGTCTTCATCTCATTACCTCATGATCCTCCTGCCTCAGCCTCCGAAAGTGTTGGGATTATAGGCGTGAGCCATCGCACCCGGCCAAGATCTGGTTATTTTTTTGTTTCTCTTTTTTATTTTTGAGGCAGGGTCTCGCTCTGTTGCCCAGGCTGAAGTGCGGTAGTGGAGCAGTGTGATCTCAGCTCACTGCCGCCTTGACCTCCTGGGCTCAAGCAATCCTCCAGTCTCAGCTTCCCAAGTAGCTGAGACCACAAGTGCATGCCACCATGCCCAGCTATTTTTTGTTTGTATTTTTTTGTAGTGACAAGTTTTCACCATGTTGCCCAGGCTGAAATCTGGTTGTTTAAAACTGTGTGGCACCTCCTCCTTTGCTCTCTTCCTCCTTCTCCAGCCATGTAGGACGTGCCTGCTTCCCCTTCACCTTCTGCCATGATTGTAAGTTTCCTGAGGCCTCCCCAGCCATGCTTCCTGTACAGCCTGCAGAGCCATGAGCCAATTAAACATCTTTTCTTTATAAATTACCCCATCTCAGGTAGTTCTTTGTAGCAATGTGAGAATGGACTAATACACCTTGGTTGTTAGAGGTTCGGTGCAGGGATTCTCACTTTTTCTCCATGGCATCCATGGCCATCATGCAAGTCTTTGGAAAATGAGCAGAGTGGCTCTATGCAGGAAGTTTCTGAAATAGGCTGAGTACTACCTGCTTCAGGGTTTCCTCCCTCTGCATGTTGATGAGTAGTTGACCTGCTGAACTGTGCTGGGGAAAAGTTGAGGATTCCCATGTGGAAATTCAGCTGTATTCATTTCCTATCATTGCCATAACAAATTACACCACAAGCTTGGTGGCTTTGAATAACTCCAATTTATTAACTCACAGTTCTGTTGATCAGAAACTTGACATGGGTCTCACTGAACTAAAATCAAGGCACTAGCAGGGCTGCATGTCTTTCTGGAGGCTCTAGGAGATAATCCAGGTCCTCACCTCCCCAGCTTCTAGAGGCTGCTTGCATGTCTTGGCTCATGGCCCCATCCTCCGTCTTTACTCCAGCCATATTTCATTTCTCTGACCCTTCTTCCCTAATCAAACCTGTCCTGACCACAGCTGGGAAAGGTTCTCATTTTCAAGCGCTCATGTGATGAGATTGGGTTTGCCTAATAATCCAGGATAATCTCCCCATGTCAAAATCCATAACCTTGATATCATTTGCAAAGTCATTTTTGCCATGCAAGGTAATGCATTCACAGATGCTGTGAACTAGGACATGGACATCTTTGAGAGGCCATTATTCTTCCTACTGCATGAGTAAATGCCCCAGAGCTTGTTCTCTCACATTCTGTCATGGTCATTCCAGGCCATGGCCAGAGAGAGTGTGGTCAAGGGTTGACCTATTTGGAAAGTCAGTTTGTGGTTATTTGCTTGGCTGTGTTGGGGATTGCCCTATTGACCCTAACCAGTGTCTTCTCAGACTCTGAAATGAGAAAAGCAAGTCTGAAAAGTCCCTTTCCTACATGAGGAAGTGGCCTTACTTGGTGTGCTATGCTCTCTGGGTGCTTTTATTGAAAGCTATTCATAGCCAAGGCAGACATTGGTTTTACCTGCCTTAAAAAATTCCAGACCCAAATTCTTTTGGCTAAACAACATGAAATGTGCTACCTGGGGCCATGATGGCCTGGATTAAAGCAGATTCGATGAGATTTTCCAAGGAGATCCATGGCCCTGCCTGCCTTGTTGGAAGAAAAGGTGGAATTGTTTGCCCAGATGCAGGCTTTGCAGGACTTCCTGGTTTCTGCAGGTGGATGTCTGCCCCACTAGGTTGGCCAAGGGCATGGGAATGGAGGATGAGGCCTGTTGTTAATAAGGCAGAAGGACATTTTGCACTCTAGGTGTTGGTGTGGGGGAATGCAACATCAAACCCATTGTCATCTGGAGTTGTAGCAAGGGTTTCCTACAGAGGGGACAGAATATGCACACATGACTAGAGACCCCCCCATCCCTGGCCTACCTGGCCACCAAAGTTGTCCACCAGGGCTGCCGAATGTTTTCTCTCCAATGCCCCAAGCACACAGGGCATGCATGTTTTACAGCCTCAACCCAGCTCCATTTTCTGTCCTAACCACTGTTTGTACTTTGCACTTTCCACCTGCTTCTGATATGTGTTCTCTTATCACCATGGATTCCAAACCTTACAGAGCAGAGCTGGGTAAAACAAACAAACAAACAAATAAACAAGCCAACTCCCATCACTCTGAGGAAGGACCCTGCTGGCCCTGGGGTCCCCTCCATTTGTCCAGGGTGGGAATGAGAGAATGGATCCTAGCTGACTGCCTGGGTTCAAATCCTGCTTTGTGACCTTGGACAAGTTTCTCTACCTCTCTGTGTCTTGGTTTTCTTAAATGGAGATAGTAGTAGTACCTACACCTGATAGGGTTGTTGCTAGGATTAAATCTGAGTTGATACAAGTGCTCAGAACCATGAGTAGTACAGAGCACATGCTCCATATGTGTTAGTTGCTATCATTATCACTTTCATCATTACCATTATTATTTTGCAACATAGCCATTTTGCTCATAATCACATTTGTAAAAGACAGAACTGGAATCTGCGATCTTCTTAAGGCCTCAGGTGTATTATTTTGAGAAATGCATGTAATTATGTATCTCCTTTTTAGAATGAGAATTGGGGGCATGTTCCAAGGTGGCATGTATGAATCGATACTGATCTTTTGATCTCTAAATTCCTGGGACGCGGCACCCGTTCAGGTGCACAGGGCACTCTTTTCTCACCAGCTGCTGATGGGTTGGGGATGCCTGCAGGGTCTCCTGATTGGACTTGGACAGAGATTCTTGCTTTTCTCTTTAATCCAAGGACAGTATAGAGGATCAAAGAGAAATTGCAGCCTTTGTTGAGAGTGATTTAGAGATTCAGAAATGAGGAGGGCCTGGTGTCTGGCCCATTTGGGTGGTGCCCTTTGGTCTGGAGTGTCTGTCACAATTCTGGGGTAGGTTTGCCACCTGTGCTACGCCAGTGATTTTTAACTGCATCTCTAGTTGAGCTGAGCAGCAGACTTTTCCAAAGGTGGCCAAAGCCAGGAGGGGAAAGGCCGTCCCTGTATTAGCTGGTTCTCCACAGACTTGGGGAGTTTGTTAGGCTTGTCTTAAATTCTCATCTCTTCCCTGAACACTGACAGACCTCAGCCCTGTTTATCTGGTCCCTTCCCCTCCCCTCCCCTTCCCTTCTCTTCTCAGCAGCTGTTATTTCCCTATCTTTGGTCCCACCTCCTCAGCATTCAAAGTGTTAACCATCAAGTCTGATGGATGCATCTATGCTGGTGTTTTCATTAGCGAGGAGCAAAGGCCTGCTTCTTGGTGAAGAAAACATCAACAATGGTATTTCCCCATCTAAAAATAAGGCTTTTATCTGGGCAGACAATAGGGTGACCAATAATCCCAGCTTGCCCAGGACTTAGGGGGAGATGGTGGGATTTTCAGTTTTAAAATCAGGACAGTCCTGGGCAAACCAGGGTGAGTTGGTCACACAGTGATTGTCATTTTGGGTAGGTGGAGAAAGGAGCCCTTGACAGGCAAGCTGGGGAGACATTTGGGGATAGTTGAGGCCAGGAGAACTGCGGGGCCTGCCAAGGCTCTCCTTCAGGAGGAGTGGTTTTGCTGTCTCTGGCTGCCTGTGATGAGGAATCTCATAGGCCTGTGAGGACAGGGTTTCGCTGTCTTTATAGGAGCTCACTGTGATGAGGAATCTCATAGGCCTGTGAGGACAGGGTTTCGCTGTCTCTCTAGGAGCTCACTGTGATAAGGAATCTCACAGGCCTGTGGGGACAGGGTTTCGCTGTCTCTATAGGAGCTCACTGTGATGAGGAATCTCATAGGCCTGTGAGGACAGGGTTTCATTGTCTCTGTAGGAGCTGCCTGTAATGAGGAGTCTCATAGACCTGTGAGGACAGTGGTCATGTGCTCCATGATGTGAGTTTTCATGGGGTACCTTCCGTGGTCCTGGCCCTGTGCTTCCATGGGGAGTGGGAAGAAAATTCACATGGGCCACGCCACAAGGAGGCATTAGCACTTGTTCTGTAGGGAGGCTGACACTGTCCTGCTCTGAAGGAATGTCACCTACAGGAAACAATTAGTAACCAATTGGGTGCTAAAGGAAGGAAGGAAGGACAGAAGGAAGGAAGGAAAGAGACAAAAGGAATGAAGGAGGAAGGAAGGGAGGGAGGGAGGGAGATAGGGAAGGGAAGGAAAGGGATGGAAGGAAGAAAGGAAAGAAAGACAGAAGGGAGGAAGGAAGGAAAGAGGAAGGAAGGAAGGAAGCAAGGAATGAAAGAGAAAGACAGACGGAAGGGAGGATGGAAGGAAGGAGAGCAGATTATCCAAAGTCCTAAGTGTTGTGTCAGGCATTGTTCTAGGCGTTGTATGTGTACCATCTCATTTAATTCTTATCCAGCACTAAGAGGTAAGTACTATTATGCTTTCATTGTACATGAAGAAAGACAAGACACTAGAAGGTCAGGTGACTTGCCAGTGGTCACACTGCCTGGGAGCACTGTGATTCCAATTTGCATTTTAATAACATTCCAGCAGAATGACCTAAGGAAAATGGCATCTTATCAGGGTTAACCTTGTCCAGGATACGGGTTAGGAATTCCAGCCAGAGAGACCCCCCAGGCCCGAGGCTCTGAGACCCGGCAAGCGCGGCTTCAAAAGCAGAAACGCTGTGCTGGGCAAGAGACTGATGATCAGGTAAAGGGTAGGGAAGAGTCCAGTTTCCATCTTGAGCACCAGGAAAGACAGTGGGGCCATTGAGTGGAGAGAGGAGAGCGAGAGAGAGGGCGCACTTTATTCTTTGAAGTCTATTTGCATCTTTGGCCAGGTTATTTAGCATCTCTGAAGTTCAGTTTCCTTGTTTATAAAATGGGATGAATAATAGGACATGTCTTACACGATTTTAAGAGGATTAAATTCAGCAACATCCACAAATGATTTAGAACCTTACCTGAAGTCAGAGTAGGTAGTCAGTGAATGGTAGCTGTGATGTTTTGTTTTGTTTTGTTTTTGAGACAGGATCTCCCTCTGACACCCAGGCTGGAGTGCAGTGGGGAAATCTCAGCTCACTGTAGCTTCGACCTCCTGGGCTCAAGCAATTCTCCCACCTCAGCCTCACAAGGATCTGGGACTACAGGCGCATGTCACCATGCCTGGCTTTTTTTTTTTTTTTTTTTTTTTTAATTT
Source organism: Pan troglodytes (assembly GCF_028858775.2). NCBI lineage: Eukaryota > Metazoa > Chordata > Mammalia > Primates > Hominidae > Pan > Pan troglodytes. Next base: position 35,412,662 of record NC_072420.2, read on the forward strand.
TGGTAGAGACAGGCTTTCACCATGTTGCCCAGGGTGGTCTTGAACTCTTGAGCTCAAGCAATCTGCCCACCTCGGCCTTCCCAAAGTGCTGAGATTACAGGTGTGAGCCACCACACCTGACCTATTATCTGTTTTTAAAGTCACCTTAGAAACTGTTGCTTTTTGGAGGGTATTCTCCTTAATTCCTGTTCAGCAAAGGAATGGGCTAGTTTGTTCCTCCTGCATCTTGTTATTGAAGCAGCATCGTTCGTAATACTAGAGGTTCGTTGCCTCATGCCAAGGAAATCAAGGACACAGATACACGTGAAGTGAGGTTAAGAACGGAGGTTTAATAGGCAAAAGAAAGAGAAAAAAGAAGAGCTCTCCTTCCTGCAGAGAGACAGGGGCACCCCAGTGGGTCTTCTGTTCCTGTGGTGAAGTGCATGGGGTTTTATAGACTGGCTTGCGGAGGTGGTGTTTGATTTAAATAGAGCCCAAAGATTGGTAGGACCGGGCATGATGTTTACATAGGGCAGGAAGAAGCTGGCTACCACCCCACCCTAATCTTTTTTTAAGCCGGCTGGAGCCACGTTGCCTGTTCCTTCACTGTACACGTGGTTGATAAAGCAAAGGGAAGATGGAGCCGCCATGTTGAACATACCTGGCCCCCAGGTGGCCTTTTCCTATAGTCACATCTGCCGGCATTCACCGGTGTAAGCTTCCAGCTTGCTTATCCGTGTTTGCAGCTTGATTTTATAGGCTGCTTTTTGTTAGAAAAGAAATGATTTGGCCGAGGAGGGCGGATCACGAGGTCAGGAGATTGAGACCATCCTGGCTAACACGGTGAAACCCCGTCTCTACTAAAAATACAAAAAATTAGCCGTGCGTGGTGCCGGGCTCCTGTGGTCCCAGCTACTCCGGAGGCTGAGGTAGGAAAATGGGGTGAACCCGGGAGGCGGAGCTTGCAGTGAGCCGAAATCGCGCCACTGCACTCCAGCCTGGGCGACAGAGCAAGACTCCGTCTCAAAAAAAAAAAAAAAAAAAAAGAAAAGAAAAGAATAAGAGAAATGATTTGGAGGCTGCTTTTTATTAAAAGGGAAACCTTAGTGAGGACTTCCTTACCTCACTACCTGCCTAAATAATTTCTTTTTAACTCCTGTATCATTATAACCCTTCTTCACGTGCTTCTGCATTCCCATGGTGTTGAACTTCAAGCTGTCATGGGGAGTGGCTGTGTTCTCCTCCCATTCCTTGGAATTCCCTCTCTTCGAGGGGGTGGTAGAAAAAAGTCAGCCGCCCACTGCTCAGGCTTTCTTAGCACCAACCCCAAAAGTCAGAAAGGACCTTAGCCTTTTCACCGCTACAGAGGACTGTGGTGTCATTTCTGGAAAAGGAAGCAGTTCTCTGGACGCTTGCCACCTCCGCCACGGGTCAAGGTGTGCTCAGCCGTCCAGGTGAGCCCTTCTCTGGACCTTTTACAAGAGGTCTGTCTGGCTCCTAGATACGAATGCCTGGCCAGGGATTTTTGCCTTTTTGTCTCCTGGCTGAAGATCTGTTTGCTTTGCAATTTAGAAAGGGACTTAAGTTTTTAATTTTCACTTGGAGTAGGTATAGGATGTGTTACTTTTTAGGAGAAAAAAAAATCAGCGGTTCTTTAAGGACTGCACAATTTGGCATAAAAATCTCACTAATTGAGGCTCGTTAAAAGGCACCCTGCACTCCGTAATTGTCTGCTCTGGTGTGTTCAGGTTTGGAAGAGTAATGATGATGATGTTGATGATGATAATGACAATAATAGCTACCTTTATTGGGTGCCCAGGGATTCCAGTGTATCACACACAGATCTTGCATGATGTAGGTGCATGTATCCCTATTTTTTTAAAAAAGGGAGAAACTGAGGCTGAGGGAGAACAACTGAATCGCCCGAGGCCACACAATTAGTAAGTAGGGGGCCAAGGTTCCAACAGCTCTCCCTGGCTCCAACGCCAGCACCCATTCCCGTCCACCATGTTGCCTTGGAGAAACCTGATGTTGCCTGAAAAGGGAAATTTCAACTCCTCAGGCAAATGGATAGACTCATAATTTTTTTTTAATTTACAGAACTATTCAAAATCAAGAAGTCTCATCAATTTAAATATTGCATTTTAAGTTATAACCATCAGACTGGGGGCTGGGCACAGAAGGCAGCCTGGCGGACTTGCTGCGGGTGACTCAGGCCCTCTCACTTTCTCTCCCACCTCCTCTTCTCCTCCTCCCGTAGATGTGACTCTCAGTGGGTGATCTCTTAGTAGTGAGAATTTGTGAACTTCTGGAAGGGAAAAAGCTCATGGACTTTGGCCCAGGAAAGAATGAGCAGGGAGGAGCTGTGAGGCACTTTCTACGGGGGACCCGGCCCCAGGCGCATGGGAGCCACTGGATTCAGGCCCCCGTCATTTTGTGAGCGTTTCCTGTGCACTAGGAACACCCTGATGACCGAAGATGGGGGGCTGTTGACTCCGGAAATCCTCATAGAAAGGGGCAGAGAGACCCCAGCTCCCCCACCTTTTCCTCGTGGAAGCAATAGAAGACCCAATAGGGCTGAACCCTGCCCGTGTCCCAGGACCGTCTGCAGGGGATGGGACAATCTCTGGGTCCTGTCTTGATCCAAATATCAGGCCTCCATGCAGAGGCGTGGGGGCGCAGGCTGGGGGCGTGGCGAGCAGCCAGGGCTCCCGCGTGTCTCTTTCACAAGCACCCGCCATTCCATATGCCAGATGCTGACAGTAATATCCCTCAGGCTCTCCTGGGTTGAGTTTACAACTCACACATTCCACGAGGGGTGTTCATCAACCCCCTACGTCAACCCCCTAGCGTCAGTTGTACATGCAGTGAAATTTCCTGTGCTTCAGGGACTGACACCCAGCCTCCATGGGCAGGGCAGGCGCAGCGGAGGTGGGGAGGGCTGGCTGTGTGGCTTGAAGGCCAAGATCTTCCTGCTTGGCCACGAAATGCATGTTTGACTGCCAGTGTCCAAAGCGTGTGAGGCCACTGGGCATCCAGCAAAAGGCCGGGAAGGGATTCAGGGAAGTGTGTGGGTGGGACTGGGAGGAGGGAGTCACCTCCCGTCTGGTCTGCCTTAACTCTTTCTCTCTGGCTTTTCATCAGTTTGGTTCAGCTGCCAACAGAGAGAGCCCTGGCTGGGTCTTCTGGCCCCTTTGTTCCCCTCTGAGGACAACTCTCTGGCCTCCCACACCTCACTCTGTCTCTGACTCTGGCCTCCTCTGGTCACCTACTGTTTTTATTCAGCCTGAAGTCCCCCTGGCACGCTGGAATGGAGCGGCCCATTATCACTCACTCACTCTCCACATCCTGCGATGGATCCAAATCAGCTGCTTGCTCCCAGATCCCTCCACCAGACGCCATGTCTTTCTCCTGGTTTTCTGCAGGGACTGGCATCCTTCCCTGCACACGGATGCATGTCCTGCCTCCTCGGTTGAAAGCCAGTTATCAGAAAATACCCAATTAAAATATTACCGCTTTGTGGCCTCTTTATCTTCTCTCCACCACCTCCAAATTGTTTTTCATTATATTTGGGCAGAGTAGAGAAAAGTGCTTACTTGATGGAACGTGTTCACCATGTAAGCCCACACAGAATTTTCTAGAAAGATGGTAGAATCAAGAAGGTGGTAGGGGGTGGCCTGCTCTGGTGAGAAGGAGAGTGTGGGGTGTTGAGGAGCAGCCAGGAATGTCTTGGGGAGTCATCGCCCCGTCAGGTCTGCGTCGGGATTCCAGGTGTTTGTTTGGTCCTTTGAAGGCAGCAGTGGGGCAGAGAGCTGTCTAGTGGGAGGTGGCTGTGTGGGTGGTGCCCTGTACATGTAACTCCAGACCACTGGAGAGGCCATTTGCCTGAACAAAAAGAAGGAATTAAGAAAAAGGCCTTTTTTCTAAATTTGGGTAGAGTAAGCATGAAAAGAGCCGGCAGGAGAGTCTGTAATTTAGAGAGGGCGTGTGGTGAGGAGGAACTGGTGACCTCGTGGTGCCATTTGGACCCACACGACTCGGACCTTGGTGGGGAGCCCTGAGACAGGGAGGTTCACAAGGCCAGGACCCAGCAGAATCCCCAGGTTCTCAGATGACGAGGCTGGTATCCCGAGAGCTTTTCGGAATGTGGTGTCAGAGGCTTTGGAGGCACCGTTTCTTTCTTTCGAGAATTACCTTTGGAGGAACTCAACAAAGTTGAATTCGAAAGGCAAACATGCAATTCTGGGTTATCCAAGCACCTAAGTCTTCGCTGGAAACAAGACACTGTACATTCTCAAACTGCTTACTTTGATTTGATCAGAAATGTATATGTACAAAAATTTCCTTCCTAAGCTGAGAATCCTGCTGAGAAATTTTAGCCCAGAGTGCACTTAGCCTGAGAGAGTTATCAGCACTGGGGGAAAATGAAAGCTGTGTATGATAAAATGTCCCAATTATGGCGACAGTGTCAGTTATTCCCTCGGAATATATGTCGTTATCCCATCATCTTGTCGGGCTAATGAATATGACCAAGGCCATCCTCTCCCATTATTGCTCAATAATGGGCAATGGAGATGGCGTATCTTCGCCTTTATTTTTGCTGGCACATCCAGGCCCTGAAGCACATTAAAGTAATAAAATTAGGCAGCAAGTCATCCCAGTCACTCCCACCATGTTCCCGTAACCCCCTCATTTACAACAGACTGAGACAGAAAGGAATTTTTTAGAGCAATTTGCGATGAGGCAATACTGGATATGTAAATTCTGTTTTATTGGCAGTCACCGCTGCTGGCTAATTCTAAATGCCTAACAGCCTTTGGTTCACTAGCCATGCTGGGTCAGGACACAGTTTGGTTTTAAGGCCACAAAGGGGGAAATGTATAATTGCAACTTTCTTCCATGTCTTAAGCTGTGGCCGAACAGATATTGTCCCATCCTGTTTCTGGCCAGATGTTCCATCCCAGTGGCAGATCCGAGAAGGGGCCTGTTAAGAAGTTTAAGTTTTCACTGAGTTGGCTGACTAAGGCAGTTTTTATTTTTTGAAAAATTTATTGCTCCTACCGGCTTTATTCCCCCTAAAGAAGTAGCTGCCAGAGTTCAGGAAATAGCAAGAAAAACAATTTCAAGGGAAATCACTAACTTGAGTTTGAGACCAGAGACCGAGCAGGCGGAGAGCCCCGTGCAATATAATTATTCTGCAGATGCCACGGTGGAAAGAGGCCACTGCAAGAAGGGTCCATTCCAGAGGCAGAGCTTTGTCAAGGGGTGCTTGAACAAGATGCCCCTCACTGGAACGGGACATACACACTCAGGAGAGATTTGCCACATATACAGTGAGTTATAAGAGGGTTCCAAAGGTTAGAGAGACGGGAGAAAAAACGAACACAGCTGCCCCACTTCGCAGAACTTATTTTAGACTTTGCTGTGCTTCATGTAACTACTATAAAAATGAGAGGTTTACAAGCTGCAGAGCAAGTCGGGACTGGCCAAAACATGCGTCCTTGCACTTTCTTCTCCCCGCTCTGCCTTTGCTTGGCTTGACTGTGCTCAAACCTGCAGTAGTTAAGAAAGTTCCACGGTTTAAGAGGGTTCCCAGGTCATCAGCCACTGGGAGTTTTCTCTGACTCAGCTCTGCACTTGCCCTTGCTCCAGAACAGGGAGTGAGGAGGAGATGGGGGTGGCCTTCGAAATGGCCATAGGGTGGTGGGACCCCAAGGTGGGGAACAGCCTCAGGTAGACGAGGGGATGCTTTTCAGGGCCCATCTGCCGGGAGTTGTTGTGACCACTTGGATGTATGTGTCATAACTGTCCACCTTCCACCCTTCAGGCTCCCAGCAACTTCAAGATACCTGGAGAGATTCTCAGACCCTCCCCTCTAATAGGCAGAGAGGAAATTAATGCTGGCGTGGGGAGGGGAGAGTGGGAGAGGATGTGACGCACAGGCCCAGAGCTTAGGGACTCTGAATTCAGTAATCTGGGTCTATTGGTGCCCCTTCATATGCAGTAAGGTCACCTATTAACTCTGCATTTATGTTGCTGTATTTATCACCTGGAAAGTGATATCATCCTGCAAGTCTTCTTATCAATGGATCATCCAATTGGGGGTTCACATTGTTTTGTCTTACACATTGACAATAATGCTGGTGGCATCAGCCTTATCTCTTGCCCGAGATTGGACTAAGGCTGAACTTCTCACAGCATGGTTTCTGACCACTGGCATTATATCACTTTGGAGGAACATGTTAAAAATTCACATTCCTAGGCCCCATGCAGCAGGACCCACTGAATCAAACTCTGTATATTTTTTAAATTACTATTTTAACATTCTTTTCTTTTGTATTTAGGTAAAACTTACTGCATTAGGCTGTTCTCGCATTGCTATAAAGAAATACCTGAGAGTGGGTAATTTATAAAGAAAAGAGGCTGAATTGGCTCAAATACTGCAGGCTTTGTAGGAAGCATGGTGCTGGCATCTGCTCAGCTTCTGGGGCAGCCTCACAAAGCTCACAGTCGTGGAGGAGGGCAAAGGGGGAGCAGGCACGTCACATGGCCAGAGCAGGAGCAAGAGAGAGGGAAGTGCCACGTACTTTTCGACAGCTCAATCTTGTCAGTCTTGCAAGAACTCACTGACTATCCAAAGGGCAGCAGCAAGGGGATGGTGCTAAACCATTCATGAGAAATCCACCCCCTGACCCAATCACCTCCCGCCAGGCCCTGCCTCCAATACTGGGGATTACAATTCAACATGAGATTGGGGCTGGGACAAATATACAAACCGTATCACTTATATTCAGTAAAGTACCCAAACCTTAAGACTTTTATCACTCACATACACCCGTGTGGCCACCGTGCAGATCAAGACATAGAACAACATTGCCACCACCCAGAAGCCTTCCTTTCGTCCTTCTGAGACAATAGTATCTTCCAGGGACATCTGCTGTTGACGTCCACCATCATAGACAAGTTTGCCCTCTACCTACCCTGAATCATGCAGGAAGCTTTGAGTCTGGTGTCTTTCTCTCAACATTGTGTGTGTGAGATGCACCCACACTGTTGCTTGTATAATAGCTAATTCTTTTCCATTGTGGTGTAGTATCTCAAGGCATGGAAATACTAAACTGACACATGTATTCTACTCTTGATAGTATCTGGGTTGTTTCCAGGTTTTAGCTATTATACCAAAGCTGCTAAGAATATTTGATCCTTGGAGAGAATCGAGAGATAGAGGGAAGGAAAGGGCGTGTCTTTCTTTTTCACATTGGTGATAAAGGGAGTTCCCATTGCTGCTCCTTCCATCAGTGAGCTGCTGCTCAGAGCCCCAGTGTGGCAGGCAGTGGTGAGGTGGTGGGGAAGGAAGAAAGAAAATGCTCAGTGCAGTGCATACATGTGCATGTGCGTGTGTGTGTGTGTGTGTGTGTGTGTGTGTGTGTGGTGTTCTCTCCCCCAACCCCTACATCCACCGCCAACTCCACGTTGAGGCTGGTAAAATGGCCTCAGGAGGATATTCGCAGCATCCTGACCGTTCTTATCAACCTGCAATGATTTTGCATGTGCATGTTGTGGTGTTGGCACTTATAATTGTGAGACTGGCTCAGATAGAAATCTCCTTCTCCACTTGTAGGCTGGTTATGATGGTGAGAGTATCGGAAATTGCCCGTTTTCTCAGCGTCTCTTTATGATTCTCTGGCTGAAAGGCGTTATATTTAATGTGACCACAGTGGACCTGAAAAGGTAAGACAAGGCGTCTGCCTTACTGAAATAACTGTACCTAGTTCTCTGCACACACACACACACACACACACACACAGACCTGAGGCCCACGGTGCTGCATGGGCACATCCATCCTCAGTCGGAGTCTGAACTGAAGCCCACATGTGGGCCAAGCAGTCATGACAGGGTCGGCTGGGCTGGAGTCAGGAAGGAGGAGGAGTTGGGGGTGCCGTGAAGAACCTGCTCCTCCAGTTGTCAGCTGTGACTCTCCCAAGCCTGTCTGAGCACCATCCCTGGCTGATAACACTGGGGAGAGTTAACTTTTTCACCTCCGTTTGTTGATATGCCCCTTTGTGCTCCGTATTCACAAAGGGGCACCTCAACAAGCCCATCATTTGTTAACGAATGCCTTTACTTTCATCACCAGCAAGACATTTTCGTAAACCCACCATCTACTTTGCAGTTCTCAAGAGTTGCTTCTCTTAAACTGGTGAGGACGCGGCTAAGCCCTGGAAATGAGTCCAGATTCTCGCGGTGGCCCATAAACGCTGCTGTTTCCTCCCACCTAGGAAACCCACAGACCTGCAGAACCTGGCTCCCGGAACAAACCCTCCTTTTATGACTTTTGATGGTGAAGTCAAGACGGATGTGAATAAGATCGAGGAGTTCTTAGAGGAGAAATTAGCTCCCCCGAGGTAGGCCTCAGAAAACCAGTGTTCATAACTTGATTGTCACTTTCCCCCACTAGTAGTCAATTCTAAAGCTCTGGGCAGTGTGTGTGTGTGTGTGGTTTTCTGCAGCCCACGGTGCTCACTTCCTTAATCATACGCCTGGTGTAACCAGATTAGAGTTCGGGGACCTGGGTTTCATTGTGCTGCACCTGCAGCTTGGCAATCACAGTTTGATGGCAGGAAGTGGGAGGAGATGGGTCCAGGGTGGGTGGTTGGCTGTATCCTAGACACCCTGCTGGAAACTATGGAGTATGTGTTAGGAAGAAGTATCATGGATTTTTGGACCTCGGGGGAGCTATTTCTACTCCATCCCCTTCGTTTTACTAGGGAGGCACCTGAGACCAGCAAGGCCAGGTGGGGTCCTGTGTCCCAGGACTGGCCACTGCCAGGAAACAACAACAATCCAAACCTCTCCGTGCAGTGCCATTCTCCTAGATGGTGTTACCTCCCAACCTTTGACAGGAAAAGGGTCAGGAAAACGTCGAAGGAAAGCTTTTCATTTTTATACCCAGAGAAAGCTGTTTTTCTCCATTGTATAGTATTATCTTCACTAAAACATCACTTGTCTGTGATCCTCCAATTTTGAACTTTTCAAGGTATCCCAAGCTGGGGACCCAACATCCCGAATCTAATTCCGCAGGAAATGACGTGTTTGCCAAATTCTCAGCGTTTATAAAAAACACGAAGAAGGATGCAAATGAGAGTGAGTACCTCCCATCCTCCTGTTTTGTTTCAACACAGACTTGAGTCTTAGCATGGCGGCCCATACGCTCCTGGGGTATTCCCATCTATTTCCCAGTGGGTAGAGAAGTGAGTCTGGAGCTACAGAAAAAGTGCCTCCAACTTTGAATCTGCACATGGGCTTCAAGAGATGAATGCTTCTTTTGAGGTTGGAAACTCAGAAAACAACATTTTTAGGGAAAATAGTCATCACCCAGGTGTTCCGGACACACCATGGGAATCGTGTTCAATGATGTTTCTGCCAGTCCACGTCTCCCCACAGGCTTTCCATAAGTATTTTTGAATAAATAAATCACTTCTAGAAGTAGCAATATTGTGTAGACAGCAGTGTGATTTTCCAAGGAGGAGTGAGCCCTTTATTCAGATATTCTACATCCACCTGCTGCCTTCCCAGCACCCATTGCTTGCTGGCCACGTCTCAGCGAGGAAGGGAAGCAAACTCCATCACAGCTGGTGAAAAGTGACATGCACTTGCAAACCTCTCTTTGTGATTTCCTGCCCTTCTGTTTTAGTTCATGAAAAGAACCTGCTGAAGGCCCTGAGGAAGCTGGATAATTACTTAAATAGCCCTCTGCCTGATGAAATAGATGCCTACAGCACCGAGGATGTCACTGTTTCTGGAAGGAAGTTTCTGGATGGGGACGAGCTGACGCTGGCTGACTGCAACCTCTTACCCAAGCTCCATATTATTAAGGTTCATCTTCCCTCCTGACACGTGTGCCGAGTACACGAACGGGGCTTTGTTTTATTTTGTTTTTACTTGTGTTTGGGCCAGACATTTAAACAGTCTGAAATGTGGAGACTTGGATTAAAAACACTAGTTCTGTTCGGGGCAGCCAAGCCCCAGCTTTCACACACACAGAAGATGGGCTTCGGGTGTTCTCAGGAAGTGCCTGCGAACGTGGCCCCACCTTCTGCTTCTCTCTCAGCCTTACTCACACAGCCTAAAGACAGGTTATGTGAAAGCAGCCTGAGGAATTTCGTAGATTATACCTGGCATTAGCAATTGAGAATTAGAGATGAGGCTCGTAGAATCTGGGGCTATTCAAATGTGAACTCAGTCTACTGTTGGTGATTGTAGGGCTCCACATGGCCCCTTCTAGGGATGACAGAGGAGTGTTCTATTAGCTTTTAACAGTGACCCTTGGCCAGGTGCAGTGGCTCATGCCTGTAATCCCAGTGATTTGGGAGGCTGAGGTGGGAGGATTGCTTGAGGCCAGGAGTTCAAGACCAGCCAGGGCAACATAGCGAGACCCCATCTATACAAAAAATTTAAAAAAAAAATTAGCTGGGCATGGTGGTGTGTGCCTGTAGTCCCAGCCACATGGGAGGCTGAAGCTGGAGGATCACTTGAGCCCAGGAACCTGAGGCTGCAGCAAGTTAAGGAGGTGGCACTGCACTCTGGCCTGGGTGACAGAGTGAGACCCCATCTCTAAAAACAATTAGGTTATTAATTATTTATTTATTTTAAAAAAACATTGACCCTCAACATCCAGGAAGCAGCTGGCAGCTTTCGGCTGAGTCTCTGCCATATTTGTTGCCCTGCCTTCCCATATAGTAGCTGAACATGATTTAAGAGCCATGAGTCATGTATTATTAGGGCTTAAAGACCTGCCAGACCCGTGGTTCTCCAATGTTAGTAGGCATACAAACTGTCTGGGGAGCTTTTTAGAAATGTGAGTCCCCGGGCCAGGCATGGCGGCTCACGCCTGTAATCCCAGCACTTTGGGAGGCCGAGGTGGGCAGGTCACGAAGTCAGGAGATTGAGACCATCCTGGCTAACATGGTGAAACTCCCTATCTACTAAAAATACAAAAAATTAGCCAGGTGTGGTGGCGGGCACCTGTACTCCCAGCTACCTGGGGGGCTGAGGCAGGAGAATCGCTTGAACCCGGGAGGCAGACATTGCAGTGAGCCAAGATCACACCACTGAACTCCAGCTTGGGTGACAGAGCAAGACTCCGTCTCAGAAAAAAAACAAAAAACAAACAAAAACCCCAAAAAAACAAGAAATGTAAGTCCCCGACCCACTGCCTGCGCTAGTAAATCAGAGCTTCCAAGAGTGACCCCTGGAGCTCCAAGCGGATATCCCCACACTCGGACTCTGTAGCTGTTGCTGTCTCTCAGCACAGCAGCACTCCCAGCTGCTCTATCACTTATAGAAGTTGAATGTGATTGCTGTGATGAGATTGCTATGTCCTTGGCCCTTAGCAGCTCCAGATACCTCAGGAAGAAGCCCATGCCTGGCTCTGGGGCATTTTTATGATTAAAATCCTGCCAGGGCCAGAGCCAGGTGGTTGGTATAAGTGTAGGGGAGATGGGAGAAACACCAGGAAAAATAAGTCATGGACTGTTTGTTCTAATAACACATTTAGTTAGCATTTAGAAATTACAAGGTAGCGGCCAGGCGCAGCAGCTCATGCCTGTAATCCCAGCACTTTGGGAGGCCAAGATGGGCAGATCACTTGAGGCCAGGAGTTTGAGACCAGCCTGGCCAACATGGAGAAACCCTGTCTCTACAAAAAATTAAAAAATTAGCTAGGTGTGGTGGTGTGCGCCTGTAGTCCCATGCATTCGGGAGGCTGAGGCACGAGAATCACTTGAACCCAGGAGGCGGAGGTTGCAGTGAGCACTCACTGCAGCCTGGGCAACAGAGCAAGACTCTGTCAAATAAACAAACAAACAAACAAACAAACAAATAAATAAATAAATAAATAAATAAATAAATTACATGTTAGCTTCACACAGTCTACGGTGCTGAGGCTCCTGTGGGCTCCCGGCCACCCCTGGTGACTCTGCTTCATTCTTTTGCCTTTGTCTTCCTGCATTTCTTCTTTCTATCCTCTTCCCCTCTCAGTCCTGGCCCTGTTGCTCCCTTCTTCTCCCTTCCTTTTTGTGCTTGAGGATACTGACTTGAAATGCAGGCCTTCAGGAGGTTGCTGATCCCTTGGGCAGATGTCTTTTCAATAGCTTTACCAGTCCACCAACATCCAAAATTTAATGAAAGCATCTCCACCCCTCAAAACCTGCTAAATTTGGGAGCTGCCTTCTAACAGGATATTTATGTAGTTGTGTTTTGATTGAGTCCCTTTTGGTAAACGCTTTTTAGTCCCTCCTGTGACCAGCGTAGCATTGCAGAAACACATGAAAGTTGAAGAAGAGGGGGAGAAATATCCCAGCCACAGAGCATTCATGGCCCCTTGTTTAGCTCCCATGAGAAAAGACGATTTTAAATTTCAGTAGAAAGGGTAAGCTTTAGAGTGAGATTGCAGTTCGTGGCTCCACTGTGAGACCCAGAAGAAAAATCTGCAAGGCCATTTAGCACTCACAATACCCAACAGCTTAATGATCTTCCAGGATGGAGTACTTCTGAAAGGAAATGAGAATCAATCTAAGGGAATTATGGTAAAAGATGAGAGTGTGAAGGGATTTATAATTTATTCCCCTGCCAGAAACCCAGCAAAAACAATATCAAAATAGGGTATTAGCTTCATCTTTTTTGTAAAACTACAAAGGGATGACAGATCATCGACTTAAAGAGTAGGAAGCTTCTTTCAGTGGGAGGAGCCACAGAACCATTACATGTTTCTCTGTATCTTTAGCAAAGTTCAGATTTCTCAAAAGGTAAAGAACACAGTCTTGAAATACCCAACTCAAACTTCTTTGCTTGAGGCCTAGAGCATGAGATGGGCCAGGAGGGAATCACAGAACTTCCCTATAGAGACCCTTGTTGAGCTGAGATCTCTAGGGAGGCAGAATTGAAGGAGGAGCCACACAGAGACGCCATCTTTCTAGGCTGTGACCCAGCACCTAATCCAGAGGAACAGTCTGGAGGGGAGGTAAAGAGGGAGGAAAGGAGGGAAGTGGCATTTTGCATTGTGACTGCTGAGCAGAGAAAAGAATCTAGGCCCCAGCCAGTCAAGAGAGAGACTAGAATTGCCCAAACTTCGTTTCTAGCCACAGTGGCCTTCTGCCTAATCTGTGAGCCTCAGAGTGGAGGATGCCCTAACCCTAACCCTAACCCTAACCGTAACTCTAACCCTAACCCCAGCCCTAACCCCAACTCTAATGTGTCTCTCTGGGGCAGAGCAGTGGTTGGCAACAAGGTGCTTGGGAGCAAATATTCCAGTTGGTTGGCCACCTGCCCTGTCTCACTCCCTTTGCCCTCCCCACTGCTTTTAAGCAAATGATAGGTCCAGTAGATCTGCCTCATTCAAAAAAGGCCAATACCAGAGAGAATGCCAGTGAGACCTTGGGGTAGACAGAGTTGATTGAAAAGAAGGGGGTGGGGGGAGGAATGATAAAGACAAGAAACAAAAACAGAAAAAAGACAGATGGGAAATACATATATGATCAAGAACTGCTCCTCCAACACATTAAAGAACGTTTCTTACAGAAATTTTTCTACAGCCTCAAAGAAATGAAAGAGAATATGGGCTTTTTGAGAAAAATCTCAAAGACAAGACACAAGATGTTCAAAAATATATTATCACAAAGGGGATGGAAATCAGGCTGGAAGAGCTCAAGAAGAAAAGTAAAGACAAATAAAAGAACTGCAGAAATAAAAGTCCTGTTAGAAGCAGTAAGACACAGACGAAGACGTTGCTGAAATTGATTTCCTCTGACATTCGCACACATCTTGTAGAGTTGGTTTTGGTATGTGGAATGTGTTTGTAGCCTTGCTGTCAGTGATTTGGAAGACAAGCCTGAGAAAATCATCTAAAATCAACTGGGGAAGAATAAAAAAGGTGATTAGAGAGATCCCAGATATACATGATCAGGAACAAGAGAACAGAAAAGGAAAAGGAAAGGAAAAAAAAAAAAACGAGAGAATGTTCAATGGGGAAATTACTTTGAACTAAAGGATGACCTGAATCTTTAGTTTAAATGACATGCCATGTTAAACATTGCCCCAGAAAGATCAACACACTGAGACATACTTGATACATTACTGAGCTTTGAGAATAAGAAACAACCCTTTTTGGCACCTAGACAATAATAATACTGTAATAACAACAACAGTAATAATAATAAAAAGAATGAAATAGAGTAAAGCCACCGAAACAGGGAAGAAATTCAGACTGGCCCCAGATGTCTTCATGAACCCATTAAAAATCAGAAAATTGTGGTTTAACATCTACATAGAATTAAAGAAAATGATGTGTGAGGTAAGAATTTTATGTCTAGGCAATTACTGTTTTCACCTAGACCTCTGCTCTCTTTTTTAAAAAAACATAAAATTGTTCTATGATGAAATAATAAAATCATAATCAAAGTAAGAATCCAGAAACAGAGAAGGTATGTGAAATAAAAGAACAGGCCCTAAACAGAGAACCCCTTTAAATCTGAAACTAGTCCTAAGACCAAACAGCAGTGGGAATTATACGGACAGAATAGAGTCAGAATATAATAAACTATGTCATTACCACCATTGGAAGGAGGATAATACAGAAGAAATGGAAAGAAGCATAGATACATAAATTCCCTCATTTGTCATCATCAGGAGTTAACAGGCAGCATCTAAAATTAGTAAATCAAGGCCGGGTGCAGTGGCTCACACCTGTAATTCCAGCACTTTGGGTGGCTGAGGCGGGTGGATCACTTGAGGCCAGGAGTTCGAGATCAGCCTGGGCAAAATGGTGAAACCCCGTCTCTACTAAAAAGACAAAAATTAGCTAGGTATGGTGGTGCACACCTGTAATCCCAGCTACTCGGGAGGCTGAGGCAGGAGAATCGCTTGAACCTGGGAGGTGGAGGTTGCAGTGAGCCGAGATCCTCCACTGTACTCCAGCCTGGGTGACAGAGCGAGACTGTCTCAAAAAAACAACAAAAAAAACAAACTTGATAAATCAAGAAATAGAGAATTCCTATATATTTAAAGTTATGTAGGAAACCACTGGAGAATTAACATGACCATAAACTTTTTAAATGACCAGAAAGAGGGACACACACATGCATACAGAAGAAAGAAAACCAAGTTCAGTGTCACGTTCATAGGCATGGCCTTAAACAATGTACTCAGGAATGTTAAAATAAAAAGATGGGCAAAGAAAAACCAGGTACATACAAACAAAAGTAAAACGGACTTCTTAACATGAGCATCAAGAAGTTGGCATTCAAGGAAGAGGTGTCAAACAATTTAGGAGGCTCTCTGAAAATTATATGGTCCTTCTTTGCTGTCACATTGCATCAATGACTGCTGGCCTCCAAAGTCTGCACAGTAAGCCCCAAAGATCTTCTCATTAACCCCATGCCTGCATCATGCAGACATCCTGGGAACCAGTGGGACAGGAGGCAGCAAAGCCCAACTGGCCTTTGTGGCTCTGTGTCTCCACTTCAGGTTGAATTGTGCCCTCCTCCCAATTCCTGTGTTGAGATCCTAACCCCCAGTAGCTCAGAATGTGACCTTATTTAAAAATAGGATCTTTGCAGATGTAATTAGTTAAAATAAAGTCATCTTGGAGTGAGATGGACCTAATCCAGGATGGCCAGTATCGTTGCAAACTGGGGAAATTTGGAAAGAGAGACACAGGGAGAAGGCTCTGTGAAGATGCAGTTATGCTTGCACAGCCAAGGCACTGCCAGAAGTGGAGAGAGAGCCTTCCCTAATGCCTTCAGAGGATGCATGACCCTGCTGATACCCTGATCTTGGACTTCTGGCCCCCAGAACTAGGAATCGGTAAACTTCTGTTGTTCTAAGCCTCCTAGCATGTGTTACTTTATTATGGCAACCCTAGCAAACTGGTACAGTCCCCAGTGTTCTGCACATCTTTGTGACTAATTCCCCAACTGTACCCCTCTTGCTAGAGGAAGTATCTCACACCGCTGTGTTTCTCTTGGTGCTGTCTCTCGACTGCTTTTTCCTTACACCCACCATCCCCATGAGGGTAGGGATTTGCATCTGCTTTGTTCATGAATCTCTCCTCCGCACAGGCGGGCCCCACGATCAGACGATGCTCTTAGTGGCAGCATGATGGCATTCAGGAGGATTAACATGCACAGATGTTTGAGACTGGAGAAGTGAGGTTCAGCAAGTAGGAAGAAGAGAGGGCACCATTTAAACAGCAGATCCACCATGCGTCTTTATTCACATAGCACCAAATAACACAGTAGCACAACATATGGAAAGAAAGTAACAGGCAACACAAAGAGAAATCCACCAGAGTCCAGAGCATACTCGTGCCAGCGGATTCCAAGACCCGTCTGTGACAAACTGGTGGGCGGAACTATGCGCAGTCACTGTAGTGAGTACAGGACCTTTATAGCCCTCCCCACACCCAAGATGGCCCTATGCAAGTCAAGATGCCGTGGTGGGTAGCCTGGATGACTGTGGGATGACATGGGAAGCTGGGAAAGAATGTATTGCATGCCTCAGAAGAATGGACTGTCTGACTTGGGAGCCTACCTTAGCAAGTTTTCCCTTTACTGATCATTTTCTCTTCATTTTCAGATTGTGGCCAAGAAGTACAGAGATTTTGAATTTCCTTCTGAAATGACTGGCATCTGGAGATACTTGAATAATGCTTACGCTAGAGATGAGTTCACAAATACGTGTCCAGCTGATCAAGAGATTGAACACGCATATTCAGATGTTGCAAAAAGAATGAAATGAAGCTGGGCTGTTTTCTGTCTTATTTCTCAGTTGAGTGAGCGAGGATACGAAAACAGTGTGTTTGAAAACAAATTAGGTTTGGGTTCAATTCCTTCAATTTTTAAAAAACTGGTCTCTGAGAGTTTTTTAAATCATTGAGAGCCTGTTTTTCTTCTCTAAAACATTAGTTTAATTTTCTTCAAAATGAAAATACTGCTTTGTAATTACAAAATGAGACACACCTATCTTGATATTTTAAAGCAATATCAGAGGGTGTAAAGAAGGACATTTTAACAATCGCCTTCAATTTTACTCCACTTAATTACCGAAAACTTACTGGAGAACATGTTCCAAATCTTCAGTATCTTGTTCTCTCTCTCTCTCTCTCTCTCTCTCTCTCTCTCTCTCTCTCTCTCTCTCTCTCTATCTCACACGCACACACACACACACACACACACAATTTCATTCATATATGGTATTGCATTATTTTATTTTAAAGCACTGGTGAGGGGACCTCTTGGTAATTCCTGGATGATCATACACAGAGGACTTACACCATACAAAAAGATTGGGCACCGCAGTGCCAGAGAAGATGCTTGAGGTTAGATTTTAAGGAGTGGGGAATTGTGAAGCCCACAGATGCGCACGCAATGACCAGCAGGAACCGGAAGCCGTGGATCACCCCCACTCTGCCTCATTTCTGCCTCCAGGATGCCACTGCCTCTGCTTCCAGGAAAGGCAAGGGGGAGGGTGCTTATCTGTGTCTCTGGTTCCAGCTTCCTGTCTTTGCTCCCTCCCCTCTCTTAGACACTGTGCCTTCAGCAGGACTCTTAATATCTGCTGCAACTTGGAGAACCTCCCTGCCCTGAAATGTGAACCAAGCACACTTTGGTTCCTTCTCCGGGCGGCTCTCTCTGAGACCCAAGGCTGCAGTCCCTCAGTGCTGGTGGTATCGTGTGGGGCTAGCAATACTTCTCTGCCCTTCATTGTCTCATCTAGACATCAAGCAGGGAAAATCCAGGGAGATTAAATTCATGGTGACAAGTCCTGGGCAGTTCTGGTAAACGGTCCAGTTAGGGAGGGAGTAGAAACTATTGACTCAAAAGAGTTTCTGGCTGATCTGTGGCTTTGCCTCCACCATCCCTAACCAACCTCTCATCACAGCTTTGTGTGTGGGCTGAGTGCTGGCCTTAACCCCAGGCGTGGAAGAGAAAATGTGAGGTTGTTTAGATACTCATCAGGACCTCACAGGAGCTGAGACTTATCAGCCAGAATGTGTTCTTCGGACAGTCGTACACATCTTACAGAAAACCCTCCTTGTAGAGTTGGTTGTGGTATGTGTTTGATGCTATTAAGCTCATTTTTAATGTGTACACCTGCTCTAGGGGCGATTCGTTTGAAAGAGAGTAAGATGCATTAACAGAAACTATCCTGGGATTAGGTGAGAAATGTCTAGCAAAAGAAACAAAGTCTTTCATAGAGTGGCCTCTTTCTGTCTTCGATTATGACTGCTGCAGTTTCACCCCAGCAGTCAGCTGTCTTTGTCAACCATACGTTTTTGGAGATTGGGTCTAGCACATGTCACTCTTGTCCACGTTGTTTCACATCTGGTTAGGGGGCAGATTTTAAAATGTAGTTTTGTAATGTTACATTTAAGCATGATAAATGATTAGACTACCAGATGTTACTAGTGCTAACTTTGTATTCTTAGACATTAAAATGATTGACATAAAACTCTTTGTGCCTTGAAAATGAAACAAATTATAAAAATGTTTAAATGGAACCAATTTCTTTTGGGTTTTATTTTTTATTGTTTTATTTTTTATTTTTTATTTTTTTTTGCATTCCCCATTCTCCATTTAGGTTTCAAGAAATAAAATGAATGGTATGGGCTTCTTTTAAAATGGTGAGGACAGGCCCGGCATACCGGCATGGTGGCTCATGTCTGTAATCCCAGCACTTTGGGAGGCTGAGACAGGCAGATCACCTGAGGTCAGGAGTTCAAGACCAGCCTGGCCAACCTGCTGAAACCCCATCTCTACTAAAAATACAAAAATTAGCTAGGCATGGTGGTGGGCACCTGTAGTCCTAGCTACTAGGGAGGCTGAGGTGAGAGGATACCTCGAGCCTGGGAGGTGGAGGTTGCAGTGAGCTGAGATCACACCACTGCACTCTAGCCTGGGCAACAGAGTGAGACCCTGTCTCAAAATGAAATGAAATGAAATGAAAAACAAAATAAAATAAAATAAAATAATGGTGAAAGCAAGTTTGAACCTGAGATTATGGGCATTTGAATTAGAGATAATCCGTACTTCAGTTGTGAATCACAAAGACATTTTAAAGGAACCTTAAAGAGGCCTCCAAAGACACCCATGAACAGTCCTTGTCCAGGTGACTGGCATAGACACCCTGCCGGGTGTTCTACTTTTATGTGGAGTTGTAGGAAAGGAGCTGGTTCTGGGTGGTCTTCCCCAGCCCTGTCCCAACTCTGCCTTCAGCTCCGCCCCCAGCCCACACCTCTTGATTCCCCTAAAAACCTACATGTGTGTAAGGAGGTGAGAAATATTCCAGGGCTGTTCTGCTGGACCAAAATCTTCATTACAGTGTGTTTTAAAACACAAAATGCATTTGTTCTTCAAGACATACCATACAAAATGTAAACATGGATGAATAGTGAACAAATTCTTCTTTTCAGGCTGTGTGGAAGTTTTTCTGGACGGAGAGGATTCCATTCTCAATTCTAGTTGCCCGAGAGGCTTGAAAATTAGTTCATAAAAACCCAAACTTTACCTTTTTTTTAATTTAATTGAGATGGAGTCTCGCTTTGTCGCCCAAGCTGGAGTGCAGTAGCTCGATCTTGGCTCACTGCAACCTCTGCCTCCCAGGTTCAAGCGATTTTCCTGCCTCAGCCTCCCAAATAGCTGGGATTACAGGGCACCACATCAGGCTAATTTTTTTGTTTTTAGTAGAGATGGGGTTTCACCGTGCTGCCAAGGCTGGTCTCAAACTCCTGAGCTCAGGCGATCCACTTGCCTCGCCTCCCAAAGTGCTGGGATTACAGGTGTGAGCCACCACGCCCGGCCTCCAAACTTTCCTTAAGAACACAGAATGTCCTAAAGCAGGCTGGAAGGGAACATGAGAGCATCACAAGGTTCTACTTTGTGGATACTGCAGCATACGGAAATGCAATGACAGAATCCGCCCAGAAGAGGACTTCCAGAGACCAGAGGTCTCAATCATTTCCATTCTATAAGTCTATCTCTAAGAATTGATTATATGTTCAAGCCCTTCACCCCCAAGATAGGCGGACAGACAGACACACACACACACTAGACACACATACGTGTATACACCAATTTGTGACACCATTGTCACACACTCTCACATACTCATAAGCACACTCCCACAGACAGACATTCATGCACACCCTCCACCCCCACCCCGCATGCAGGATGAACTCCTTCCCCTCTCACCCTCCCCCAGTCGTAAGCAGTAACTCACTCTTAGCACAACCCACCCAGCCCTGAAGTTCCCCCTTCCAGTGGTTCATAATTAGGCTTTGGAAAATTTTAGATTAATGGCTTTTTTTTTTTACATTTTAATTTTTTTTGAGACTAGGTCTCACTCTGTCGCCCAGACTGGAGTGCAGTGGCGTGATTTCGGCTCACTGCATCTCTGCACCCCATCCCCAGTACCCCCCACCACAGGCTCAAGCAATCCTCCCACCTCAGACTCCCGAGTAGCTGGGACCACAGACACACACCACCACGCCTAGCTATTTTTTTTTTTTTTTTTTTTTTTTTGCATTTTTAGTAGAGACAGGGTCTCACCATGTTGCCCAGGCTGGTCTCAAACTCCTGAGCTCAAGCAATCCATGCACTGTGGCCTCCCAAAGTGCTGGGTTTACAGGCATGAGCCACCATGTCCAGCAGGCATTAAAAAAATTTTTTTTTACGAGAAAATCTCAACCCTTCTTTTATTTTACAGTTAAGAGAACCAAGATGTCCTTCATTCTAAGCACACATAATTAACAAAGCCCTACGTACATGAAATGGATGCATTGGGGGATGCTATTCACATGACAAAATGACTTCTCTTTCCATATATGGGTGTAAGTCTCAATTATCCTGTGGCCAATTTCCCTTTGCACATTGGTATTTTGGTTTAATAAATTACATGCATTTCAGGCCATGGCCACTTTGTAAGGGATGTGTGTGGCCCCTGGTCACAAAGGGACTGACTACACTGTTCCTCAGGGCCTTTGCAGGTCTGGGGCGTCAGGAAGCCCTTTCTGCTTCTGGGATCTCAGGGACCCAGCAGGAGTGGCACCTGCCATTGCAGCTGGTGGATTGACACGGTCATTGTTCCCATTGCAGAGGGTTCTGGTGGAGTCCTCTATGAGCCTTGCCTTGAAGGAGGCCATTTAGGCAGGCAGAGTCGAAAGCTGCCTGGGGAAGTGGCGGGTCAAGTCATGGTCCAGAGGAAATTGTGTTCAGCAGCATGGAGCTGCATATTTGGGAGGAGGAAGCCATTTACTTAGGTTATAAGGCCTGGGATCGGGCCCCCAATGGGATCTTATCCAAGCTGTATTCATTTTACCCTTTTGTGGGACTGCCTACCCTATTGTTCCATCCTACCCTATTGTTCTGGCTCCCATGGCCCCTGGCTGTGTAAGCTTGTCCTAACAACATTCTGGAAGAGAAACTATTTTTCTTGATGACACCTCCCTCTCCCATCTCTTCCTCGATCCCCTTCTGTAGTGGATTCTGTGATGTACTCATGGGTGAGTGGACAAGGACAGTAGCCATCAGTGGCTGGCCTAGGATTCCCCATGGTTCAGCCGATCTGCTGGGCTCTGTCTCCCTGCAAAGCCCTCTTTCCAGGTGGCTGACACTTGCGAGTCTGAGTTAGGTCTGTTTCTGAAGCTCTGACCTACACATGTAACCAGCACCTGCTAGGACATTCTGAGGCTCTCTAAATCTTTTGAATCTACCCAGGTTCCAGGAGAATTCCAGGGCCCGGGGACAGAACCGTCCTTGCTTAGAATGCTTCTTGGTTTTGTTAAAGGGGATGTATTCAAATAGCATTAAGGTTTTTGTTTTCCTGCTTGCTTTTTCCTTCCTGGCATTAAGATGTAACAAGTTCTGCCGGGTGCAGTGGCTCACACCCATAATACCAACACTTTGGGATGCTGAGGTAGGAGGATTGCTTGAACTCAAGAGCTTGAGGCCAGCTTGGACCACATAGCGAGACCTTGTCTTTACTAAAATTAAAACAAATTAGCCGGGCAGGATGGCGCCTGCCTATAATCCCAGCACTTTGAGAGGCTGAGGTGGGAGGATTGCTTGAACTCAAGAGTTTGAGATCAGCCTGAGCAACGTAGCAAGGCCTTGTCTCTACTAAAACTAAAAAAAAATTAGCCGGGTGGAGTGGTGCCTGCCTGTAGTCCCAGCTATTCAGGAGGCTGAGGCAGGAGGATTGTTGGAGCCTGGGAGATGGAGTCCGCAGTGAGCTGTGTAGATAGACTCTTGCTCTGTTTCCCAGGCTGGAGTGCAATGATGCGATCTCGGCTCACTGCAACCTCTGCCTCCCAAGTTCAAGTGATTCTCCTGCCTCAGCCTCCCAAGTAGCTGGGATTATAGGCACTCACCACCACACTGGCTGATTTTGTATTTTTAGTAGAGACGGGGTTTCTCGTTGTTGGCCTGGCTGATCTGGAACTCCTAACCTGAGGTGATCCCCCACCCCTGCCTCAGCCTCCCAAAGTGCTAGGATTACAGGCATGAGCCATCACACCCGGCCCACCTCTGGCATATCTGAATGAACATTTAACCTCTCAGTCTCACTCTTCTCATCTGGAAAATTGGAACAATATCTCACAATCATGTAGAAGGTGGTATCTTAGAAGTTCTCTATAAAAGCTGCAAAGCAGCTGACTGTATACAATTTAATTTTTCTGGAATTTGTTCTTCTTATGGGGTAACAGCCCTGAAAAACGTAATTTGTCAAAATGGACAGGGTTTGAGTTTACGAGTGTCTAAGACCTTGAACCTTCCTCACAGAGGCAGAAGGCGGTTATGCTCTGAATTCCTGGTTCCCTACAACAAGGCAGCACCCTGTGATATTGGTCATTACTCAGTTGTCCCCCTCGGCTGGTCACTGGGGGCTGTCCAGGGCAGGTTCAGCT
Source organism: Pan troglodytes (assembly GCF_028858775.2). NCBI lineage: Eukaryota > Metazoa > Chordata > Mammalia > Primates > Hominidae > Pan > Pan troglodytes. Next base: position 35,435,601 of record NC_072420.2, read on the forward strand.
GTCTGTCAGGCACAGTGAACTGGACAGCCTCCACAGTGGGCTGACAGCTCTATCTGGGAGCCCTCTAGTCTGGCTTGGAGACACTGTTTTCAGTTGTGTGATATTTACTTGAGGCTCTCAGGAGTGGAAAAGCAGATCAATCAATGTGGGTGGTCTCCCTAATGTCAAAGCCCTCCTCCCACCCAGGCCAGGCTCTCATCCTCACCACTAGGTGGCGCTTCCTCCCATTCCCTGAAGCCAGGTGGGCTTTACCTTGACAGGTACTATTGGGTTGACCCCCATGGACTGATGCCCACACAGCCTTGGGACTTCATCCAAACCTAGCCCAGCCCTCTGGGTGTCAGCCCAGGGTGGCCCACGCATCAAAGGGTGGCCTTTGTATCTGGCCTTTCCGGGCCAGAGAAGCCAAGCGTGAAATGACCCTGCTGGTCTCAGCCCCAGCTTCCAGGACGGCCACACCCAAATGGTCAGGCTGTGTTTTCTGATGTGCTAAGGAGTGTCTGCAGGAGGAGGACCTCCCCTCTGTCCTGTGGCTTTCTGTTTTGCCATGGAAATACCTTCGAGGACAAGAAGGCCCTTGTCACGCCTAACTCGAAGACAACTTGCTCTTGGTACCTCTCACCCATTTTCTTTTTGTGAAAACAGACAGTGTTGGGGGAGTAGCTGGGCACCAACTCATGTACTTCAGAAATTGGAGAGAACTCTCTGACCACTCTGAAACCTTCCCTCTCCAAACCCAGGAGCCCAGTGCTCCCTCTTGGAGTCAAATGAGCCAATGGCTCAGAGATGGGTAAGGAGCTGATGGAAGGGGCAAGGTTCTGGATCCTGAGGTCCGAGACTCCTGCTTCCTTTCCTTGCTAGCCCTGGCTCTTGGGGCCAGCACACCTCCCTGGGCCCACCTGTCCTCATAGCTCCTGCCCCAGAAGGCCCAGGGCAGCCTGTGCAGGTGGTCAGTGGGAGAAGGCAGTCTCCCTGCTGCACCCCATGGCTGTGTCCCCCAAACTTCCTCCATGGCTCCTCGCCTGACCCTGAGGGATGGGGGCACTGCACATGGTGGGGTCAGAGGGTAAGGAAGTGGGGTTCCGCTGCTGGTGGGAGCACAGAGATCACTGCTGGACACTCAAGCGTCCATGGGGATGAGCCCCTATCCTATGGCCAAATTAATTGTTCCCACATTAATTGCCAAGCAATCAATACATCCATTTATTTGATTTCATTGTATAACTGTATTGAAAACAGTCCGGGGTCTGGACACCTGGTCCCTCTGGCTGGCCAGGTCTTGGTCCTTGGACTAACCATCTAGTCTGTGCCTCAGCTGTTTTGCTGGCTGAGAAGAAGAAAAAAGTGATGATTTTACTGTGATATGTTTGTGACTTTTATCACAATGCAGTGCTCAGCTCCTCTGTCACCAAAGCCTACCTCTTTTCTGGCTCTTTTTTGGATCCTGGAAGGCTGACTTAAGCAAATCCTTAGTAAAGGAAAGAAGCCAGCAGCCTCTCCTCAAACCAGTAGGCAGCTTCCATACAGCCTCACAGACAGGTGGCCCAGGAGTGACTTTATCCACATTTTTCTGCTCAGGAAAACAAACCACCAAATCTAAAAAAGAGATTGACCTTGAGGTTTCCAGGAACAGGACTTAAAGGGGTGTGGAGAAGGGGTGGGGAAGGGGTAAGGAAGAGATAGGGAGGGAGGAAGGGAGGAAATGGGAGGAGAGAGACTCCATGGCAACGGCAGAGGAGATTGTGGCACAGGCCACAGGTGTGTAAGCCCCATAGACCTTCTGGGAAGCGGCAATTTGCTTTGTGATGAGATTTGTGAATAGGGGGAGGCCAGTGGCCCCCAGACCTGCCTGGACACTCTTCCCGGACTCCAGCCAGCCCTTTCTTGTCATTTCATGTGTTAAATCATTTAAAATGCATAGAGTAGTATATACTTATCATTTGGATACATTTGCCCCAAAATGTGGACTGAACTAAGATAAAAGAAAAAACACAAGTTATTTTCCTAAGGTTCTTTGCCTCTTCATTTTTATATGTGTCACTGACTGAGCTGCAGAGGCCTGTTTCTGGTCACATGATTCCTTCTCATGATCTTGGGATCTCCCACATTTGGAGCCAAGAAAGAGAGAAAATGAGATAGGAAGGTGCCTGGAGTTCTTGGACAGTGCTGAGCGGTAGGACTTGCTTTGCCTCCATTGGTATCTTTCAATGGCTTGTTTTTGTTGTTGTTGTTGTTGTTTTTCAGCTCATAAATGACTTACTGGTCCCAAAAGACAGTATTGTTCACAAGAAAAACTTTGGGTCTTTTGATGGTAGTTCAGGCGCTGGGCAGACCTTTCTGCTGCATACTTTGGCATATTTTCACCATCTTGGGCAAGGGAAAGAATTTGTTGTTTCGAGTACAGTACTGGAATGCATAAAGATTAAAAAGAAGGCAACAAAAATGCTCTTGCTTTTAAAAGATGTGCAATTCCAATGAGAAAATAGAATAGTGGCCAGAAAGAGACCCAAGAACAAGTATCGTGGAAACCAAATGAATAAGTGGGCGAAGTATACACTTAAGAACTTTTGCAAAGTTGCCGAGGCTGAGGGGCTGCTACCACAAATAAAGTAATGAGAGTGATGATATACATTTGCAGAGCAGTTTACAGTGTGCAAAGCCTACACAAGCACTGTGTTGTTCCAGAGGTCATGAGTGTGTGTCACTCACTGATGAGGAGGTTGTGACGGCAGCCACCTCGCTTGCCTGGTGGTCATGCAGGTCTTGCCTAGTAGTCATGCAGGGGTCTTATTTGCTTCTCCCTCATGAGTAAAGGGTGTGGAGCACCACAAGGACTTTGTTCTGCCAACTTTGGGGGCCTTGCCCCATCTAGAGGGGGCAGAACGTTTCAGTTGGAGAATTGGTGGCTTAAAGGCTTACTGATGGCAGTAGACGGAGGGAAGAGTGATGGCTGAAGGCTCGTCTGCCTGGAATCTTTCATCTGAAAACTAAAAACTTGGGCTAGATTTTTTTTTTGTTTTTTGTCTCTTTTTTTTTTTTTTTTTTTCTGGGATGGAGTCTGGCTCTTTTGCCCAGGCTGGAGTGCAATGGTGCCATCTCGGCTCGCTGCAACCTCCACCTCCCAGGTTCAAGCAATTCTCCTGCCTCAGCCTCCTGAGTAGCTGGGATTACAGGTGTCTGCCACCACGCCCAGCTAATTTTTTTTTTGTATTTTTAGTAGAGACGAGGTTTCACCATGTTGCCCAAGCTGGTCTTAAACTACTGACCTCAGGTGATCTGCCTGCCTCAGCCTCCCAAAGTGCTGGGATTACAGGCGTGAGCCACCGCACCCAGCAATTGGTGAGTTTTCATTCCTGGCTCCATATGAGAATCATCGGTGTGGCTGTAAAAACTACTAATGCCTATGCCACACTTCGGACCAGCTGAATGAGAATCTCTGGGCTTGGACATTGGTGTTGTTAAACTCTCCCTAGGTGATTCTCAGGGGGAGCAGGATTAACAGCCATTGGCTGGATGCTCTGTAAAGTGATTTCTAGCTCTGTCTAATGTCTGGGGGATGGGTTAAAACAGCTCTGTAAAGTGATTTCTAGCTCTGTCTAATGTCTGGTGGGACTGGGCGACGAACAGAAGTGATAGAGAAGGCTGCACCTACCAAGTATTTCTACTCTTGGGGAAGTTGGTTGAGATTAGCTCTGGGCGCACATATAAAACCCAGTGTACTGGATTATACAGAGTCCCCTCAAAATTCGTGTCTACCCAAAGACTCTGAATGTGATCTTATTTGGAAAAAGGGTCTCTGCCAAGGTAACTGGTAAGTTTGGATGAGCTCATGCTAGATTAAGGTGGGCACTAAGCCCTATGTGACTCATGTCCTCAAAAGAAGAGAAGACACACAGACACACACAGAGGAGAAGGCCATGTGAGAACAGAGGAAGAGGCTGGAGTGATGCAGCCACAGCCAAGGAAGGGCGAGGATGGTCACCAACCGGCAGAAGCTGGGAGAGGCAAGGAAAGATTCTTCCTTCCAGCCTTTGAAGGGAGCACTGCCCTGCTGACACCTGGATTTGAGACTCCTGGCCTCCAGAACAGTGAGAGAATAATACGCTTCTGTTGTTTTCATCCACCCAGTCTGTGGTATTTTGTTACTGCAGCCACAGGAAACTAAGCCACCCGGTAAGGTTTGGGTCTCAAGACAGCTGAATCACCTCGTCATTGCTTAGCAATGAAAGATGCTAGAGCTGATAGCACAGCTAACATGAGAGGAAAGCTGGCCTGTCAGGAGAGCTGTGTCCTGTTTCCAGGCACAGCAAGGACAGCTGGGTTCAGACTGAAGCAAGACCTGAAATGGATGCCCTGTTGGAGAGCATTGGTGATTTACCCTACAGGCAACCATTGGCTCATTTTGTGCTACAGGAAAGGTGAGCAGATGGGAAGTAGCTGAAAGACTTGAGTTTTGGTCTTGCCTCTGTCACTTCTGGCTGTGTGGCTCTGGGAAAAGTAGCTAATGTCTCTGGACCTCAGTTCCTCATTTGTTAAGTGCAGGAACTAGATGACATAATCTGCTATGCAGTTTCCAGCTGTTAAGTTCTAAACGCTAAGCCAGAGAGAGACAGGTTTAGCATCAGTAATAACATATGAGAATAGTCCCCCAGGCATAGGAATGCATCATGCTCCTTGCAGCTCATGCCCCAGGTCTGATTCTGAGTTCAGACATTGCTAGCCACTTGCTTTAGGGATTTTTGGTAGACATGTTGCTTTCTGGTACAGCTACTCCCAAATTTAGGACATTAATGTAGTCTGTGTCTAAATTAGCAATGTCTAATCATTCGATTGTCTAACATCAAAGGATTAATCACCTACAAGATCTAATGAGCTTCTTTTCCTAGAACGCATTCTACATGATCAACCAGACCTTTGATGACCCCAACAGCTAGAGATCTTATGAGCCTTTCCCAGGACCCCCACCACCTGCCTCTCATCCATGCAGCAATTCATCAGGCCTGTGTATAAAACAAGCCCTGACTTTGAGGATTCACCTTGAGGGGAAAAGTGGGTCTAGAAAACATGGATATGGAGAAAATGTGGGTACGTTTCCTCTCTGCAGTTCCTAGGATGTCGCATTAGTTTTCTGTCATGTAACCACAAACTTAGTGGCTTAACACAACTTGTATTTATCATCCCACAGCTTCCTTGAGTCAGGAATCTAGGCAAGGAGTAGCTGGGACTTTTGCTTCGGGTGTCACTGGCTAAACTCAAGGTCAGCCCAGGGTTGTGATTCTGATGTGAGTGAGATTCGAAGTCTGCTTCCAAGCTCACTGGTTGCTGATGGAATTCTGCTCTTTGCATTTGTGGGACTGAGGGTCTCAGCTCTGAGAGACCACTCGCTTGCCACACAGCCTTCTCCATAACATGGCAGTTTGCTTCTTCAAGGCCAATGGGAGAATGTCTCTGCTGCCTCAAATCTTTCCGACTTTCTCCGTTTCTGACCTCTAGACCTTCTTTCAAAAGGCTCACATGATTAGGTCAGCCCCTCCCAGGATAGGTAGTCTCCACTCTGATTAACTTAAAGTCAGCCGATGAAATCAGGCTGATAGGGGATAATGTCCCAAAACAAAGTCAACTGATAAGGAACTTCAGTCACATATGCAAAATCCCTTCCCCTTTGCCCTATAATGCAGGCTAATCAGAGGAGTGGTATTCCATCGTATTCATAGGTCCTACCCACCCTCGAGTGTGGGAGAGTTATACAGGGCATGAACACCAAGGCCCAGGAATCTTGGGGTCATCTTCAAATTATCCTGCTAGAGACGAGTCTGGGGATCTGTGATAACCCTTCCAGGGGAAGTCACCCTCATCAATACACAAGCCAGGGTTGAGATCAGCTGGGATAGTAAAACCTCACTTTTTCAGGGGGTCCCAGGCCATACCCTAGCATCAGGTGTCTGCTGCATATCTTCTTGGCAAGTTTCCTTGAGACACTTTTACTTCTAATCCTTAGGCTCAAACACCTGTGGAGCGGGAAGTATGGCATTTCCGCGAAGTCCTCTTGACTTGAGTCCCAGGTCCCTCTGACAAAGCAGGAGTTTGTTGACCTGCTAGTCCTGGCACCAAATGTACCTATTTACTCAGCTTTTGCCAGAGGGTGGGGAGAGAGGGTGGAGAAGAAGGAAGGGCTCTTTTGCAGTTGGTCAATGAAATGCTTTGTTATAATTTTGCTTCATGTTGTGCAGGTGGCCAAGTGTCTTGGGTACAAGGTAGACAGATTTCTCCCCCTTGGTCTTCCCTGCATTCAGTCCCCAGCCAGTGGGTCACATTCAGAATAATAATAGGAATAATAAAGGTCACAGTCCCTGCTGCTGTAAGAAAGATTATCTTTAGAAAGAAACAAATAGTCTGGGAGGAGTTACATGGAGTTTAGAAAAACAAAACAGACACCAACTCGTCCTGATTCTCTGTGAGTTTCATCCCATGTTATTCATCAATGCCTGTTTGGTGGTTTCATGTCTTGATGCATCTTTTATTGTCCATCCTTTGGCCATGGATACTCTTGGATGATGCATCAAACCAAGCATAGTTTTTCAAGTGACAAGAGTTGTGGGGATAATGGACTGGGTTTCTCTTACTTGTGTTGCAAGACACTTCAGAGTCATAAGCCTATGGATTTTTGTTTGTTTGTTTGTTTTTTATTTTTTGAGATGGAGTCTTGCTCTGTCACCCAGCCTGGAGTGCAGTGGCGCAATCTCAGCTCACTCAACCTCTGCTTCCCAGGTTCAAGCGATTCTCCTGCCTCAGCCTCCTGAGTAGCTGGCATTACAAGTGTGCACCATCATGCCCAGTTAATTTTTATATTTTTAGTAGAGATAGGGTTTCACCATGTTGGCCAGACTGGTTTCAAACTCCTGTCCTCAAGTGATCCACCCACCTTGGCCTCCCAAAGTGCTGAGATTACAGGTGTGAGCCACTACGACTGGCCAAGCCTATGGATTTTAAATTACGAGGACATGAAAATCTCTGTCAAAATAAGAACGCTGAGTTGGAGAGTGGAGGTAAAAATGTCACTCTGGGTTTGTGTGGACACAAGAACCAAGAGAGGCCTCCTTGTAAAATGAAACATGTCAGAGCAGACACTACGTGGCCAGAGACCTAGTCCCCAGACCTCAGACTTCTTAGTGCACAATGAGAAATCTGGCCTACACGTTGTCTCCAGAGTTATTTTTTTTAGCAGTAAAATGCTTTGATTCTATATGACACACAATTCTCCACACAGCCTGTGTAGCTATGTCACGACTTTACAACTTTCATAAGAGCCACTTCCAAATAAGTCATGAACATCTCACAGCACGAAGAGATGGCAGGTGACCAGCTCTCAAGTTTGGGTTGGTTTGCTAATTTTCACCAGAAAATCATCTCCTGGGGACAGATATTAAATAATGCAATGCCATTATGTCTTAAAAAATTAAATTAAAATTTAAAAAATACTATTTACCATTCTGGTTCTTGAGTTTTTATGTTCTGGGAACAAAATAACATTTTTATTTTGTTTTGAGAGAGATAAAAACAACCAAGGCGTTCTGACTTTGTTCTCAGTAGCTATCTCATTATTAAAGTTGAATGCAATAAAAGCAGTTTCCTTGGTGAGAAATGAATATATGGTTTCAACCACAATATGTCTTCACAGATAAAATGATTCCTATCTGTATTAATAAGAACATTTTCTGGGCCTCCCTGTGAATGTGATCTTCACAGAATAACATGTTCCCACCTTGTCCTGAGGACCAGATCCAAGAAATGTTCTCCACGAGTATAGGTGAGATTTGACTTGGCTCTGTAAGACATTTCCGGGTAGGAATAATTACTAGACACCGAAATGGCTGAAATGAGGGGGAACGACGTTTCCTCTCAGGAGATCTTGATAAAGGAAATATCTCCTCTCTCGGAGATGTCCTAGGTTGGCCCTGTCCGGCAGCCAGAGAACTGGTTAGATCACCTATCAGAGTGATATCAATGATGTTGACTTTCTGTGAAAGAGCTTCTACTCGGTATTTCTGAGAAGTCTGACAATTCATTTCCATTTTTAAAGAGGAGAAGCTTTTGAAACACAGTGGCACTCACAGGCAAAATTTGAAACGCTACCCTCAGGGACCACCATGTTCGCAATGCCAAGGCAGGGGCCTTTTGCACCTGGAATACTAGGCTTCCCTGTTTTGGTGAAGCCCCTGAGGTGTTTTCCTGATGGGCTTGATAGTGCGATGGTGATTTCCCACCCCAGGAAATCTAATCCTTAAATCCCGAGATCACAAGAGCCTTCTCTGTTTGCTCAATGGAGTCTGGCCAGTCCTGGCTCTCTCCCATGCTGTGTAAAAGTTTGGATCTAGAACTCAGAGTCTGATTATTCGCTAATGCCTGAAGCTCATTTTTGTGGCACCATGTAATATCAGGAGAATGGCAGGTCCCAGCTGCCCACTTTCCCTCTCCCCATCTTCAGGCCTTCAGGATATACCGTTTATACATGTGCATATATGTATGACAATATGAAACATACGGATTTCAGATCCCCTCTTCATAAGGGGAATGAAGGAGGAAGTTGAAGTGGATGAGAATCCAGGAACAGGGTTTAGCATTGGTGAGAGTGGCAAGATGACTCAGTCTTGGATTTCTAATCAAGGGATCTTAGTGAAGAACAGCATATCCTTTGTTGGGCAGAATATAAAAATGCAAAACAGAAGCCAGTAGAGATTTAATAAACAGAGCAATCAGTAGGGCTTGGCAGGGAGATGGGCACACAATGGCTGCTTTAACCTGGTAGAGATGAGCTTTGGTGCGATGGTGAATGTTGGTTTCCATTGACATTGACTTGAGTTGACTCAGGAGTCAATGAAGAACATTTTGGATCAATTTGGATGATTATCCACAAGCAGTAATCCTACAGTGTTCACTGTTTTCCAGAACTCTTAAAACAATAGAAAGGGTTATTCAGGGATAAAGCATTTTTCCTTTTTCAAATGCTTTCAGAGTTTGGCTCACCTTATTTGCGTGAGGCATATAAGTATGGTTAGTGTGGGTATTGAGGCTACCAAACAGTTGTAGATGTTTCTTTAAGACCAATCTTACCAGTCTTATTCCCCATCTTTCTTTCTCCTACCTCCTGAACTGGGACTCAAAATGACTGGGCAAAACATTGCGTGGCCTTGGGCAAATTGTTTGATTTTGCTGAATCTCAACTTACTCACCTGGAAAACAGCTTTTCTACCCAGCTCTTGGAACTGTTATGAGAATGAATGGGAAAGTGCATAAAAATTGGAAATACTAGATACAAGCAAAGATTATGTTTTCTCCTGGTTTGGGGCTAGGTTTTTGTATACAATAAGTGTTTCCATCAGAAGCAATTGACACCAATGCAGAGCCATCAACAGGAGGAGAATTTGCATTTGGACAACTCCTTGAAGGATGAAGAAAGAGGCTTCAGGAGGCAGAGCAGCCTTATGGGCAGAGAGCTGAATGGAAGAATCAAGTCAGTCTGTTGTGGAGGAGGCCTTGAATAGGCCACTTTTTCTCCTCAACGCCAACAAGAATCACACCTGTCTTTTTGAGATTGCAAGAGGAAATGGAAGAAAAATTATCTTGACCTTGTCTAAGCAACAGTGTCGAGGGGTGCTATCTTACTCCAAAATACTTTTAATGTTAACTGCCTAGCTCTGTCCCAGATACCGTTTGTCCCTGAAAAACCTCCTCAGGAAGAGCCCCTCGACCTGGGAGCCTGGAAGGAGGTTCTCTTTGAATCTAGGTTGCTTCTGAAGCCATAGCCAAGCACAAGCCAAGATGTGGATAAGGGGACCCTTATCCACATCTAGTCTGATTGACTTCCTCTAGTTGAAAACACATGGGAAGGGCCTTGAAAGGCATAAGTCATATTTCTGCCTTCTGTGCTTTTAGCTGTTCCCCATTGTATCATCTAGATTGTGAGTCACTGTTAAAAATGACCATAAATCTTTAGAGAAAGCAAGTATTAGGTTGGTGCAAAAGGAATTTCAGTTTTTGCCATGAAAAGAGATGGCAAAACCAGCAATTCCTTTTGCGCCAACCTAATATTACAAAGCAGCTGGGATTACATGAGAGAACACATAGGAATGCAAGGTGTAACACACGTGTTCATTATGTTGATGGTTATCTGGTTAGTCACTAACTTTCTAAATTAATTGAGAAACTTTTTTAAGAACCAGAATAGAGATGGGCGTGACTAAGAGAAAATGTTTAAGACCAAAGAACATCAACCCTCCTTTTAACCCACTAGTTGAGAGCTACACTACTTACCTCCCAAAAATGGCTTTTGTGTCCAGGAGCTCCAGGCCCTGAAGGATGCTGCTTTGCTTAGGAAGAAAGAGTGGCAGACTTCTCATGGGCTGATGTGCCAAGAATGGCTGAGGTTGGGTCTCAGTGGATGGCAGGGCTTGCAGGGAAGGCAGCAGACAAAACCCTGGAAATCTGGCTCAACACAAAAGTTAAGAATGGGTCTTACATGAAATACATTGGGTGTCAGTGTTAAGAATGCCAAGGCCCTAATTTTTACATTATCGTCTCCTAAAGACAACCATGGGGGCTGGCTTGTCATCTCTGTATGTCAATATTCCATATTTGCCCTTTCCTTTTGAGGATATGGAACCAGTCCTGGTAATTCTCCCCACTTGAGTATGTCCGAGGATGGATACCTCTTCATATACTCAGTCATGGGTGAAGATTACATTCTTGAGTGAAACGCATCCTTGGAGATGCCAAAGAGAAAAACAAAGGGACAATTTTTTGATCTATTCTAGAGGCAGGAGAAGGACCCGTTTTCTATATCTGGTCCCAGGATCATCTCTCTTGGGGCATTGGCCATGGAGCCAACACTGGGTTCTGTGGAGCCCGCAACTTTAGCTTCCTAAAAAACTCCTTCAGGACTTGCTGCACAGGGACAGCATCTCAACTTAGATCAGGCTCTGAGTCCATACTAGAATCTGGTCTGGCCTCCTTCAAGGGGATCTCCTGCCCCTGTGAGTTTCCTGAGTCCTGGCCTCAGTTTTCTCCTCTTTTACTGAGCTCTTTCCTGGCCCATCACTTGGGGCTGATCTCTGTGAGTTCAAGATTTGAAAAGTGGTTGTTGTTCTGACTGGTGCCTTTGCTGCCTAAGATTTCACGAAGATGATAGCACTGCAGATGACACAAGGAAGGGTACTTTAGACCTTTTCTGCTCAGATAACTTTGGAGATAAAGGCAACATTAGCAATCATACAAGACAAATTTCAGCTGAAGAAGCCCAGAGAGCTTAAATTACTTGCCCTAGGTCCCTTGGCCACATACGGCAATGCTGGAACTAGTATTCAAACCTTGTGATTCATAGTTGACAACAATCCATGCGTGGTTGGGGTTCTCGAAATGTAGTCCTTGGACCAGCAGCATCATATCATCTGGGAAAGCATTAGAAATGCAAATTATCAAGCCCCATCCAGACCTACTGAGTCAGAAGCTCTGCAATCTCTGTTTTAACCAGCCCTCTAGGGAATTCAAATACTTGCTACAGTTTGAGAAACAGTGTTCTGTGCCGTGCTAAATTAAACCTTTTGTGGGACAGTTCAGTATTTTTCATCATTTGTAGAAGAGTTGAGTGCTTACCAATGATCTCTATCACACTTGATTCTTTTATTCATTTCTACACTTAATCTTGAATGCCCATTCCCATATTAGGCACCATATGGATCAGAAGGACATATTGAACAAAGATCCTTCCTTCAAGGAGCTCATAGGAGTCACAACATAGACCAAGGAGGCTTTGATACTGGGAAGTAAGGCAAAATATGACGGAATTTTGGAATGATGCAGACACCACGGGCGATATGAGTTTGCTAATGCTTTGGGCTATAGAGATGAGGTTGGGAATATCAATAGGAGAAGAGAATTAGCAACCAGGTGGTAGAAATGGGCCTAGTGAGTTGTAGAAAGAATAAGGAGATTGATCAGGTTGGAGGAGAGGCCTTGTGCTCTCTTAGGAGATTTATGAGAAGTTATGAGACTGAATTTCTCCCTAAATTATGAGGACCCCTAAGGTACTTGCCTCAGTGACTGAAGAGAATGGGTGGTTGGCTGTAGATCCACCATTCGGTGATTGATTCTGGAAGCATCTGTCTGGTAGGGAGGGCGAGAAGAACTATTTTCAGATTTTACTCTGGTACAAGCCTCAAGCAATTTGTCATGACTCAGGTGGTTGGGAAACAAGTGTGCTCTCAGGACAGCTTGACATGTCACTCAGCAGCCTCCTGGGGCCAAGCTGTTCTTTTAAAGGAAGAGTTTTGTGTTGACTCTGAACTTGGAAGAATCCAAAAACAGCAAGTGACAACAGAAGGTTGAGTCATGAGTGCATACCGCATCCAGGCCAGGCTTTGCTTCCAAGCACGAAGTAGACCATGGCGTTGGGTTGACGTTTTCACATTGTAACCGTAAATTCTCTGTGACCCATTTCCACTGCCTGTATCATTTTATAGACCTGTATAGCTGCATGGAAATTAAATTGGTATTCATTATAAGGTGCCACCAGATGCCCAAAGGCCTTCTAGATTGTCCAAGAAAAGCATCTATCGAGCATCCAACTCCAGCATATTTTATTATGTTTAAATTTCTGAAACATAAGCACTTGTGATATATGTGACAAATATAGTTATCAGCATTTTTTCTTAATCAGGAAACTTTGTTTTCAACCATGCTGGATAAGAGAGAACTTACTGCAGTTACAACTATGCATTATTTTTGAAATAATCCCAGCTAGCATTGATTTACTATGGTCACAGGCCCTCTATGTCTGCTTCAAATTCATTCTCTGTGTCATGCCCACAATTATCCTCCTACGAAGGAGGCATTATTGTTGTCTCCACCTTACAGGTGAGTAAACTGAATCACAGAGAGGACAAATAATATCTTCGAAGCCATGCAGCAAATAAGCGGTGAAGACTGGATCATACATACACATGTGCACACACACACACCATTCAGAATCATGGTGGAAGATGGAATAGTATGTTGGAGAAAGGTAAGGATTTCAAGCTAATGTCTGGTAATTGACAGGCTGAGCAAGTTGGGGAAGCCACTTTTAAATCCTAGAATATTGGTTGCCTAATCAATAACACAGAAGCCTTTACTCATAGGTTAATTTTGAGGAATGAATGAGATAATATGTTGAAAAGTTTTGTTCTATAAACTAACCTCCCCAACAGCCATATCCAGAAATCGAATTTTTACTGGGAGGTCATGAACATAGGCTCAACCTCGGAATTTTCTGCTCTGACTTCCTTTTCCCAACTCGAATGGGTTGATTATGTTCCTAACCCATTAGTGCTTAGTTGATGATACGTAATCATCTGTCTGCCCAGGTAACCTGGTAACTCAATTAACCAGCAGCTTGACATGGAACTTTGTGGAGTGCCAGGCATGGTGATGCAGACTTGGACCTACTCAGGGCTCTGACAGATGGACACCAGCATCCCTGAAAATAAAGATGTCTTGTCTTTGGGTCTGTGTGTTTGGTTACCTAGTTGCTTCTCTGCTCTGTGGAAGTCACATTTTCCTCTGTCTCTTCAACAGTCCCTGCACCCGGTGGGTCAGTGCCCCGGGGACATACCATGGCTTCACATCCTTGTTTTTTCCAGCATCTGGCATCTCAGGAAGCCACTGACTAATTCCCTTGGCCCCATCCCACCCCTACTGCCGTGCACTCATTGGCTTCTAGCTTTTGATGAATTCAGGGAAATAGGGGTTCCTGTGAGCCCATGTTTTTCAAGAGCTCATAGTTTATGCCTGGAATGCAGATTTGCACTCCAGCTTTCTGAAATGAGCAGAACTTTGGAAATACCCTTTAGTGGATCCTGTCTGAACTCTAAATGTCTCCGAGTTTGCTTTAGAGACAGAAGGGAGAATTCTTGAATTAACAATGAAGCTCCAGTGAAATCCTCCTATGGAATTTGAAATGTAGCCATTATGACAAATAGACTTTTACCTTTTATTGTGGTAAAATATACATGCATAAAATTTACCATTATTGACATTTAGTCCATGCACAATGTTGTGCAACCTTCACCACTGCCTACTTCCACAACATTTTCATCACCCCTAAAGGAAACTGTGTACCCAATAAACAGTCCCTCTCCATTCCTCCCTCCTCCTGGACTCTGGCAACCACTCATCTGCATTTTGTCTTTAGAGATTTGCCTATTCTGGATATTTTCATCTAAGGCAGATCAGTTTGTTCATTGAAAATTTTCAACATGCTAGACATTCACATTGCTTCAAAATCTAAAAGTCTAAAAGGGTTTCCTTTCTTTTACTTCTCCCCCATCGGCCTGGGCTCCCTTCCCACAGATGACTTCTTTGTTTGTGGAGGCATATGTATTCTAGAATATGTGTATCCCAATACAAACAAATATGACACACACTCTTATCTCCCCCTTTTATTACATGAAAGGTAACATCCTATACACAATATTCTGTACCTTGTTTTTCAGCCACCTTACAAAATGTCCTGGAACTTCTGTCCCCATCAGTACACAGAGAGCTTCCTCATTCCTTTTTATAGCCACATAGTAGTTGTTTGAATCTAGCATGCTTTATTTAACTAATCCTTTCTTGATGGACATCTAGGTTTGTTTCCAAGTATTTGCCATCACCAGCAAAGCTGCCATGAATTATCTCACACACATGTCATCTTAAAAGTGTCTCGGCAGCACAAATTCCCAGAAGATGAATGACTGGGTCAGAGGGCATGTGGATTTGTAGTTTTGTTAATGATCACTCTGTTTCTTTCTGCAGGGGTTGTGCCAATTCACATGCTCACTGGCGGTACACAAGAGTCCCGCAGCCTCCACCAAAGAGTGAGTTACCCAACTCTGCATTTTTCTCCCAATCTCAGTGTAATCGAATTTGAATATCTATTCCTATGTTTAAGAAAGAGGATTTAAAGAGTTCTGGTTTTGTCTCCTAAAAGGAAAAAAAAATGCATCTGGAACCTCCATGTTACCTGTTTACATTTAAGGATAAGTGAAAAATGCAGTAATTTCCCATAATGTCCACAAAATCAGTGACTTGCCGAAGTCCACACACCTTTCCCTACCTGGAAAGAAGCTTCTGTGGAAGGCCTCTGTTTCCCAGGATACCTCACTTCCCACCGTCCCAGGGACAGGCTGTGAGATCCCACTCCTCCACACTCCCCACTGTTGACTCCCCACAGTCAGCTCCCCTCTGAGTGCCCAGCCTGGGCTCCAGTAGTTTATTTAAAAGCATGACGAGCCCCCTAATTATGGAGATAAAAGCTGCCTGTGATGCAGAGCAGGGCTTGGGTTGAAAGGTCTCTTTTTTGGCTCTTTCCCATCTCATTAGAGTTGCGGGGGTGGCTGGTCACCCCAAGGTTTAATCCTTGGAGGCAGTGTGACAGCAAATGTGGCAAGAATCACAGCTCATTGATTGTTCCATTAAAAATTTCTACAGGTACCTGTAAAAGTGCCTTTCAAGTTGCTTCAGTCTGAGGAATCTTATTGCTCCTAAATTGAGAGTCAATTAATCCCCTGAAAATGTGTGGCATTCACAATTTGATGTCATGGCCTCCATGTGAACATCTCTCTCTGCATGGATGGAGGAAGCGGACAGCTCTTCCTTCTTCCTGCATTTCCCACTTCTCCCTAAATCTAAAGAACAATTCTCTGCCTTTGCGAGCATAGGCTGGTGAGAGCAGGGAGAGCAAGACCACACTGCTCAGCAGCCGTGTTTACCATCTGATCATCATGGAGGGACAGCTGAGTGCACAGTGTCCTTCCATCCATCATTGCAAGACCAGGGAAGGAAATTTGGCCCTCGGGCAGGCTGTAGCCCAGGAAAAAGGCTATCCTCAGAAGGCCAGCCGCCTTCTCTAGTTTGCAAACAGCACAGATTTAGAGCTTGCATTCCTTCTCATCCCAGGAACCACATATGAGCACCTCTCCCTGCCATGGTTCTCACGATGCCTGGATGGTCCTTATTTAAGTATTGAATCAGGAGAGGGCAAGAGGCTTCACCCAAGACGGCTGTGAGGTGGGGATGCTTGAGCTGCCCGCATCTGCTGGTCAATGTGTCACCTCCATCCTCTAACCCAGAGAGCATTTCTCTTCATTTCCTCTGCTTCTTGCTCCCTACATTCAACACTCTGACCTCACTCTGCCATCTCTCAAAAGCTAACCCCAGACTCCTCTTCTCAGTACAGGGCTCTGGTGACCAGGGAGACTGGGATGTGATGAGCAGGGCCTTGGGAGCCAGTTACAGAGAGTTAAGTCCTGGCTTGGTCATTTACAATCCCTGAGTACTTTAACTTTTCTGAAATGTAGTTTCTTCATCTGCAAAATGGGCTAGTAATACCGATGTGCAACAGCAATAGGTGAAGATTGAAGGAGACATTTAGGAAGTCTCTGGCCCCATACAGAGCACTCATGGCAGCTGTGAAAGTGTGCTACCCGGGTGGAGGATGAGCCCATCTACTGGTCCTTTGGATCCACTAGTGGGTTTGCTTGGAGGTCACACTTACCACAGCTGCTCCCAGGTGGTGACTGGGCCCTACAGGGATGCGAAGACAGGCCCATTCCAGAGAGATGTGGGATTTCTCTGACAGACAGCTGTGGCTCAAGGACTCTCCCTGAGCCTTGCTAGAACTTTCTTGGAGCTGTGCTGCAGTGTCTAGACAAGCTTCCTTCCTTTCCTCCTCCTCCTTCCCTCTGACCTTCACAGGGCCAGACCTGCACCATAGCTTGAGGGTTCTCCCACCTTCTTGGCCCCTTCCAGACCGTGTCTCCCAATAAATCCCTCAGGTGTCTAATCCCATCTTGGTATCTGTTTCTGGAAGACCCAAACTACACAGCACTCAAACCATTTTAGTTCCATCTCCTTTTTGCTAAATATATAGTTTAAAGGCTGTGTTTAAGGATTACCTAGAAATCATTTTAGGGTATAATGACATGTTATTTATTTATTTTAAAATTATGTTTGCTCCACTTGGTGAAAATTTCTGTAAGTACCTCTGAGATCATGGATCCTGGGGCTTCACTGAGCATCAACCTTTGGGGAACTGCTTCTAATGCTGATAAAAGTGTCAGGATCTTTCCTTGTTGACTGGGACTGGCATTTTTTATGTGAGGGCAGGAGAACAGCTTTAGCATCTCTGCAGGTGTTGTGCTGCCCCAAACCAGCATCTTTCTTCACAGGGGGGCTAGAGAGGGTGGGGGGCCACTTCAGGCCCTAGAACCTTTGGGTGCATGAATAGAAGTGCCATCAGCCTCTTTGCGGTCTCAGAAAACAGTACTCTTTTGCTCTATCTGATTTTTTTTTTTTTTTAAGGAATCTTACCTCCTTGGTGCTAAGTGGTGACAGATACTTTGACACTTACTTCTTTTGCCCCATAAATCAGCCCTGGATCCTGGGCAGCTTAGAATCATGAGACCATAAAAATATGAAATGACAAAGCATGGAGTGATCTTAGAGATAATTAAATTGACCTGCCTTACTTGATACATGAGGAAAGAGGCCTAGAGTACATCAGAAGTGAATCTACCCTTGACTTCCTTTTTAAAAAATCCATCCATTCATGCATTCACCTACCAGTCCATTCATCCAACCAGCCATCCATCTATCCATCCATCCATTCCTCCATCCACCCATCTAACCTTCCATCCATCTACCCACTCATCCATCCATCCATCCACCCACCAAACCACATAATTCATCCACCTACCCATCCATCCATTCAACCATCCATCCATCCACACACCAAATTACCACATAATTCATCCATCCACCCATTTACCCACCCACCTATTTACCAGTCCATTAATCCATCTATCCATCCACCCACCTATCTACCCATCCATCTATCCACCCACACATCTACAAATCCATCCATCCATCCATCCATGCATCCATCCACTCATCAATTTGCCCCATCGTCCCTCCATCCATCCATCCATCAATTTACATACCAGAGGTAGACCCTGAAAATAAAAAGATGAATAAGATGTGGTCTCTACCTCCTGGGGCTCTCCCAGTCTAGTATTCCCTTCCATTGCTTTAAAGGGCTCAATTCAATCTTGTCTCTGAAATGGGCCATGTCACCGTTCACTAAGCATCTTCCAGTGCCAGCCTTTCAGATTCCATCAACAACACATTGGCTGTGGGCATGCAGGTCATGAGAACAAGGTCAGCAGCATACGCCTGCCCATTGCTCCCCAGAGGAAGGAACTCCAATGTCCAGGGTCTGGGGGATCTGTGCTTCCAGCTTGGCAGGCTCTCCCAGCAGAGAGCAACCACTTTTAAACTTCTGCTTCTCCCTACTTTCCATCCTTCTCCCTTCTCTTCCTTCTCCACATTGTCCTGGTAGCTTACCATTCCCAATCCTGCTCCCCTCAAGCACGTTAGCTTTGAGGCCATCCAGAGATCGATTCATCTCATGGTCCTGTTTTTCCCATTGCCTTTCACATCAGAGACCTTTTCTCTCTTCGAGCAAACCAATTTCCTTCTGTGATTACTGCTTGGATAGAAAGGACTCTGTTGTGTGGTGTGGGGAGTTCAGGAGGATGGCAGGCACTGAGCCATTACCAAGTTTGCACTTGTTGCCTTCTGGCCAAGGACCCAGAATGTTTATTCAAAGGAGCAATTTTTAAATAAGCCACTGACACCAGTATCTGGTCTAAGAGAAGAGCAAGAGAGAATAGTGGGAGACCTGGAGGAAACCAGGTGTTCCTCCAGCCAGGGAAGCTGTAGAATCCTTGTCGTGGACTCCTTTCTGTCACCTCCACCAACTGAGTGAGTAGCTCAGACTGGAGGCCCCTCACCATGCCTGTGGGACCAAGTGTCACCTGAAGGCAGGGGTTCTGCATAACAGGCCACCGGTTCTGCATAACAGGCCACCAGGCTACCAGCTGAGCAATCTTGGACTAGCCACAAAATCTCTGATTGTCAAGGCCTCCGCCTGCATAATAGATCTATTAACAAAAATATCTGTGATGGCCAGTGTTTGGATATATTAGCACACAGGAAGATAGTGCTCCAAAAGTGCTTGGTAACAAGAGCCTGGTGCATATTACTTGTAAAAGTAAGGTTTAGCCCAACTTGGTGTGTTCTCATGCCGCCACAAATGCCACCACTTTTGCACACTCATGTACCCCCAGGTACTGCTATACCGGGACCACCCCCAAGACATACTACATGCCTGATTGTGGTGGTCTTTGAGGGAAAAGTTGTTTTCAGAGCAGTGGCTCTTAACCTCTTGAAAGGTTCTCCTCCAAAACATGCACACATGCTGGAACACACATGGACCCCCTCACTGAGGTGGGAGAATTGCTTGAGCCCAGGAGGTCAAGGCTGCATTGAGCTATGATCTCGCCACTGCACTCCAGCCGGGCAACAGAGCAAGACACTATTTCTAAAAAATACAAATAGAAATAAATATGAAAAAAAGAGGGAAAACCCAAGGATGAATGGATGGATTGTGTGCCAGGCATTTGATGCATTCTATCTTGTGTTCTTCACTCAAACATTCTAACGACTCTTGACCCCACTTTGCAGATGGGAAGTCGGAATTTGTCTGAAGGTCCATGGCTGGTGAGCATCTAAACAAAGATACAAATTCAGGTCTGTGGGGTGCTCAGCTTTCCACTGTGCCTGTCACTCCTGCTTCTCCCTTTGTATCTGATCAGACCAAGTTCTATGCAGTAGGCTCAACACACACCCAGGAGCACCGGCTACCCCAGGAGAGGAGTCGCCAGGAGGGGAGAGCTGTTTCCACCTTCACCTGTTTCTCGTTCACCTGCTTCTTGCCTTGCAAGTCTCCAGACAGGCAGACTTCAGAGGGGACCTCCTGGCCTATCCTCTAGGGTATCTTGCTTCTGCCTGCTGTCATCTTCTAATACCCAAAAATGTGTCACATCCTCCCAAAGCTCGCGCTCTCCCTGCAAACCCTGGGCCAAGCCTATTATTATTGTATATATTTCACTAAATCAATCTTTTAAAATTCTACTTAACATAGGTGCCCAGCCTAATGATGGCCATCTTTTAGAGGAGGAATAAATGTTCAGAGAAGTCAAGTTCCTTGTGCAAGCGGGATTCGGTACAGGGGACACAACCAAGAGACCTCTGAGTCCCTCCGCACATCCATGGTGTGTGTTGACTTGCTTACAAGAGTCCCCTGTGTCAGGGGCTGCCTGGCAGTGGGGACATGAGCCTTTCCCTTAGAGGGAAACATGAGATTGGGCAACAAGGGTAGTCCTCAAGGTTCTACCTCGAGACTCCAGGACGCTGGACATTGGAAATGAGGCCACACCCTGGAGGAGCATTGTCGGCTAAAACCAAACACCATTAGCGTCTGAAGGGGATGTGGGACCCATCTAAGGTATCACATCCCTGATCACCCACCATGGGGTCTGCAGCTGGAGAGGGTCCCCCCAGGAGGGGCTGGAGCGGGGAGTTCTCTGCCCTGGGAGGCAGGTCTCCTGGCCCTTCACTGGAGTGATCTCTTCTTTTCTGATGTCAAATCCTGACCTAAAGACAGGCTTCTTCCTTCTTATGGCATGGCCATGTCTCCTGTGTTCCTTCCTCAAGCCAAATCCTTTTCCACGATGCCTTCCCCTCTGAGCCCTGTCTAACCCAATAGTGCAAATATTCCCACATCCCCTACCCACAACAGGGGTGAGCACGTTGCAAATGTTCCGCCGGCGAATCAACACCTGCCTGGAGGTGTTCTTGGTGTCTGCGTCCTGCCTCCGGTACAGAGGACCTCAAATCCATGACACCTCACCTGGTGCTCCCCAGGGAAGCCTGGCAGAGGACCTGACGATTCCCAGCAAGACCAAGCACTGCTGTCCAGGGTCAGCCACGGTCACTTCTCTGCAGCTGTCGTCCGGGCACAATCTCCAAATATTTCTAGCCATTCAGACTTTCACTATAATCAGAATTAACGCATGTAGAACCAAAGAGCCAGACACATGGGTTCAAACCTGCCCCACCATTTACAGTGAGAGCTTAGTGAGTCACTTAACCTGTGCCTCAGTTTTCTCACCTGTAAAAAGAACATAACAGTAACAATACCATTGAGCTGCTATGCAGTGGATGAGCTTCTATATGAAAGGTGAGTGAAAAGTGTCTGGATGTGGTGGTGTCAACCTTTCCCTGGGGTGGTGGTGGCTGATCTGTGGCACCCCACATGACAATGCCTTTGCCATGGCAGTAGATGCTGTTAAATCGGGCCCTGGGTTTGTCTTGGCTTGACTTGTTTCCATTTTCAATTGAAAATTAAATGTGGATAGACTTCAGCCTGACTCGGTCTGCTCCCTGGACCTTGGCCAGTGAGTTCTGAGTAACTGCAGACAGGGTGCGGTCACCGGGATTTGGTTATTGGATTTTTTTCCCCCTGTGGTTTTGGGCAGGTTGCTCCATGACGGGCAGCTGTATCGTCTTAGAACCGGACTTTCCGGGAGAGCCTTTGGGTCACTCTGGGCGTCAGCTGGAAAGGGCTGCTCTTGGAGCAAGCTCATTGGCCCACAGGAGGAGCTGCCTTCTTGAACTGTCACCCTGAAGCCAACCAAAGTCTGGGCAACGCCAGCTCCAGTGACTGCCGCTCCATCTCCTAGGCAATTTGCATCGCTGTTTCTGTTTGTTAGGCCTTGACCGTTCCTTTGTTGTCATCCTGCGCTTCCCTGGCCATAGGCCCTTTTCCCAGCCCCACCACGGCATGCCCACCTGTGCTTGGGGAGGGGCGGAGGAAGAAGCCCCAGCCAGCCATGTCCCTGTTTCGTGCTCCAGTGACCACTGCTATGAGGACTTTCCCACTGGCTCAGGCTCAGTTAGTCGAGCTGGTGTGCCCCGCTCTTAGCTGTTCCCCAACTCTCCTAGAGTGTGCTAATTCTGACCCAGCTCTCCCAGGTGGAGGATGCTTTTCAAACATGTCCTTGGGAACCTCTGCAGACCCATTCCCAGCCCATTCTCCATGATTCCAGGCCTGGCCAGGTTGAAAACTTCTGTAAATTAAAACTCAAATAAACAGAGTATAGCTTGGGCATACCTTTTGCACATGCATATATATGTATGTGTGTGCATGTGTGTGTGTGCATGTGTGTGTGTGCATGTATGTGTGTGTGCATGTATGTGTGTGCATGTGTTGGGATTTTTTATTTTTTAAATTTATATTTATTAAAAAAAATTTTTTTGAAACAGGGTCTTCTTCTGTCTCCCAGGCTGGGGTGCAGTGGTGTGATTATGGCTGACTGCAGCCTCAAACTCCTGGGATCAAGCAACCCTCCCACCTCAGCCTCCCAGAGCACTGGGATTACAGGTTTGAGCCACTGCACCTGGCCTATTTAAAAAGTTTGTCTAGAGCAAAAAGTCCCTAGACCTGCCAGTCCAGGGCACTAAATCACAAGAACACCAAGGCCAAACAGGCTTGAAGTCTCCAGGCTCCTCACTGGCAAACTTTACTTCCTGATCCCTTAGTGGGTTGAGGTGCCAACAGCCCCCTGGGGAGGAGGGGGTTGCATTATGGCCGTGGAGAGACTCTGAGCCTTATCAACGGTGTGGAGATGACACCCTTTTCAGAGCACTTTGTGAGGCTTTGTGCCATGCTGGGCGCTTGGCGTCAGAGACAAATAGAATCAATAACTGTGCAAAAAAAGTTGCCAGATAATTTATCCCATTGGCACCGAGCCTAGAATTATAATCAGATCTTGACTTCTTCAAAGCCTTCTTGCTTTGGATTTTCCAAATCGAAAATAAATATTGGGGGCAATTACCTTTCCTTAGTTCTCTGATGTATGAAGGGGAGTTTTCATCTATTAATTTAAGAACCCTCTCATTTCATTCGGAAGGTATTAGCCCATGGAACTTGTTAACTTAATATCAACACAGTCTGCCTAGGTTTTGACTGAAAAGAGAAAGGGGTTGTTATGCTCTAGGTTAATATTTTCCTCTCTTTAAGAAGTCTTGGGTATGCCAGACACTTCTCGGACAAAAACAGCTGTTTTCTTCCCATTGCTGAACGCATTGTTTGTGCGAGTTCACTTACTTGCTATACTCAGAATATCCTCCAGGAGTCAGCAAATCCCAACCTCTGGACGTGGCTCAGGGCCGCCCTGCCCGTTGCTGAGCTGATTTGGAATTTGGGCCTGAGAGAGGAAGTGATTATTGGATGACAGGCTGCCTCCTAGGGGGCTTCTCTGGGCTTGCCATGAAAGCACTTCCGGAGGAAAAGCAGAGCTCCGTCAGTCTCTTTTGGAGAGCTGTGAATGTGACCAGACCTATTAATTACTTAACTGAGGTGCTGAACTTTGAAAATGAAAGTTCCAGTGGGGAGTTCTGTCCTTTCCAGCCTGGGGAGCTCTGTCAGGGCTCTCCTGAGCGTCTCTTTCAGCTTATCAAGCTCGCTCGGGGACCGTCTCTGGTAAGTACAGGCAACCCCTCCAGCCAACCCCTCCACCCTATGGGCCGGGGAAGTGTCTCATCGTTGAATCCACTTGCAGGCACTTCCTTGATCTCAAGCCACACCACGCTGCCCCCAGAGTCCCAGCGAGTGGCTCAGTCACACTGGTGCGTGCCTCTCACCCGCTCTGACCTCGTCATGGGGTCCCCGAGGTGCTGGTTCATGCAAGGCTCTGTGCCTAACCAAGCTAAACACCGTGGGGCTGGGAGCGGAGGCTCACACCTGTAATCCCAGCACTTTGGGAGGCCAAGGCAGGTGGATCACCTGAGGTCAGGAGTTTGAGACCAGCCTGACCAACATGGTAAAACCCCGACTCTACTGAAAATACAAAAATTAGCCAGGCGTGACGTCATGCGCCTGTAATCCCAGCTACTCGGGAGGCTGAGGCAGGAGAATCGCTTGAACCTGGGAGGCGGATGTTGTGGTGAGCCAAGGTCGTGCCACTGTACTCCAGCCTGGGTGACAGAGGGAGACTCCATCTCAAAAATAAATAAATAAACAAACTGGTACAGTGCCCTAGTGGCTTTGTGGCTCTGGCTGGGGGAGGAGGGTGGGTTGCATAACTGAGCAGCACCTCCAAGCACGATACCAACACTGCCCAGGGCCTGGCAGAGTCTACAGCTGGTCCTTATCCATGAAACTGGGGGTGAGGGGACGGGGACTGGCGGGGGGACAAGTCACCTGCACAAGTGGAACAAAGATACAGGAGATAATGACAGCAAATGGAACGTAGAGTTGATGCGTTCATTGACAAAGAATTTCACACCCTGCATTATCTCACTTGAGCCCCATGAAGAGCCTGTGAGGTGGCTAGGGATGTGGAAGGAGTAGATAGGAGAGGCACAGAACAGGGGAAGGAAGGAGTGGGGCTGGGAGTGAGGACCAGGAAGGCAGAGCTGGCCCCTGGACAGGAAGAAAGCCCAACTGCCTCCCTCCCTCCCATCTGCCCTCCTGCCTGCCCTTTTTCCAATAAGATGGAAATGCTGAAGGGGTTAAAAAGGCAGCATTCTAAAAGCTGAGATCCTAAAATTGTGACCTCCCATGTGATCTTAGCCTTCGTGTCAACGGCATTGAAAATGAACCTTGGTCGGGCACGGTGGCTCACGCCTGTGATCCCAGCACTTTGGGAGGCCGAGGCGAGTGGATCACCTGAGGTCAGGAGTTCAAGGCCAGCCTGGCCAACATGGTGAAACTCTGTCTCTACTTAAAAAAAAAAAAAAAATTGCCGGGCATGGTGGTGGACACCTGTAATCCCAGCTACTTGGGAGGCTGAGGCAGGATAATTCCTTGAGCCCAGGAGGCAGAGGTTGCAGTGAGCTAAGATTGTGCCACTGCACTCCAGCCTGGGCAACAAGAGTGAAACTCTGTCTCAAAAAAAAAAAAAAAAAAAGGCAAAAAGAAAATGAACCCCTGGGAAAGCAGGCCTTGACCACTCTGCTGCTCTTATGGAGTTCATTCTTGGAGATGTCGTGAATAGATCTCCTTTGCATCTAGATGGAAGAGCAACAGGAACATTATTAAGAAACTAAAAATTCTAGATTCATTGGAAAAGGCTTTGAGAGAGAAGGGACAGGGAAACCCCTAATTCCACCTCCCTGAAAACAGTGTGTTTTCCTCGCCTACACCAGGGCCATGTGTCTTTCTGTCTACGTGGCCCAGCCACATTTGTAGCCCGTGGCCTGATGGAGCTCTGATGAGTCAGTTTCATGTCTTTTTTTTTTTTTTTTTTTTTGAGAGAGAGATTCTCACTCTGTCACCCAGGCTGGAGTGCAGTGGCATGATCTCAGCTCACTGCAACCTCCGCCTCCTGGGTTCAAGTGATTCTCCTGCCACAGCCCCTTGAGTAGTTGACGTTACAGGCACCCACCACCGCACCCAGATACTTTTCGTATTTTTAGCGGAGACGCTGTTTCACCATGTTGGCCAGTTGGTCTCGAACTCCTGATCTCAAGTGATCTGCCTGCCTCGGCCTCCCTATGTGCTGGGTTATAGGCGTAAGCCACTGCGCCCTGCTTCATGTCATTTTTAAAGAGCCCACACAACTCCTGTAGCTGGATTACGACAACCTCAACGGCAAGACCTCGACGTGATATTACTCCACGTGAAAGTCTAAAAGGCGCTGAGCGCAGTGCTCTGCCAATGGTGTGTCTTCCAGCCTCGCTTGCTGAGAGAACAGATGTGCCGGGGAAGGAATGGACAAAGCTGGGAAAGGAGTCTAACTTCTTCAAAGCGGTTGGGCACCGGTGAGGCTCTTTTGGTTACAAACCACAGAAATGGATTCTGGTTTATCAGTTTAATCTCGGTGTAACTAAAAGTGGGAAGTACTGGAAGGAGACGCATTTCATGGGCTCAGAGGTGACCTTGGGGCACTGAGTTGGCCCTTCTGTGGCCAGGTGTCCCTCTCTCGGGGACCTGCCTTCCCATGCCCCAGCCTCAACTCTTGGTGTCTGTCTAATCTCAAACTCCCAAGAGACTGGATTGGATTAGATCAGTGTGGTGTAGCAAGAGGCACTGTGTGTGTGTGTGTGTGTGTGTGTGTGTGTGTGTGTGTGTGTGTGCTGTCATTAGGGAGATCTCAGAGAACAACCACCCTGTCCAACTTGTCTATCTCACGCCAGACGTTTTCACCCATCGTTCTGTCCAACCCTACATAATCCTGCCAGGGGGCTATCAGTTTTTTGTTTATGTTGAACGCTAAACTCAGCAGGAAAGAACACTGCTTTCTGGGATTTTCTTCATTTAAACCTCTATTGCCTATGAGAACAGTGTATTTTCTTTAAGGGCTACCAGGTTTTCTATTAATAGAAAATTTAAAAAATAGTGAGAAGTACCAAGAACAAAATTAACATCACCCGTCATCCACCATTCAGACAGAAAAATGGTCCCCTTTGACTGATGTTCTTCAGCTATATAAATCTCTACACACACACATATACACCATACATACTTTGAAATAAAAATTATAAAGAGCACATTGTTCTGTGACCTTTCTCTTCACGTGCCGTGTTCTCCATTCTGTTAAATATTCACTTCCATCTTTTTAAATGGGTGCTTAATAAACTTTGACTCATACATGTTGCAAAATTTCTTTAATCAGCCCTCCATTGTCGCTTATTTAGGTGCTTCAAATTTTTTGCTGTTATTAGCACTGAAGTGATAATCATTCTGGAAAAAGTATCTTTATACGTCTGTTGGATTCTTTCCCCAGGATAAAATTCTACAAGTGAAAATGCTGGGTTAAAGGATGCCCATGAAAACATTTTTAGATAAGCAGAATCCAATGCTCTTCTGAAACATTGTACCACGTGTCTTCTCCACCCAAGGGAACACTCAGTATCACTTAATTACAAAATATTTTATAGTTTATATGAGAAAAATGACATCTCATTACTTTTTTTTTTGAGACGAAGTCTCGCTCTGTCACCCAGGCTGGAGTGCAGTGGTGCGATCTTGGCTCACTGCAACCTCTCCTTCCTGGGTTCGAGTGATTCTCCTGCCACAGCCTCCCAAGTAACTGGAATTACAGGCATGCGCCACCATGCCTGGCTAATTTTTGTATTTTTAGTAGAGACGGGGTTTCGCAATGTTGGCCTGGCTCACCTCAACTCCTGATCTAAGGTGATCCGCCCCCCCTCGGCCTCCCAGAGTGCTAGGATTACAGGCGTGAGCCACTGTGCCTGGCCGACATCTCATTACTATTTAATTTTTTTAAAATTTTACCTTTTGTGAAGATGCAACTTACAGAAAATGCACTCATGTTAATTGCACAACTCAATGAATTTTTGTGTATAGAGATGCCCATGTAACCACTACCCAGATCAAGGTACAAAACATTCCCACCACTCCAGAAGGCTCTCTGTGTCCTCTCCCAGCTAATGTCCCCCGATCAAAAGTAATCTCTATTCTAGGCTTTTTCACCTTGGAACAGTCTTGCCTTTTTCTGACCCTCATATAAGTGAAAATGTACAATATCTGCTGTTTTGTGTCTGGCTTCTTTTGCCCTGTGTGATGTCTGTGAGATTCACCTGTGTTGGTGTGTATTGGTATTTTTCTCATTCTCATCGCTGGGTATACCTCACTGCATGGATAAACCATTCCTCTGTGGAAAGATATTTTGGTTGTCTCAGTGTGGGGCTATTATGCACATTCTTGTAATGTCATTTGGTAGACATGAACACCCACATCCAAGGAATATGTGCCTAGGAGAGTAAGGGTTGAGTCAGATTGTATATTTAGTTTTCGTAAATACTTCCAAATCTTTTGTCTAAGTGGTTGTATCAGTTTACACTCCCACCAGAAGTGCATGTGAGTTCCAGTTGCTCTACATCCTTGCCAACACATTGTATTGGTAGTCCATTAAATTTCACATATTCTGTTTGGTTTTGTGTGTGTGTGTTCTTATTTTGTATTTTTATGATTGCAGGTCAGGTTGTTCATTTTTGTTCCATGTGCATTTACTATTTGGGTTTCTTCTTTTTTGACTTGCTTGTTTCAGAAGCTTTCTATCCTTCTTTTGTATTGGGGTGATTGTATTTCTCATTGATTTTAGGAGTTCTTTGTCTATTATTACGACACTTGGTTATGTGTGATGCCAATATATATGTGCTTTTGTCTAGAGAAAAC
Organism: Pan troglodytes; assembly: GCF_028858775.2. NCBI lineage: Eukaryota > Metazoa > Chordata > Mammalia > Primates > Hominidae > Pan > Pan troglodytes. The sequence continues at coordinate 35,463,724 of NC_072420.2, forward strand.
AATGCTGAATGCTCACAAGTACTGAAGCCTTCCTACAGGTGAAGTATTACACTAAGGGTTTTATATAAAATCTCACTGATCCTTATACTTTACGGAAGAAACTAAGACACGGAGGGGGTAAAGAACCTGGCTAACGTCACACTGTTAGTAGTTGCTGGGATGGGATTCTCACCCACAAAGTTGGACACCAGACCTCAAACTTTCAGCCATTATGGTCAATCATCTTGTGAATTTTTGACTGGGCCACTTATTGTCAAGGCTGCTGGCGTGAATTGTGGAGTCTTCTTTTACAATTATTTCTGGAGTGATGATTTCATTCTGTTACGCAGCTGACTTCTGTTTAAAGGAGACGTTTTGTGTGCTCTTTGTGATTTTATTGGAAGAGAACACAGTGTGACTGAGATTTCTGATGCCACCGGGAAACATGCAGCAGAGACCCCTGGGTGGTCACCCACCAGTCCTCAGCTGGGCTCATGGCTGGGCTGTGTCTCCAGCCTTCCCTCATCACCTCCCTGCTGGCCCCCTCAGCCGTCACCAGACTGCGCTGTGTGCTGTCTCCTGCCCGTGGCTCAGGTCTGGGAGGCTTCTGTAGCTCAGCCCTATAAGTCAGAGCTAAATTGTTACTGGAGACAAGGGCCTACTTAATTCTTTTAGTATTATCCTCCTCCCATGCTTCAGTCACCTGTACTCCCACTTTTGAAATATGATCTCTGAACTAATAGTAATAGCTAACACTGCTCTGTTTATTATCAATACTTTACACACAGCATGATATGGTTTGGCTGTATCCCCATCCACATCTCGTCTTGAATTGTAGCTCTCATAATTCCCTTGTGTTGTGGGATGGACCCAGTGGGAGATAATTGAATCATAATTTCACCCATACCGTTCTCATGGTAGTGAATACGTCTCATGAGATCTGATGGCTTTGTAAGGGGAAACCCCTTCCATTGGGCTCTCTTTCTCTTCTCTTGTCTGCCGCCATGTGAGACATGCCTTTCACCTTCCACCATGATTGTGACTTCTTTCTTTTGTAAATTGCCCAGTCTCGGGTATGTCTTTATCAGCAGCGTGAAAATGGACCAATATGTAACACATATAAGTAGGTCATTTAATTGTCAAAACAACCTTAGGAGGGAGAAAGATAAAATATCTTGCCCAAGGCCCCACAGCTAGGGATGGAGCCAGGGTTCAAACCCAGCCAGACTGGCTCCTGACTTTTCACCAGGCTGTGTTTCCCTGAGAGGGAGTGCGAGGCCAGCAGTCCAGGCCCATGTGGTGGTCCTGCAGCCGTGGCTACGGTAGCAAGTTCTCAGGGTTTTCTAAGGCATTGCATCTTTTTTCCTTTTATTGGGAGAAGGGGTTGTGATTGTGTGAGCCTGTTTCCCCTTTTATTCTCATCAGTGTCTCACACTTCACTTGCAATAAGTGAATATTCCCATTGGATGAGTTTCCCAACGCTGCCATAACAAATCACCATTAACTGGGAGGCTTAAAACAACAGAAATATATTGTCTCACAGTTCTGGAGGCCAGAAGTCCAAAACCAAGGCCTCAACAGCATTGGTCCCTTTGGCGGCTCTGAGGGAGAATACAGTCCATGTCTGTTTCCCGGCTTCTAGTGGTGGTTGGCAGCCCCCAGTGTTGCTTGGCTTAGTGACCCATCCCTCCAGTCTTTGCCTCCATCTTCACATTGACTTCTCCTCACTGTGTCTCAAATATCCCTCTCCTTTCTCATACAAGGACACCAGTCCCTGGATTTAAGATCCACCCTTAGTCCAGGATGATCTCACACCTAGATCCTTAACTTAATTATGAATGCAAAGACCGTAGGTCTAAATAAGGCCACATGCACAGGCATGGAGGGCAGGACTTGTACATAACTCTGGAGGACATGATTCATCCACTGCACCCCTCATCTCTGGATTTACATCCAGAAGCAGGGTACCCACTTGCCAAGGTGCAAACTAGGTGCAAGCTGGCCCACTTGACCCTTCCTCAAGGCACAAAGGACACCTTCGTGTTTCACGCTTTCGGGGACTGAGAAGCAGGAAGCACTCCCTCGCCACCCCCATCCTCCCGCCGCCTTGTTTTCCTTTTCGTTTTCCCTGCGACATCTCCTACCACATCCGGCACTGGATTCTCCTCTGTGCGTTGGTGTTGGTGTGTCAGCTTCTTTATAACTGCAATCAGTTACTCCTGCCAGGTGAGCCTTATGAAGAGACAGCAGCAATTTGAGCAAACGCATGTCTAATTTGTTGATATCATTTAGCAAGATAAAATGACTGGAACAAGGAGTATGTTTCTGAATGTACATGCTCTGAATGAAGATCTCTAGATGATTGGGAATAAGTTACCACACACCTGGAAAAAATAATCTGTGTTTTCTTTTTGCCTGTCATGAATGAATGAAGAGGCTAGAATAAGTCTCCCACATGGTCTCCTTCATCAGATCCAAATTTGGGTTTTTATTCTTTGCAGTTATTCCAAACTCTGAATACAAATGTCTTCTGTAGGTCAACAAGTATGATATGAACTGCAGGTGTTATGCTTATTGGTGCACGGTAGTATGAAATTAAAACAGTTCTCTTTAGAATGCAGTATTTAAAATTGCGCAGTCTTTAAATTAAAAGTTCAAAAATCCAAAAAGAAATTGGGAGGAGACACAGAACAGGGGGAGATTAGGAAAAATAAAATTTTTGGCAACACACACACACACACACACACACACACTCTCTCTCTCTCTCTCTCTCTCTCTCCTGGCACCTGGGAATTGCAGGGGCTGACATCTGGAGCTGAGAGGTGGGCTGCCGAACTCCCCGGCAATGGTTGAATCCTTGTCTCTGATTCTACAGACACTGTGGGGCTTACCTTCTTTGCAGGGAGGCTGGTGGCCCCTCCTCCTGTTCCTGCTGTCACCACCCAAATTTCAGGCCCCCGCCACGGTCCCACCACTCTTCTAATTGCCTCCTCCTTGGGCCACTTCCTGCCCAACCCTCTCCCCTGAAACCAATCTTCCAGATCACTTCTAGATTCGTCTTAAAACATCCATGTCAAGACGTCACTCCTCAAAACCTCTGAAAAACCTGCTATAGTAAAGAATTAGTATGACCCACCACATACACAAGTATGTGCAAATATACATGCTTACATACATACATGTAGATATATATGTATATGTGTACACACAAACAAGCAAGATTCATGGAAGAATTCTTGTTCACTACTCCTACGTGACATTCCTTCTGCTGTTTCCTGTTCCACTCCGCGCCATTCGATTCGATTCCACTTGATTGGAATTCATGCTGCAGGTGCCCCACTACCTTCATCTCAAAACCCCTGAATGGGTTGTACCCCCACTTTGACTCAGGCAAAGCTGGAAATCTGAAGCCTGGTTCTCAAAGTTCCCACCAATGTGCCCCACCCCCTACTGCTGCCCCCATCATCTCTCCAGCTTCTTTGGAGGTCGCGCTGCCCAACTCTCAGTGGTGCCTAAAGCCCAGGGCCCTTTTCTGGCTATACCTTGTTTGAGTCCTTTCTGACCTCACCCTGCTTGTCCTTCTGGGTCAGTTCAATCCCTGCCTCCTTCCTGAAGAGTCCTTGACCGAGATTCCCCTTTCTTTTTTTCTGCCTCACATATCAAGTATCTGATTAGGAGGCTGGGCTCCGCTTTCAAAATGCTTAATTCATGAACAACCCACACACCTAGGTTTGTTTCCAGGTTCAGATCTTCAGGGGTATGCGTGGCCTGGAGAGGGCCTTCATCCACACACGCTTAAAGCTTCAGCAAGTTCCTGGTGCCCAGAACAACCAACCCTTCCCCCCCTGTGGCCCCCACTCTCGGGATAATGGGAATGTTTTCGTAGCAAGTTGGAACGAGAAATCAATTTTCCTGCTGAGGTAACCAGCACTACATAGGTAGGTGGACCTGAAAAGGTGCTTTGAGAGCCGTGCTTTAAACACATTTGATGATGTTGGCTTTTACGAGCTAGCCAAGCAACCTGCCCCTCTTGGAGGCATTTTTATGGGGCAAGGCATTACATTGTGTACAAGTACTAAGCCACTGGCCTACAAACAACTTTTGGGGTGCTGTCTGTCCTCTGGTTGAACGCCTCCTGTGCTGCCTGTCTCGCCACCTCTCCACATGGGTGTGTCTTATCTCCACAACTCAATGGTTTCCCACTTGCTGCAGGGCTCAGCACGGCGCCTTATGCCGGCGATACCTCCCTAACCAGGCTGGTGACGTCTTGTCCTCCCCATCTCTGGCTGCCTAGCGTCCTCGGCTCTGTCTTCATCGTGGTTTGTCCTGGAGTCAATGGGTCCCTGCCTGTTGCTTGGAAACCCTTAGCAATACTTACCAGGAAAGGGAGAAGAAGGAAGGTGATGAGGAAAGGGAAATAGACAAGAGAAAAAAGGAAGAAGGATAGGAAAGGGGAAGAGAAAACGGGAACTAGATAAGGATAAAGGAAGAGAAATGAAGAGAGAAGAAATGAAGAAAGACACGGAAAGGAGGAGAAAAAAGAAGAACAAAAAGGGGGAAAGATGAGTCTAGGAAAAATAAAAAAAGGAGAAAACAGGAGGGAAAAAGGAAAATAAAGGGGGAAAAAACCCACATTTCTACTACTCTGACCAGAAGCTATTTCCCAGTAGAAAAGGGCAGGGAAGCCAGACCAGGTGAAGGTGCGCGAGTGAGAACTCAGTTTCTGGATTCCCAGCCTGGACAAAAAGGGACCGAGGAGAGAGGCTGGGAAGGCATATCTGGGGGGCAGGAAGCTGCACCCAGTGAACAGAGCCCACAGCTGCAGGGAGCACTGGGCTGGGGTCCCCGTTTATAGGCCTGAGCTGAGCATCTCCCTCTGAGAGCTGTAGTAAGTTGTTGGTGGTCTGCAGGGCTGCGAATGTAAGGTAATTTTAGTCACTTAGCTATATTTGTTGCTTTCCCAAATCCAAAAGAGCCTTGATCTTTTTCCTTAGAGCTGGAGCCTCCAAAACTACAAGTCTTTGACTCTGAGACAGGATAGAACTGACGTTTCTGACTCTGGCTGTGTGTTAGTACCACACAAAGGTCCCAGAAATCCTGATGGCCAGACCACAGCCCAGACCATGTAAATCAGAATCTTTGGGGGCGCCACCAGGCATTTGTATCTTGTGAAGCTCTTCAGGGTATTGTGTGCAGCCAAAGTCAAGGTCTGATTCTTTAGTGGTACATAGAGAGCAGATCCTAGGACCCTACTGGGACATCCGGGGGCCCTGCCTTTTATAGGTTGCATGGTGGGAAGCAGAGATGGGGAAAACAAATCGTGTGGGTTGATTTGAAGCCTAATGAAAAAGAAATACTGATTTGGGTCTTATATGGTGTACCAAGTATTAGTTAAGACTGTTAAAATGTTTGTGATAAAATAAAGACACGTTTGGGGAGCATTTCTAACAAGAGCCCTACTCATGTCAACACTTGTAGGCTGGGTACATGGCTCACGCCTATAATCCCAGCACTTTGGGAGGCAGAGATAAGATGAGGATCACTTGAGCCCAGGGATTCAAGAGCAGCCTTGAAAACATAGCAAGACCCCCTGTCTTTACAAAAAATAAAAATTAGCCAGGTGTGGTAGTGCCTATAGTCCCAGCTACTCAGGAGGCTGGGGCTGAAGGATTGCTTGAGCCCAGGAGTTCAAGGCTACAGTGAGCCATGATCGTGCCCCTGCATTCCAGACTGGGTGACAGAATGAGACCCTGTCTCTAAAAAACCACTTGTGGATCCATGATTGTCTTCAGCCTTCATCCTGCTGCTTCCCATAAGCTGTGGGCAGTTCCCAACACTGCACAAGGATTTGGTGTTGATGGAACCAAGGATGATAATTCTGTCAACAGGCAGCACCCACGAAGGGAGAAGTCCCAACGAGGTTCAAAGCTGGATTGGCACCTACCAAGTGACTCAATAGCATGATGCCTCCACTGCCTTCCTGTCCTCCCGGGTTCAGGGGTCATACTGTCTCCTGGCTTCTTTGTTCTGTGTGGTTATTGGGAGATAAAATGATGAAAGTAATTTTCCAGAGAATGATGCTGTGAGCACACAGGTGTCTGTTGAATGAATGAATGAACAAATGTGTGAATGTAACTTGTGTTAGCGTTACCCTACACTGTCCTCTCTGCCCAGAGGTGACAACAGCAAAATAATTCAGTCCACAGACTGTTCTTTTTTTCAGTGTAATTGTCAAAAAAAAGTCCAGCTAAAAAAATTCTATTTTGCTTGTATAAATAAACAGAAACCTTATACCCCTGAGCCAAGTGGAAAATTTTCTCAGTAAAAATTTGTAGGGACAGAGAGTTTTTAAATTTATAAAGGAATTTAATAATTTTTCCAAAATTACTGAGAATAAATTTCAAATGTCTCACCACAAAAAAATGATGAGTAAGTGAGGTGGTAGATATGTTAATTCTCTTGATTGAATCATTCCTCATTGTATACATATATCAAAACATCGCACTAGACTCCATAAATATATATTATTTTTGTCAATTACAAGTAATAATTAGAAAGAACGATAATTTCTTATGTACCCACCTGTGATATAACTATAAAGTCATTAATTTGGATTCTATTAATTTGGCATTTGCAGTAACTTATGCCTGTCCAACCAATTCTTCTCGGAAAAAAATGTTCACAGTAATTCTTTCCCTGATGGAGAGAATACTGAGTCCAAAGTTTAGAAGCTTAGGGTCCAATCCCAGACAATTAATTAGCTACATGAGGTTGGAAAAGTCACAGCCTCTGTGAATCTCTTCTGTAAAACTCCAGTTTGTGAAGAGCATAAAGTTAATAAAAGGACTCCGTGAACTGTGAAGTGCTTTGTAATGTATTTAGAGTCTTTCATATAACCTAAATCAAATCGTTTATTAGCAGCTTTCTTCACCCCAAGATACATGCGACTCCCTCACTTGGTTTCAACTTCTGGGCCGAGCAATTGTTCATGAATATGCTTATCATCAGATTGTACGAAATACAGCACCTTTCTTTATCACATAAACCCTTAAAGCTAGAAAGCCCCAGGGACAATGTTTTTTTTTTTTTCTTTGAGACGGAGTCTCACTCTGTCACCCAGGCTGGAGTGCAGTGGCGCAATCTCGGCTCACTGCAAGCTCCGCCTCCCGGGTTCACGCCATTCTCCTGCCTCAGCCTCCCAAGTAGCTGGGACTACAGGTGCCCGCCACCACGCCCAGCTAATTTTTTGTATTTTAGTAGAGATGGGGTTTCACCATGTTAGCCAGGATGGTCTCAATCTCCTGACCTCGTGATCCGCCTGCCTTGGCCTCCCAAAGTGCTGGGATTACAGGCGTGAGCCAGCGCGCCCGGCCAGGGACAGTGTTTTAAAAAATGTGTCTAATTATCAAAATTACCAAGAAGATATACACACTCACAGGTCTGTGTGTGTATGTCTAGGTGTGTATATATGCAGGTATGCATGTACACATCTATATGTGTATATATGTGTATGTATGTAAAGATATAAAACATGGATATATAATATATACAATACACATATATTATGCATGAGCATATTGCACATATTATACATGAGTATATAATATATATAATACACATGTATATTATACATGACAATAATGTATACATTATAGATATACATTATTACATTGTGCATATATTATGCATGAGTATATATGTATATATGCATGCATATATAATTATGTATATTATATGTATATGTGTATGTGTGTATATCTATGTATCCCTACCTCCTGATTCACTGGATTGTGGATGGGGCTCAGGAATCTGGGTCTTTAAAGTTCCACATGTGATTCTGATTACCAGCAGTTTAGGGGAACCACCCTCCTCACTTTTTACTCCTGAAGAAACAGGCTCAGAGAGCTAGTGGCATGGCTAGGGTCAGCAGCTGGTTAGAGGAGAAGCTGGAAATGGAGTCCAGCCCTCCTGATCCTGGCTCAGAGCAGGTTATCATAAACCATGCTGCCCATTGTCCACACTAACCTACTCAGAACTGAGCTCTAAAATTCCTGTTTGGCAGCTAGTTAGCTAGTCAGACTAGATTCCTCTATCATTGTCCCACGTAACCCCTTAAGGGATCAGGCAGAGCAACTGCTGCCTGCAGAGGGCCGTGAGTCCTGCCAAGGTGGCCTCTGGAGCCCTGATGCATCACCTGTAGGCAGCATCCAAGTGCCCAGACCTCTGGGGCCTGCTCCGGGCTTCCTGGAGGCAGATGGGCATCATCGTAGCAGGTGTCTTTCTCCTTGGTGTATGAGCTTTCCACGGAGGTGTTATGTCTAAATCAGATTCCAACATTCAAGAGCCTGTCTTTGGGAAGGCAATGGAAGGTCTTAAGCAGAGGAATAATAACCAAATATACCTGACCCAGGTTGTCTGGTCCATCCTCAAGTGGGAAACCAAAATGGAGGCAGGGAGATCTGGGGTGGGGGGTGAGGGGGCAGTCTCAATGTCCTGGCAATACCCTGCCTCAATATCCTCTGTCGAGGGCAAGGGTCTTCTTACGGCAGCCTGTGGGCCCAATCTGGCTGGCTGCTGAGTTTTGTCCGGCCCATTAAGTAGGAATGGTGAACACTCTCGATTGATTTGATGAGAGAGAGAATACTACCTCTGAGCCCCAGTGAAATGAGATTTTATCCCCTCTAAAAAAAGAATTCATTTTTTTCTCATTAGTTGAACTGTATTTTTTAATATCCTTGATTTTTAATAATATTGTCATATTTTAATTTTCATTAATAAAAAAGTATGGAAATGTGCTTTCACTCTTTTTATGGAAGTAACTGCTGCAGGGCATCGTGGCTCATGCCTGTAATCCCAGCACTCTGGGAGGCCGAGGCAGGCGGATCACCAAATATCAGGAGTTCAAGACCAGCCTGGCCAACATGGTGAAACCCTGTCTCTACTAAAAATACAAAAATTAGCTGGGTGTGATGGTAGGCACCTGTAATCTCAGCTACTCGGGAGGCTGAGGTAGGAGAATCACTTGAACCCGGGCAAGGAAGATTGCAGTGAGCTGAGATTGCACCGTTGCACTCCAGCCTAGGTGACAGAGTAAGGCTCTGTCTCAAAAAAAAAAAAAAAAAAAAAAAAGAAAAGAAGTAACTGCATAGTAGGTTTGATTTTGCCTCTTGGCCTACAACACCTGAAGTATGCACTATCTGGCTCTTTACCAAAAAGGGCTACTGAGCCCTCCCTGGTCTAGGTGTTGGTGGAGAAAATGGATGGGTTCAGATGTATTTTGGAGTGAGAGCCAGTAGGACTTTAATTTTAATGCTGGCAGAACATAGACCATGCTGCAGGGTGGGACAGAGTCACTTGATCCCTAAGACAAGTCTAAGACTATGAGGGGCCATGGTCCCCCACCGTCATAGCAGGTGTCTTTCTTCTTGGTGTATGAGCTTTCCAAGGAAGTGTTATGTCTAAATCAGATTCCAACATTCAAGGGCCCAACTGTATATGCGAAGGCAATGGAAGGTCTTATGCAGAGGAATAACAACCAAATATGCCTGACCCAGGTTGTCCGGTGCCAGGTGGAGGATGGACCACCTGGGAACCAGAATGGTGGTGAAGAGGCCCCCAACATGGCCTAGAGCAGCCCTCCCCATGGTCCCCTCTGGGTTGACTCTCGGGCTCCTCCCATGCCCCAGCTGAGCCCATAGGTCTCCTGTGTACCAGCAGCCTGTTGACCAGAATAAGCAGTGCTTGGCACAGGCCCTGGAGGCTTCATGGTATAGCCCATAAACAACGCCATATTTATTGATGGATGACTATCATTGTCAAGTTTCCAGCCACCACCCCACCTTCCATAGGACCAGCAGGCTGGCTCCTGGCTGGCACCAAGAGTGAGCGGCTTGGGCATTTAATCAGGTTCAGGTAACAGGTAAGGACTGGTTCCCCAGCTAGGGAAAAACACAGTGAATATTTTGGATTGAGCCATGTGTGCCGCATCTTGCTGGAGCTTGCAGGCCCGTTGGAGGCTCTCAGACGGCTCTTAATTAATTGCTGGAGCCAAGTGGGGCAATCTTGTGAGCGCTGTTGCTTTTGCTAATCTGATCCAGCCATGCTCAGGGGAGGGTGAGGAGCTGGCCTTGGATTTAGGCGATGAATGGGGTGGGCTGGGATATGGGAGGAGCTCAGTGGCCTGGCCAAGATGGTTGGGACAAAGCTTGGAATAGCCCACCCGTTTGTCAAGCAAATGGACAGGCCCTTTCTTCCAGGCAGAGAAAGACCTTGCTTCAGCTCCCTGGCTTGGGGAGGAGAGACCCAGATTCGAATCCTAGCTCTACCACTAACTAACTCTGGGACCATGGGGCAATTAGCTGCTTTAAGCTTCACTGTCTCATCTGTAAAATGCATGCAGTGATACTACCTCGAAGGATTGTGGTGGGAATCAAATGAGATGAGGGTAATGCCATGCACCATAGTCCCTGCAAGGCCACTGGGTCCCTGTAAGGCCACTGATCAGTGGGGCATGCCAACACTAGAGGCAGTGCTAACCCTAGGAGGCGGGGACAGCAGAAGAGATCTCAGGTGGGCCCATGTCCCTAAGGGCAGAACGAGCCCTGGGCACCAGGGACATCATGCAGTGAAGACGCTGGAGGTGGGAATGGGGTTGCAAGTGCCAGGGACCATCTCCTTAACTCCTCTGCACTCATGCATGCAGCTCCTGCAAGGCTTGGCAGAGCTCGGGCTGAAGAGGAAAGGCTCCTGCCTACCCAGCCATAGGTCCCCAGTGGATGCAAAGGGACCTTTTCCTTGATCCTGGTCCTTAGTGGAACCCGTTTTGTTTCGATTGTCCCTGACCTGGCCTGTGCTCTCGCTGCACCATCCTGTGGAACACGGACACCTGGAGAGTCAGAGCTGGCTGGATCTTTGGAAGGGCACAGTCACAGCTGCACCCGCCATTCCTTCCCATCCCAGGCTCGATACTTCAGTAATCCTTGCTGCCTGAGCTTCCCTCATGGGTCCCAGGTCACACCTTCTTTCCTCCTATTCTGTTTGCTGAGATACTTTCTCTTCAAATCCTTCTCCTATAGAGAGGTTTCCATGAGCCGTGGGATGGAATGGGTGTGGCCCTCTTCTGGGATCCAGAGCTCCATGGAGAGCCCTCTGACTTGGTTCCTGACTCCTTCTGCAGACCTTGTCTCCATCTTGCTTCCCTCCTCCATCAGTCCTCTAGGCCTTGAGGACAGGCACTGAGTCTTACTGCAGTGTTGAGGCTCCAAGATGGCAGTCATCTCCCAATAAATATTTGCTAACCTCAGCTGATTTCTTTACTTTATGATGTAAGAATTGAAGCTACAAGAGGGTCTGTGACCTGCCTAAAGTCATAGGCAAATTAACCAGATCTTGGCTCCAGTAGTCTACTTTGACTCGAGTGCTGTTTCCCTTAAATCATGCAGCTTGTCAGGTCAGGTCAAGCATAGCCTGGGTCTCACCACATTCTTACGGGATTGAAGGATGTAATATTAATGACTCAGTAGGCTTGGAATCAGCCAATCAGCAAATGCTCCTTGAAACCCTTGATGTGGAAGGTACAGGTAGAGAAGGTAGTAATTTTTCACAAGTCTCAAACTCAGCTATGTAGAAATATAGATTTGGTTTTCTTCCCTTATTTTTAATAGATTATACAATCATATTATATAAAAGCAAAACCAATACAAAAAAGCTACAACTTTTTACGTCTTATTTATATTTTCTTAGATTTTATGAATCTTTGAAAAATATAACCAAAGTGAATATATGTTCTTAATTTTCCCTTTTTGCATAAAGCCTATTGCATACACCATTTTGCAACTTGATTTCTTTGTTTCCTTTCCATACTTTTACGTAGAGAGCTTCTTTACTGTTTTATAGCTGTAGAATATTCCATTATTGATTTAACCTGCCTCCTATTGGTGGCCAATTGGTTGTTTTCAATCTTTCCTTATTATAAACAAAACTGCAGTGAATAACCATAGCCAATAGGAAGGCTGATAGGAAAAATTTCCAGAAAAGCAATCACTAAGGTAGAGGGCAAATGCTTTTGTAAGTTTTATAGATGTTTTCAAATTTCCCTCCGCAAGGCTGTGATAATTTAGGCCTGCGTTGGCCCTGGTGAGAGTGAGCCTACCAGCCACAGCCCCACCAGCCACAGCCCCACCAGCAGTGTCAACTCAATTTCCATTCAGAGTCCTCCTTCCACCTAGTGGTAGAGACAATCTTAATGAATTTAGGGTAAATGCATTCATATACACTGGATTTTTCTTGGATAGTTTAGGACTTAGCTCAGTGAGCTCAGGAGTTTCTGTCTTTCCTTTCTTCCCAGAAAAGCAGCTGCCTAAACTACAGCATCTGGTGTCAACATTCTCTGCCCTCTTTGGCTTTGGCCAAGATGCCTGTGGTCCCAACATGGCCACTTCCAGGCAGTCAGCACATGGCTGTCTGTGTTTTACTCTTCTCCTTCCTCCTCCTTCTCCTTCTTTTTCTTCATCTTTTGGATCGCAGGTACACAGAATTGGATTAATCATAAACTTTGGGTCATGCCAAACTCTCACCATGGCCCACTTCTATTTAGTTAATTATTTATAATAATGATTAAAATAATTAGTTATGTTATGAGATGCCTGTTGTTAAAGATGAACAAAGCCAGATACTAGCTAAAGTGGCGAGGACAGATTTTAATCAGGAATAACTATTGCAATGGGGAGAAGAGTTCAATGTGACTTGAACTTGGATTTGTACAGAGGTAACTGCACATTTTAAAGGGAGAATGAGGGAGCAGGCAGGGGCAAGCGGGGGCTCAGCAGAATCAGGAAAGTGAAAAATTACACAGAGTTCACCAGCAAAAATGTGACTGGGCCAGCTGTGTGTGCTGGCTGACAATTATCAAAGTTAGGATTCTCTCCTCCCACGGAGACTGGGAGGCAGAAGCCCTGTCCTCAGGTGTTGGCTGGAACAAACAGTAGATTTTTTTGCTAGCCTTGAGTTTTCTCATGTAGGCACTTTGAGGAGGGTAGGGCCATCCTAGGGATGTGGTCTTGGGCTGTTAGAAAAGACATTAGTGTTTGCTCAAGTCTTTATTCCAAGGCTGAGGTCTAGTGGAGAGGAGGGCCCTGAGAAGCCTGGCTAAAGTTCCGTCAGAGAGAGAGTCTTTGTCATGGTGACCCTACTGAGGTCTCCAGTCATCAGCCCCCACCTCTGTTTCCTTCGTATCCTGACCGTGAGGCCCCAGGCACACCCCTCTCAGGGACAGAGGACAAGTTCTGGTGCTCTCTGAGGCTCTCTGGTACTATCTTGGCCATCTCTTCATAGCCCTGCTGCCTTTTCTACTCAACTGCTTTTGGGGGTGGGAGGGAGGGGAGCAATTCTTTGAGGGCCCAGGCTGGGGAAGGGGTGATAGGAATTGGTGTGCTGGCAAATGTCTAACAATTGGCTCTGATAGCAAGGGGAGAGGTGTGCAGAAAGGCCTGAATCTATAGCACTTGCTGATTTCAGGGACATGAAAACTCCCATTAAGGTCAATTTCAGGCTACCAGCCTCAAGCAGTTCACAAAATTCCTGAAAATTTAACAATTGACTGCCAGCATGGGCCAGCTCCAAGCTTACCTGTGGGGAAAACTTGTCTAGTCTCTAGGGAAAGGGTCACGGTCATCTAGTTCTTGTGTGGCTCTTTTCTACCCAGTGTCCTTGACCAGGGCTTGATATTCTTTGGGAGTTCAAAAACCTCCTCTTGCAAATTAAAAACCTTGACCCTGATGTGACACCCAGAGGCCTGACTTGGAACACCAAAGGCAAAACTTTGACTCTGATCTCTCTCTCTCTCTCTCTCTCTTTTTCTTTTAGAGACAGGGTCTTGCCCTGTTGCCTAGGCTGGAGTGCAGTGCTGTGATCATAGCTCAAGTGATCCTCCCAACTCAGTCTTCCGAGTAGCTAGAGTCCTGGCTAAAAATAAAATATAAATAAATAAATACATTAAAAGTAAAATTAGCTAGGCACATGCCACCACACCTGGCTAATTTCAGTTTTAATTTTTTTTTGTAGAGATGGAGGTCTCTGTATGTTGCCCAGGCTGATCTCGAACTTTTGGCCTCAAGTGATCCTCCTGTCTCAGCCTTCCAAAGCATTGGGATTACAGGAGTGAGCCACTGCACCTGGCCCTGATCTCTGTATTCTTTGTAGCCCCTCTCAGTAGTTAGCATATACCACTGTAGCAATAAGGGAAGAGAGTTGTGGGGAGAATAAGGAAGTGTAGGGAAGAGAATGCCTCCACTCGAAAAGGAATTTTAATCTGCTTTGCCTCTGTTGTTTATGGGTGGCATATCACTGATGCCCCATAAAGATTTGTAGAATTAATATGTATCTAAAAATCTTATCTTGCTACTCAAAGAAGTGGAAGCCATAGCTCTTGCCCTCATGGAGCTTACAGTTGGTATATGATATAGAATGAATGATGTAATAAAAGGCAAGTGCCAAATTATGGCCCAGACAGTGAGTCTTGGTGATTGTCTGAAGGATGGAGAGGCTGCCATGGGCAAGCAGTGCTTTGTGGAGAAGATGGGATTTGTACTAAGCCTTGAAGGTTGCTGCTTCTGGAATAAGCTCAAGGACAACTAATTGAAAACACATCATTCAGCTTTGACAGCATGTCATGGGTGTCTCACAGAAAGCCAGCATAATTCTTCCTGCTTGGTCAAGAGACATATGTACAGTGTCACCAAGAAGCAAGCTTAATGGGTGAACTCCTAAGACGTTAGCTCCCCCAAGCGATTTATGGCCCAAGTTTGAGAACAGCCACATCGAATCATCAATCAGTGAGTAGTGATGTGAGACCTGCAAGGTGTGTGAGGCTAACAGTCCCTATTCTCTAAGAGCTACCAGTCTGATCAGGAAGATCCTGACAGGCTCAGTGGACATATACATGAGCAACCCCAGAGAAATTCAGCTTGTCTGTTGTCTATCTCTGCATGGATCAGAAACATATGGAAAGAAAATATGTGGGGAGATTATGATGCAGACCTCCCCAAATGCCCCGCATGGACATCCTAGCATCATATGGCCAGAACTCAGTCCACCACCTTCCGCCTCACAGATGTTCGAACTTTTGTGTTCTTCATCTCAGGACCTGATGACACCATCTACCTGCAAGTTGGAAATTTAGCAGTAGCCCTAGCTCACTGCATGGAATGTAATAGGCACTCAATCCATATTTCTTTTCACTCACTTATTCATTTACTCATTCATTAATGTATTCAATAAACAAAGAACCTACTCCGTAGGGAGGTGGTATAGAATATGGGCCAAGAACATGCGTTCTGGAGAGAGATTACTTCAGTTGGAGACATGGCTCTGCCACTTACTAGCTGTGCAATTATGAACAAGCTACTTTTCTAAGGCTCGGCTGCTCTATTTGTAATATGAAAATAATAATATATCTCTTGGCCAGGTGTGATTGCTCACATCTTCAATCACTGCATTTTGGGAGGCTGAGGTAGGCAGGTCTCTTGAGCCCAGGAGTTTGAGACCAGCTTGGGCAACATAGTGAGACCCTGTCTCTAAAAAGAATATATATATACACATATATACCCATACATATTGGTGACTGTCTGAAGGATGGAGAGGCTGCCATGTATGGGTATATATGTGTATATATGTGTGCCTATATATAGACATATATTGTTTTATATGTCTATAAATATTTTAAAGAGGTTATTTCAAAGATCATTTAAATAAGATAATCCATGCCAAGTGCTTCATAAAGAGCCAGGCACAGGGTTAGCACTTAATAGGCTTGTCCTTTATGAGGATTGCTAGCAGCCACCATTACTGTTACTGCTGTTGTCACTTAGCAGGAGTATGGCTAAATGCAGCCCTGCTCTTGCACCAGAGAAGTTCTGTTGTCTCTTTTCTGGGGGTGCATGTCACCCTTACCAAAAATGTGTGTGGCCCCTTTAATAAAATCATCTACTGGAAGTAGAAGCCACCAGGTAGACTTGAGTCTTGGGGAAACACAAAACAAAACTGAGTCCCTCTAAATCTCCCTTTTAGATCCATGCATGGAGGGTCTCTATCTGGATCCTTCTCAATGCAGGGAATGGAGTCTCAATTCCTTACCTCAAATGCCCCTGTGACCCTGGGCTGCCCCAGTCCATGGCTGGGTTGACTTCAGTGGCTTTTGTGCCCCAGCCTCATTCCCAACAGCAGGATGCCAAAATATGATCCTAGATGCACTCTGGAAACATTTACCACTTGCCAAAGGGAAAGGACGGATTCTGGCCTGTGTCTGACTAATTAATGACCTTGAATGAGCCAGTTCACCCATAGGTGCCTCTACTGCATTATATAAATTCAAGTGCCCCTCTATGCCTTATTCTATGATTATTTGAAGAGCTTTTGGGTTGACCTCCATGGGGCAGATGACTCACCTCCTAAATGAAGTGAGTGGCTGGGAGGAAGGGGTAAAACCGCCATAATTGAGCACAAGTTACTTTCAGGCACTCTGCTGGGCATTTTTTCCTCCATGTCATCTGATTTACCCCTCATAATAACCCTATGAGAGGTATGTTATTAGTCCCATTTTGTGCATTGGGAAAGTGAGGTTTAGAACAATGAAGTACCATATCCAAATTCACGGCAAGGTGTGGATTTTTTTTTTTTTTTTTTTTTTTTTTGCCCACATTTGGTCTTACTGCAGTCTGTGTTCTATCCATCACCCTATGTTGGATAATCTGGCCCTAAAAATCAGTGGGGGAAAATGGAGTCTATATAGCCATGTTCATGAATTTAACTGAAGTAGTTTAAATGAACTTTGCTAAATTGGAGTCCAAGGCAAATATATGGTCGATAGTTCAATAATTCTGGTTTTTTAAATTTTTGGATGACTTGGTATTATGATAGTAGCTATGTAATCTTGAAAAAAATCACTGCACTTACTAGTATTTCCATTTCCTCATATGTACAATGGAAACATGTACACCCTATGCTACCTCTATGATTAAAGTGAAGAGTGAACAAGTAATGTACAAATGCACTTTTTGGATTGTAAATGCTATGCAACTTTGATTTAGTATATAACTTGGATTGTTAGATCTGGAATATCTAAACAACTACTTTTAGTTCCAATGTGTAAATCCATTTATAGAGGTTTTTGCATGAAAATATACAGAGAGACAGAAAAATACATAAATCATAACTAATGATGTAACTTGATGGATTATTCCAAAATGAACACACTCCTGAGAACCTAACACCCATATGAGGGATCGAGCATTATCCAGACCCTAGAAGTTCTCTTAAGCCTCCTCCTAATGACTACCTGCTGCATCCTTTGTAGAGGTGATCACTATCCTGACCTCTACAACATAGATTAGTTTTGCCTATTTCTGAACTTTATATAAACAGAATCATACAGTATGTATTATTTTATGTTTTGCTTCTTAAACACGGAAGGTAACAGTTGTGTTTTAAAAAAGAATGTTTGTGAGATAGCCGGGTGCAGTGGCTCACGCCTGTAATCCCAGCACTTTGGGTGGCTAAGTTGGGCAGATCACTTGAGGTCAGGAGTTCGAGACCAGTCTGGCCAACACGGCGAAACCCCATCTCTACTAAAAATATGAAACTTAGCCAGGCGTAGTGGTGCACACCCATAGTCCCAGCTACTCGGTAGGCTGAGGCAGGAGAATTGCTTGAACCCGGGAAGTGGAGGTTCCAGTGAGCCGAGATGGCACCACATACACACAAAAAGAATGCTTCTGAGCTAGATCTTGCTGTTGCAGCAGTTTATTCTTAATAATTTTATTAACTTTAATTTTATTAATAAATTTATTAATTTTGTTAATAAGTTTATTAATTTTATTAATAAGTTTATTAATTTTCAGGACTATATAGTATCTTATTGCATAAATATACCACGATTTATGCTAGTCTATTAATTGATTATTAAATGGCAAACCACTTTGAATTTCTGGAACAAACTCAACTTGGTCTGATATATTATTCTTTTGTAGATTGCAGAGTTCAGCTTGATAATACTCCGTTTAGGCTTTTTGCTGATGCGCTTATGGGAGAGATTGTTCTGTACTTTTTCCCTTCTTTTTTTGCAATGTTTGTTTTAGGTTTTGGTATCAATGTTATTTTGACTTCATAAAATGAAAGGAAATGTTATTTCTTCTAAACTCTGAAGAAATTTATGTAAAATTGGTGTTATTAATTCCTTAAGTGTTCGAGAGAATTCAGCAAAGAAATATCAGGGCTTGAAGTTTTCTTTATGGGGAGGTTTTAAATCATGGAACTAATTATTTTAATAATTAGTTATTAAATTATTATTTAATCTATTTAGAGAGTTTTTATTCTGTCAGTTTGATATGTTGTATTTTTCTGTGAATTTGTTCATTTTATCTAAATTTTCAATTAATTGGCATAGGGTTGCTTATAATATCTTACATCTATTTAATGTCTGTAGTGAAGTCTCCCTTTCTTTGGTCATGACATTGATGGTTTTTTTCCTTCTTTTTTTCATAATCAGTTTTGCCTAAAGCTTATGAGTTTCACACATTTTCCAAAGAACTCATCTTGGCCAATTAAAATTATCTTCATTGCATTTGTTTTCCATTTCATTATTTCTGCTCTTATCTGTATCAGTTCCTTTTATCTACTTTCTTTTTCTTTTTCTTTTTCAGACAGAGTCTCACTCTGTGGCCCAGGCTGGAGTGCAGTGGCACAATCTCGGCTCACTGCAACCTCTGCCTCCCAAGTTCAAGCTATTCTCGTGCCTCAGCCTCCCGAGTAGCTGGGATTATAAGCACATGCCACCACGCCTGGCTAATTTTTGTATTTTTAGTAGAGACAGGGTTTCAACCTGTTGGTTAGGCTGGTCTTGAACTCCTGACCTCAAATGATTCACACGCCTCGGCCTCCCAAGGTGCTGGGATAGCAGGCATGAGCCACTGCACCCGGCCCTTTTATCTACTTTCTTTGAGCTACAAATTTCCCTCCAGGCACTGCTCTAGCTACATTTCACAGTTTTGATGTATTTTCTAATTTATATTTATCAATATATAGCATATATAATTTATATTTATTGACTTATATATCTCTATATAAATCTGTAATATGTAATTTATATTACATATATTTATATCTAATATATGTATTTCTATAAAGATTTCTGCATAAACCCATGATTTATTTATAAGTGTAGTGCCTAATTTCAAAATGTTTGGAAATGTTCTAATTCCCTTTTAGTTATTGATTTCCAACCCAACCCCACTGAGGTTAGAGAACACACCCAGTATGACTTTAATCTTTGAAATTTGTTGGGACTTGCTTTGTAAACCCGCATAGGGTCAATTTGTGGCAAATGTTCCATGCCATTTACTCTACAGTTGTTAGATATAGTGCTGTATAGGTGTCAATTAGGTCAAGTTTATTATTTGCATATTAAAATACTCCATCTCCTTACTGTGATTGTGGATCTATTATTTATTTTTCCTTAAATGTTCCATGCCTTTTACTCTACAGTTGTTGGATATAGTGCTGTATAGGTATCAAATAGGTTAAGTTTATTATTTGTGTATTAAAATACTCCATCTCCTTACTGTGATTGTGGATCTTTTATTTATTTTTCCTTATTGTTCTGATAAATTTGTTTTCTATATTTTGGGTCTGTGTTGTTAATGGCATATCAGTTTAGGATTATTATATTTTCTGTGTACATTCACCCTTTTATAACAAAATGTCATTATCATTATAAAATGTCCCTCTGTATCCAGTTATGCTTCTTGCCTTCAGGACTATTTTAGTATTGATGTGGCTACTCACACTTTCTTTTGGTTAGTGTTTGCATGGGGTATATCTACTTCCATCCTTTTATTTTAAATCTTTATCATATTTAAGATTTGAGAAAGATCTTGAGAAAGGCAGTGTGTATGAGCTATGCACTCGTTTGTAACCAGTTACCCCAAAGCTTAACACCTAAAAACAACAAAACATTTAATATTCCACAGATTCTGGGAGTAAGGAATTCAGAAACAGCTAAGCGAGGTGGCTCTAATCCAGAGCCTCTCATGAGCTTGCCATCAAAGTGTCAGCCAGCGCCGCGGTCATATGAAGGCTTTACTGGGGTTGAATTCCAGTAATGCTCGCTTAACCATGGTTTTGCTTTCTGAGGTTTCAGTCACCCACAGTCAACTATAGGCTGAAAATATTAAATGGAAAATTGCAGAAATCAACAATTCATAAGACTTAAATTATTTATTCAAAGTAATTATTTATTCCGTTACTCTGTTAAATGTATACTCATATTTAAGTTGTGCTTATTAGCAGCATATTTTTTATCCTGTCTCCTAGTCTTTGTCATTGTACCAAAACATTTAATCTTTGTATTTAATATAGTTTCTGAGATACGTGGTTTGAAATCTACTCTTTTGTCTTTGATTTTCTATTTGTTTCATTTTCTGGAATTCTTTTTCTCTCATTTTATTGCAGTATTAAACCATGTCCACAGATTCTCTGATAAGAAGTGGAGCTTAATCTCTTTTTCCTTGAGTGTGGCCTAGACTTAGAGAGTCATTTCTATCAAATAGAATAAGGCAGAAATGACAGTCAGTGATTTTTAAAGACTAGATTAAAAAAGGCATGTACCTGCTTTATAAATTTTATAATTAATTTATACATTAATTGAGATTAACAATAATTAATAATAAAATAGAACTATTATAACAACATACTGTAATAAAAGTTATGTAAATGTGGTTCTCTCTCTCTCAAAATATCTTATTGTACTATAGATCTTAGCAACCTCGGCATGTGATTTTTTGCTTTCCTTAGTAAGCTGAGAACTTTCACCTTTTCACTTAAAGAAAGCACTTTCTGGCCTCTTTTTGGCTTATCTGAATTGCCAGCAGCACTACTTTTGTGCTTTGGTGCCATTATTAAGTAAAATAAGGGTGACTGGGACACAAGCACTGTGATACCGCAACAGATAACCTGGTAACTGAGATGACTGACTACTAAGTGATGAAAGGAAGGGTATACAGCACGGATACACTCAACAAAGGGATGATTCACGTCCCAGTTGGCGTGAGATTTCATCACCCTATTCAGAACGGTGTGCAATCTAAGGCTTCTGAGTTGTTTATTTCTGCAATTTTACATTTAACGTTTTCAGACCATAGTTAACTGTGGGTGACTGAAATCTCAGAAAGCAAAACCATGGTTAATGGGTGGGGGTCGGGAGGCAGTTACTGTATTTCAACCCCAGGCAAGACTTCATGTGACTGAAGCCCTGGCTAACACCTCGACAGCAAGCTCATGAGACTCTGAGAGCCATCTAGCTTAGCTTTTTCCTAAATTCCTTACTCCTAGAATCTGTGAAACATTCAATGTTTTGTTGTTTTAAGTGTTAAGTTTTGGGACAACTTGTTACAAATCAGTAGACAGCTAATACATATTTATTGCCTTATTTGGAATAATTTTTTATTCCTTTGCTCTGCTAAATGTTTGTTGATTATACCTTCTTTTAGTGGTTACTCTAAATTACAACATGCATCTTTGACGTTAAAATCTAATGTAAATTAATACCTTTTAAATCACTCATGGACAAGGCAAAGTCCATAGGATACTTTGTTTTTTCCTGCCTGTAGGGTTACTTTTATCACATATTTTAATTCTCTGTCTATTTTTAAGCCTCACAAGATATTTTTAGTGTTTCATACTGTTGTATTTTACCATCTCCATTGCTCCTCATTCCTTCTTGCAGTGTACATTTCCATAGGAAATCATTTTGCTTCTTCTCAAAGAATTCTTTTTATAATTTTTCTGTATTGCAATACTCTAGTGACAAATTTTCTGTTTTTGTTGATCTGAAACTGTCTTTATTTTAAAATATATTTTCACTGAGTAAAGAGTTCTGTTTGTAGTTATTTTCTTTTAGCACTTTGAAGATGCCACTCCATTACTTTCTGACTTCTACTTTTTCTGTTTAGAAGTCATTTGTCTTACAGTTGCTCTTTGAAGATAATATGTGTTTTTTCTTTTCTCTGGCTTTAAGAGTTTTTTTCTGTTTTTGGTTTTCTTTTTTGCTTTCTTTCTTTCTTTTTTTTTTTTGGAGACAGAATCTCACTCTGTCGCCCAGGCTGGAGTGCAGTGGCGCTATCTCGGCTCACTGCAAGCTCTGCCTCCCAGGTTCACGCCATTTTCCTGTCTCAGCCTCCCGAGTGACTGGGACTACAGGCGCCCGCCACCACGCCCGGCTAATTTTTTGTATTTTTAGTAGAGATGGGGTTTCACCGTGTTAGCCAGGATGGTCTCGATCTCCTGACCTCGTGAACTGCCCGCCTCGGCCTCCCAAAGTGCTGGGATTACAGGCGTGAGCTACCGCGCCCGGCCATGTTTTTGGTTTTCAATGCAGTTTTACTATGATGTACTTAGATGTAGTTTTCTTAGTACAGTCATGCATCATATAACCATGTTTCAGTCAATGACAGACCACTTACACATCAGAGGTCCTATAAGATTGTAATGGAGCATAAATAGAAACCTGATGTACGGCACTTGATGTTGGCATTACAAATCAAATAGGGGAAATGATTGATATTCAGTATTGGTGCTGAGACATTTGGTTTTTCATATGAAGCATATATATATGTGTGTGTGTGTGTATGTAACTAAAAATATGTATACATCCAGTTTTATGTAAGTACACACTAACACACTATGAGGTTCACACAATGACAAAATTGCCTAATGATATATTTCTCAGAACCTATCCTGTCATTAAGTGACACATGACTGTATTTATCCTGCTTGGTGTTTTTAGCACTTTTTAAACTGTGGCTTGTTACCTTTCAGTAGTTGTGGAAACTTCTTGGCTATCGTCTCTTTGAACACTGTTCCTACCTATTCTCATTCTCCTCTCCTGGAATTTTGAATACATACATAGTGGACCTTTCATCATGTAACCTTACATCTCTTACGTTTCTTTTTGTATGTTTCTGTATGTACCATTTATAAACAAAACAAAACTATTTCAATCTGGTTATTTCCTCTGACTGATCTTCCAGTTCATTAATTCCTTTTTCAGCTTTCTGTCACTTACTATTATATTCATTCATTAATTTCTTAATTTCAGTTCAAGCATTTTTCAGTTGTAGAATGTCCACTTTCTTCTTTTTACAGGTTTAAGTTCTCTGCTGAGGGTTTCCACATAGCCATCTAATTTCTTGGATTTATTAATCACATATATTTTAAACTAAATGTCTGATAAATCCTGTGAGGCTGTTCCTTTCTCTGTTGATTTCTCTCAGTTTTCTGTTATGTGTTCATGTCTCCTGGTGTATGAAGTAATTTGCAATTAAACACAAAGCATTTTGTATAAAAATTGTTGAGACAATTTGCAGCTCTGTATGTTTTGAAGTCAGCTGGTTTGGAATGACTTGCCTATGCAGATATTGGGGTGATTAGAGTCTCAGTTTCAGTACCTGTGAGGCTGTTCTCACAAATATAGCTCTCTGAGCACCCCAATGGAAAGCCTGTGCTCTTTACCAGCACCTCTTTTCTTTGGAGAGTCCTTCACTCCAATTTTGTTCCTGCTCCCTGCAAGACATGCAGAAGTTTCTTAGCTTCTCAGCATCTTTCTGAGAAACAGAAAATGCCTTGAGGAGAAAAATAAAGTAATGGACATATGTCAGACTTATCTCACTTCTCACTTCTTTTTAACTTTCGTTTTTTCCCCAAGATATTGGCTCCTCAAGTCCTTGCTACTTTGGTTTGATGTCTCCAAACATACACACACACACACAGAGAAGTGATTTAAAATTGTTAATTTTTATCTGTGTGAGTGTTAATTTGTAACACACTATTCCACCACCATCGATGGAGGTAGAAATCTTTCAAAACCTACTTTCCACAAACCAAATAAATAACTCCACCTAACTTTAGGGCAGGCAACCTGGTATGCTTCTGAGAACCAGTTCTGTGAACACACAGATCATGCTTATGATTTCAGCAAGTGCATCAATTTAAACTAAAAGTTTAAGATGTTTATTTTTCCTCATTTTATTATTTCTCTTATTTGTTCTATAGTCATCTTAATCTGTGTAAGAAATACCGAAGCTGTCCAAAAGTTCAAATTTGAACCCAATGCTGAATTTAAAGGTGTTGCCCTAAAAAACATTAGGTAAACATGCAAGGATCGTCACTGTTAACCTGTTACGCAATATGACCTGGTCCCCAGGCTACATAATTTTAGAGTCATTCTTTACATTTCAAGCTCTGCAAGCACTTGGAGAAGTGGTGTTCTGTGGACTCTTACTTCTTCCTGACTTTGTGATGTTCTCTTTTGTCAATGTGACCAACCAATTTTGAATCAGAGCTACTGGCATCTTTAGAATGACATGTATGGTGGCTCAGAACTGTACCCTTTAAAACTCAGTTCCAGTAAAGGGAGATTCTGAGCATTTTAACATGTTGGAAATTGAGTTGCATCCTGCATTAAAGGCATTTCTTCTTTATATAAACTGTAGGATTCTGTTAAGACAGAAATGGGGAGAGCTAATGGGCTATTCTGAAAGAACTACCCATTAAACGGTAAAGTACGGTATGTTTTAAAGTGACAAACCCAAGAGCTGAAAATGACTCTTTGATCTTTAAAAGGCTCATAAACGGTGGCAGTGTACTCACAGACCTATATTTATGTATTCAAATATTGGGAGGAAATCCAAGTAGAGTCTCAAGACTGCGGGACTTTGCAATTTAGACAAAAAGAGGCCAGGGAGGAGGGCAATTAAATCAAACTTTTTACAGCATAAAGCAAGCTTTCTTCCCTCCTTGTTAATCAATGAACTAGAATCTTGGTAAGGGCTTGCTTTTTAAGTGGGGTTTGAGCCAATCTTTACACAGATGTGAGGTATTTGTGAAGAAAGAAAGAGACAATTGAAACCACAACCAATAATGTTTTGTTTTTGAATTAAATCTGTGGTTGGTGCCATTCTGTTTTACTTTGATGAAGGGTCTCTAACCATCTCCTACTCCTCAGTGCCCACAAACATATATCCCCATTGCCTGGTATTGAAACCATTAGCCACATCCGGAAGGGCTAATCTATGGACAACATGCCCATAGCCTCTGTTTCATGGAACAACCCGAGAGGGCTCATAAACAACTGCAGGGACATTGTAAGGGCTTTGAGGATGGCGGTTGTTAAGAAACATTCAAAGAAAGTCAGATCACCACGTGACTTACACTGATGAATACTTTCAGCCTCAACGGCACGTTGATGTTTTCCTCTGACCCAAATGATGCAACAGAAATAAATTCTACCTTGCATGCAAGAACCACAGGCACTGGAATGTGGAATCCGAAACTTTTCTACCTGGTTCCCCTGGTGACCACAGGTATTTAATGGTCACACTACAGATTAGTTTATGGGATTCCAAGAGGACTATGGACCAGAGCAAACTCAGTTGATCCAAAATTGAGTTTTGATCATGTTAGCAGTCTACTTCAACCAAATTTTGTGGATAATGACAAAATAAATATGCATTCTTTAACCACCTAAGCTAATAAATAGAACAACTGAATCCCAGAATTCCCCCGTCACTCCCCCTCTGCTACCAAATGTAACCGAGGATCCTAAATTTTGTGTTAATCATTTCCCTAGATTTTTAAAAGTATCTAGATATGCTTGCATAAAAAATACATTATTTAGTTTTGTTTGCTTTTGAAGTTTATATAAATGGAATCATACTCTGTGTGCTCTTCTGATTTTTTCACCATAACTTATCTTGCCATATGTAATGGTAGTCCATTTTTTTTTTTTTTTGAGACAGAGCTTTGCTCTTGTCTCCTAGGCTGGAGTGCAGTGGCGTGAGCTCAGCTCACTGCAGCCTCCGCCTCCCAGGTTCAAGTGATTCTCCTGCCTCAGCCTCCTGAGTAGCTGGGATTACAGACACCCACCACCACGCCCGGCTAATTTTTGTATTTTTAGTAGAGACAGGGTTTTACTATATTGGCCAGGCTGGTCTGGAACTCCTGACCTCAGGTGATCCACCTGCCTTGGCCTCCCAAAGTGCTGGGATTACAGGCGTGAGCCACTGTGCCCAGCCCATTCCTGTTTATCTCTATATACTATTCCACTGCAAGAATATAACACAACTTATTATCTATTCTTCTGTTGTAGACATTTGGGTTGTTTCCACTTTTTGCTAGTACAATAAGTGCTGCTGTAAGCATTTGCATACATCTTTGGGTACACATGAAAGGAGTTTGTGAAGTATTTTTCTAGCAGTGGAAAATACTACTAGAAATAGTCTTAGGAATATACTAGGACTTATTATAAGTGTGTGTTCAGTTTTTTAGGAGTGATGTCAGATTATTTTTCCAATTGGTAATATCTATTGATACTCCCACCTGCAAAGTGTGAGAGTTGTCATTGTTCTTTATCCTCTCTGACATTTTCTATTGTCTTCCTTTTTATTTTTCCCTTTTATTTCAGTAGCTAAATGAGATGGGTATCTAAAAATCTGTATCTTATATGTGTGGAAGCTGAGACTTGGAGATTTCAAGTCATTTGACTACGTTTATAGAGCATAGGTTCTGGAAATGCAACATGTGTCAGGGAGCATGTCACCCAAAACCAATTCATAGAAAACCTGCCTAATGATTGATCAGCTAATGGCTAATTCTCTTAAAATTCACCTCTTTGAAAGTTTCACATCTGTAATCTCTTCATGTAAAACTAAACACAAGGTAACATAATTGATTAAAACTAACTAAAAAAATATTAACTAAATTTTGAGAAAAGTATCTTTAGAAAATCTGGCTTAAAAGTCTCTCATTTATTCACAAGGAAAAATGACACTTGCTATTTTCTAAATGTGTGCATACCCTCTACACTCATATACTGAAATCCTAACCTCCAAAGTGAGTATCAGGAGGTGGGGCATTTGGGAGGTGATTAGGTCATGAAAGTGGAGGCCTCATGAATGGGGTTAATACCCTTACAAACGAGGCCCAAGGGAACTCTTTCACCCTTTGAACCATGCAAAGACAAAGCAAGAAGTCAGCTGTTTATAACTCAGACAGCGTCCTCACCAGAACCCAACCATGTTGCCAGTCTGATCTTGAACTTCCCAACCTCCAGAACCGAGAGAAAAAATTCCTATCATTTATAAGCCACTCAGTCTATGATATTTTGTTATAACAGCCCCAATGGACTAAGACAACACCAAAATGTTTTTTAAAAATTCATTATTTACAAAACACTGCAAATTTGATGACTGCTTATCAAAGATTTAAAAAAGAGAGATGCCCTTAGATATATTGAATATTTAAAAAAGCAAGATGGCAAATAAAAATGGCACATGGAAATATTGCAAAAACCTCTAAAGTTGGATGGAATTTTAAGGGCATTTGTCAGGCACATGGATCACAGTCGAAGTGGTTTCTAACAAATCCACCTAGACATTTTAGGGTTGTTAGAAACTTGGGGCAGAGTTGCCGATGAACTAGCAGGGGAAGCACCTTATGGTAGATGTTAGTGCTACCCTCACACCTCCCCTCGCTGCCTCATTATTTTGTAGTCCTTGAACACCCTGAAGGGCTCTTAAGAATCTGGAAGAAATCAGAATCTGAAAGAAGATAAAGCACTTTTACCCCTGGTCAGTGCTTCTGCCAAAGATGACTCATAGAAACCATTTATGTGTATGTCAGTTATAATTAGGTTTGTTTGCAGTGACAGAGAACCCCACATTTGAATGCTTTATGTGAGAGATAGATGTTTAATTTCTTTCATGGTAGATGAATCCAGACACAAGCAATCCAGGGTTGGGATGGGGCCTCCACAAAGACACTCGGCCAAGCTCCTCCTAACACCATCCACCCTTCTAGGGATGTGGTGCTCTTTCTCTAATCATCACCTCTTCATTTCAGGCAGTAGGGCTGGGGCAGAAATGCAGAATGGGCAAAGCATGTAAACTTTAAAGAAAGTTTTCTGGAAACTGCCATACCCACCTTTATTTAGATAACATTGGCCAGAAATTTGTCATATGGGACACCAAGCTGTGAGGAGGCTGGGTGGTGTGGTCTTTCTTACAGGCAGTCATGTCCCCAAGGAATCTATGACTAAGGAAAACCGATATTGGGGTAGGCAACTAGAAATTTTTACCTCTCTAAAGTTCTTTAATGGAAGAAAGGTACAAGTATTTCAGCTATATAAATCCTATTGCTTTTGTAGGTTCTAACATGCAAGGAATTCTATTTGACAATCAAACTCAAGGCACGCACAGGCTTAGTGAACTCCCTCCATTCTTCACTGCCAGGTGATGTAGGGAGAAGGTGGAGCCAACACTCAGCCCACTGCCCATCAGCAGTAAGGCCAAAGGAAGAGGAAATTCCTCACCTATCAACATGGACAATGAGACCATGGGGAGGACAGTTCAAGGGTCTTCTGGCTTTGCAAAGGGTCGGATCTGGATCACCGAATACATGTTGGAAGATGGAATGCTGCTTTCCTGTTAAGACCATGTATATGGCTCTCACGCACCATTCCTGACAAGGGCAGACCAGTTTTTCTTCAGCTACCACAGTTTCCACCTGAGTGGATTCTTCATAGTTGTACTGGAAGAAATCTTGAAGAGCATTGAGTTCAGGGTTCCCTTCTGCCCCACTATCAGACTGGGGTTCCTAGATAAACTTGCCCCTCTCCAAATTTTCATCTCAGAGAATGGCCATTTCATGCTTCTAGTTGTTTAGGCCCCAAACCGTATTTTTCTAATGCACCATATGATATGGTTTGGATTTGTGTCCCTGCCCAAATCTTATGTCATATCATAATCACCAGTGTTGGAGGAGGGGCCTGGTAGAAGGTGAGTTGGATCATGGGGGCAGACGTCCCCCTTGCTGTTCTCGTGATAGCGAGTTCTCATGAGATCTGTTTTTTTTGTTGTTGTTGTTGTTTTTGTTCTGTTTTGTTTTGTTTTGAGACAAGGTCTCACTCTGTCATCCAGGCGGAAGTGCAGTGTGGTGTGATAGCTCATTGCAACCTCAACCTCCTTGGCTCAAGTGATCCTCCCACCTCAGCCTCCCAAGTAGCTGGGACCGCAGGCATCTGCCACCATGCCTGGCTAACTTATTTTTGCATCTTTTGTTTGTTTGTTTGTTTGTTTTTTGTAGAGATGAGTTTTGCCATGTTGCCACACTGAGATCTGGTTGTTTAAAAGTATGTAGCACCTCCTCCTTTTCCCCTTCCCCCTCCTCCCAGCATGTAAGACGTGCCTACTTCCTCTTCACCTTCCAGCACAACTGTAAGTTTTCTGAGGTCTCCCTAGCCATGCTTCCTGTGTAGCCTGCAGAACTGTGAGTCAATTAAACCTCTTTTCTTTATAAATTACCCAGGCTTAGGTAGTTCTTTACAGCAATGTGAGAATGAACTAATACACCATATCTAATCCAACAGCACATCCTGTTGGATCTACTTTCAGAATAGATTCAGAATCCAACCACTTCTTACCTCTGCCACTGCAATAATCTCCTACATGGAGGTCCCAGTGGGTGAATGGGAACTGAAACCCAACCCTGCTCCACTGGCTGAGCTGTGTACCTTTCTCCAAGGCTGCACCCACCTGGAAGAAGGGGCACCCTTTTCTATATATACCAAGATGCCCTCTACAGGCATCTAGCAACTTCCCAGTAGTTCGTGTTACCTCTCTGCTCAAAACCCTCTCACTCAGAAGAAACGCCAAAATCTCACAATGGCAGCTGTATGGAACTTGGCCCAGGTACCTCTGTGATGCCATGTCCTTCAGCCACACTGGCCTCCAGCAAGCTCCGCCTTTACACTCACTATTCCTTTTACCTAAATTGGCTAACTTTCCCACATCCTTCCAGTTTCTTCACAGGGGGCCCTTCCCTGGATTGTAGCACCCCAACCCTGGTGTGTCCATCTCTTTGGCCCTCCATAGCCACATCCTCATCTACTGTGCCTAAAATTGTGTCCCGTAAAAGTTATATTCAAGACTTAACGCCTAAGACCTGTGGATGTGACCTTATTTGGAAATAAGGTGTTTCCAGATAGAATCAAGATGAGGTCATACAATCAAGATGAATCAAGATGGATTCAGGTGGGCCTAATCCAAGGGCTGGCATCCTGGTAAGAACAGAGAAATTTGGACATAGAGACCCCCAGGGCAGAATGCCTTGAGGAAGGAGGCGGCAATGGGAGTGATGCATCGAGGCAAGCATCCTAGTCCATTTGTGTTGATAAAATACCTGAGAATGGGCAATTTATAAACAATAGAAATGTATTTTCTCACAGATCTGGAGGCTGGGATGTCCAAGGCACTTGTGGGTTTGGTGTCTAACAAGAGCTCGGTCTTTGTTTCCAAGATGATGCCTCGTTGCTACCAGAGAGGATGGATGCTGTGTCTTACATGGTGGAAGGGGCAAAAGGGTAAAAATGGGCCTGGCTAGTTCCCTCCAGCCCTTTGTAAGACACTAATCCCATTCATGAGGGCTCTAACCTCATGACGGAACCACCTCCTAAAGGCCCCACTTCTGTGACTACTGCCAGGTTGGTGATTACGTTTCAACATAGGAATTTTGGGGGACACATTTAAACTGTAGCAGCAAGGAGCACAAAGGATTGCAGAATCCACCAGAAATGGAGAAGGAGAAAGACCTGGAACAAATTCTCCCTCAGATCCTTCAGAAGGAATCCACCCTGCTGACACCTTGATCTTAGACTTCTGGCCACCGTAACTGTGAGACAATACATTTCTGTTGTTTTAAGCCACCAAGTTTGTGGTTCTTTGTTATATTAGCCCTAGAGGAAACAATTACCCCATCCACCATACAATATGTTACTTATTAATTTGCTTAGGGTCTGCCTCCCCATTAGGAGGGAGAGGATTCTGTCTGTGTTTATTGCCACGTCTCCTGTGGCTGGCATGGGGCCTGGCACAGAGTAGATGCCACAAATACTTCCTGGAAAAATGAATAAAAGTTCACTCAGCTGAACCTGGTATGTGGGTCTCCCAGCACCTCCTGTGGCCATTTCTGCTGCATCCTCCACCACTCCCACCTGCAGTGGGTGACTGACTCTTCAGTGACAGAGGAGCTGCACACAGTTGGCGAAATGCATCTCATGTGGATGTCTGAACCTAGTGCCCGCCCAGGCTGCTAGATACCTGAGACCGTGATATGGTTTGGCTGTAATCCCACCCAACTGTCATCTCGAATTGTAGCTCCCATAATTCCTACATGTTGTGGGAGGAACCTGGTGGGAGATAATTGAATCATGGGGGGCGGTTTCCCCCATACTGTCCTTGTGGTAGTGAGTAAGTCTCACAAGATCTGATGGTTTTATAAGGGGTTCCCCCTTTCACTTGGCTCTCATTTTCTCTCTTGCAGCCGCCATGTAGGAAGTGCCTTTAGCCTTCTGCCATGATTGTGAGGCCTCCCCAGCCATGTGCAACTGTGAGTCCATTCAACCTCTTTTTCTTTATAAATTACCCAGTCTCGGGGATGTCTTTGTCAGCAGCATGAAAACAGACTAATACAGACTGCTATCTAGAAACTCACCGATCTTATGCAGTTCTTCCCACCAGAGATGTGGTTCTTTTCTCTGGAACTAGGACACAGGGAGAGTGTGAGTTATCCTAGGGCATGATCTGGGTCTTATTCACTTTGGAATCCCCAGTAATAGGCAGATAGAAAGCACAGGACAGAGAGCTGTTGAACGAATTACTGGGTAATAATAGCTTATATTTTTTAGAGCATTCATAAGGTAGCAGGCACTGTTCAAAGAACTTGGCGTGCTTCAATGCATGTCAACCTCACAATAAACCTATTATCTCAATTTTACAGACTAGGAAAGTGAGGTGCAGAGGTATTTTGCAACGTGCCCACAGAACCCCAGCGAGCCTGCGTTGGAGTTACAACTGTGCCTCAGGGAGCATTCTCAGGCAGCATTCTCTTATGCTTTACCATCTCACAGATGATAAGGTTTCATTCAAGGACTTACAACAGCAACCTGGAGGGAGCATTCTCAGTGGCTGGTAGATGCCATTTGTACTGAGCAGGACAATTAAGCCCAATTCTGGAAAAATTCTGCTTTCTCTATTCAATGCATTTTATAAATGTCTTCACTCAGCAAATTTACCCTACTAATTATATTTTGCTTTGTGATCATGGTATGTCATTTGCATTCCTTCAGCACACACTGACTCATGGGGAAGAGATGTTGGGTGACCCAGGCAAGCCAAACAGGATTAAAGCCTGCTGTCTCACCAGGTGGATAATCCACTTTGAACACTTGAGAGGGGAGTCTTGAGATCACACCCCTTCCCATGGGACATTTTTCTGGGAAATAAAATCGGTGACAAACACCACACTTGAACACTCACATTGACTCTAGGGTGCAGGCTGAGCTCATCTGGTGCAGGGGAGTAATGCAGAGGTGAGGCCTGAGTCAGCGCCAGGCACAGGAAGGGGATGCAGGATGCACCACAGTCCATGCCTCTTAGGAGAAAATCTGGGCCTTCTGCATGGCTGTGTCTCTATTAATTTGCTAAGGCTGCCCAAATAAAGCACCACACATGGGCAGCTTACATAACAGGAATTTATTCTCAGTTCTGGAGGCCGGCAGTCTGAGATCAAGGTGTCAGCACAGCTGGTTCCTTCTGAGGACTGTGCAGGAGAATCTGTTCCAGGCCTCTCCTTTAACTTCTGGGGGTCGCTGGCCATATTTGGCATTCCTTGGCTTATAGAAGCAATACCCCAATTTCTGCCTTCATCTGCATGTGGCATTCTCCCTGTGTGCGTGTTTCTGTGTCCACATTTTTCCTTTTTATAAGGATACCAGTCATGTTGGAGGTCTACCCTACTCCTTGATGACCTTATCTTAACTAGTTATATCTGCAACAAACCTATTTCCAAATTAGGTCACATTCTGAGGTCCTGGGGGTTAGGACTTTAACATATGAATTTTAAGAGGACACAATCCAACCCATAATAGTAACTTTGTCCCTGTCTCTCTTTTGACACAATAATGACCCTATGCAGGGATATTTCTAGGTGGCTACTGTCTGTGTGTGTGTGGTAGGGGCACTTCTAGTACTGTTTTGGATTAATGTTGACAGACAGCAGCCTGAGGCTAGGAAGCACTTTGGGGCCATGACTTAGAGCAAAGCTAGTAAGTTTTCTCAGGAATTTGAACCCAGAATTTCATCCCCATGGCACTTTAATCCAGTACATTTAATGGCTCAGATGACCCTGGCCTTATCAGCCTGGTGCTCTAAGCAGCTGACCTAACAGTGTGTGCATGCGTGTATGCACATGTGTATGTTATGTGCATATATAAGTGCATACACATAATGTTGGACACAGAAATATCTCTGAGAACTGTCCCTTTATCACCCTTCAGATAAAATTATTCTCAGCTTGCTTAGTTGCAGTGTTTCTTACTTTGCATCTCCTAACACTTTCATACATTTCTCCCGAAGTGCATAGGCAAGGAGCTTCAACGGAACTCAATGTCAACCTGGTCATCTTACCATGATTTCTAGGAAAAAATGTGTGTAATTGGTTCATGCCCTCCTTCTGTACAGATTACAATTCTCCTTTTTTGGCATGAAAACCTCCATCTGTCTTTTGAAAGCACATGTCACTTATTTATTAAAGTCCTCCCCAACTTGTTCAGGTTGAGTTTCACTAGTACCTTTCTGGAGTATTTTATACCTATGTTATAGCCCCATATGTTATACTTTGGATGTCTGTTTACCTGTCTGTAAGACTGTCTGCATAATTCGTGGGCCTTGTGCAAAATAAGAATTCAGGGACTCTTGTTACAAGAAACTATTAAGAATTTCAAGATGGGTCAGGTGCGGTGGCTCACGCCTGTAATCCCAACACTTTGGGAGGCTAAGGCAGGCAGATCACGAGGTCAGGAGTTCGAGACCAGCCTGGCCAACATGGCGAAACCCTGTCTCTACTAAAAATACAAAAATGAGCTGGACGTGGTGGTGTCTGCCTGTAATTCCAGCTACTCAGGAGGCTGAGGCAGGAGAATCACTTGAACCTGGGAGGTGGAGGTTGCAGTGAGCCAAGATCGCACCGTTGCACTTCAGCCTGGGAAATAGAATGAGACTCCATCTCAAAAAAAAAAAAAAAAAAAATTAAGATGGAGGTAGCAGAACCATATAGGAAGTGTGGGGTCCTTGTAAGAGTGTGGTCCATAAACTTGGCTTTGTCTGTCTGCCTGGTTCATGGATTGTGACTATCCTCAGTTCCCCAGTGCCCATCATTCAACAAATGTTAGATGAATAAATGAATCAATATGTGAATGACTGTAAGAATAAGCTTTTGATGAAAGGCAGCCATTTTGTAAGCAAGACATTGCTGCTTTTAATTGTCTGCAGAAAGCCTCACAGAATCACTGCGGTGAGAGGAAAAAAAGTGTCTGCATGCAATTATTCGTAATAACAAATAATCATACTTTGTATGCGTGTAAGACTTTTCATGTTCAAAACACTTTCAAAACATTAATTAATTCTTACAGCAGCATCAATGAAATTGAAACTAGAAGGAGAATTTGAGGTATGCAAAATTTAATTACCAATATTAAAATTTGCCACACAACTCACACTCCTCCCACTGGGCCAGGAAACACATTCCATGCCATCTTCTCTCCCTCTGAAAAAAACATGAACATGAGAACTTAGTTCTATTATATCAGTCAGGAAGGAGGCAAAACTATCTGCCGAGAAACCCCAAGGGGTGGGGAGAGGTATTTATACATCTGAGGGAGGATTGCATTTATTCATCTGTGAGTTCCCTTTAGATTCTGGGATTTAGGATTCTGGGAACCCAGGTAAGCATCGTCATGACCACAGGGTGGGCTCATTTTGAATAAAGATGTGGGGAATTCTGTGAGGTTATAAGATAAACCCCAGCCAGTTCTTTCCCCCCACCCCCAAGAAATGGTGGTGACTTCTTAGAATCCTGAGCCACATTGGGAAACTCTGGTGGGGACTTTGTCTACATTATTGGAGGGTGGGTGGAGTGTGGGTGGGAAAGCTTGGCCTTATACAAAGACAACCCAAAGCGGGCAATGTGGAGCTGCTTCTAGAACCCTGAACATTCTGAACTTTTGGATCCTCTAGGCTGGAGGGGTGGGGGTAGGCATTGGTGCACCTTAGCAGGGGGAGGAGCTACCTGTCCTCTCTGGAGCAGAGAGAGCCTTCACACGGAGGACACCTGGGCTCTGTTTTCCATGAGGCATGAGGCCACTGGGTGGGGGGTGTCCTAGTGTCCTCAGCCAAGGACTCCTGCCTCCTGAAGGAAACGAGAGCATAGCTCCACATTCCCTAAGTGGGGCTGTGCATCGTGACTTCCTTCCAAAGGGGACAGTGAAAAGTCGGGGGAGATAAAAGGGTAACATTCTGGAAGAGAGATATAACAAACGCTACTTCAGCCAGGCGATCAAGGTCAACATCAAGGCACAAATGTTTGTTGTTTTCTTCTTCAGGCCTAGGTTTCTCCTCTGAAATAACTTGAGCTCTTCAGAAGGTACAAAATCTCTCTGACACTAAAGTTTAGTTTAACGACTGGCTATAGACGTGGTAATCAAGCATCTCACTGACAAGCTTCTGCTTTCTTCTTCTTTGTGCATGGCCATGTCCATGTACTGCCTGATCCTACCCCTGTTTCCTACCTGTGCTCAGGAGCGGTGACTTCTAGGTCACATCCTTTCTTGCTGACCCCACTTTGGTTCCTGACATTTTTTGTGGTCCTCCTGCAGACCATTTAAGATCAATGTTAAAGCAAACTAAATATGGCCTGAGAAGGACTCCATATTTCTATATTTGAGTCCTGTGGATGAACTGTAACCTAGCTTAATGGTCAGACAAAATTAAAAACCTAACTTAATAGTATGCACCTGTAACAATAGCTGAGGGTTGGCCAATCCCAGTGGTCATAATTCAACCACTCATAGACTGCTGAATGTTCAAACTGCGTTCAAATAAGGCAAACGCCAAGCTGTAACCAATCTCACTGTATCTGTACCTCACTTCCGATTCTTGTACATCACTTTACCTGTTTGGTCTATAAATTTGTTCTGACCACGAGGCACCCCTGGAGTCTCCGTGAATCTGCTGTGTTCCTGGGGGCTGCCCGATTCACAAATTGTTCATTGCTCAGTTAAACTCCTTTAAACTTGATTCTGCTGAAGATTTTCTTCTATCATCAGTCATGAGGTCCCATGAGACAGCAGTGACAGAACTGGAAGATACTTTAAACAGTAATTCTTGGTGGGAAGATACCTTGAGTTGAACCCAGAGTCTTGAAACTAAAATACTAAAGATACTTTGCACAGGGGTGGTGGTGAGAGAAGTATTTCTTTTACAAAACTCCCAACCACTACCCAAGCCTGATTCCTGCAATGTACAGCAATGAAGGCAGATGAAGCTGCCTGGCCTTAGGTTGAACATACAGCCCTTTCCACTTTGGGTTTGCTAGTGTCATGTAACTCTTTTTAGTTTCTTTATTATTATTATTATTATTTTTGAGATGGAGTCTCGCTCTGTCGCCCAGGCTAGAGTGCAGTGGCGCGATCTCGGCTCACTGCAACTTCCGCCTCCCGGGTTCACGCCATTCTTCTGCCTCAGCCTCCTGAGTAGTTGGAACTACAGGCGCCCGCCACCACGCCAGGCTAATTTTTCATATTTTTAGTAGAGACAGAGTTTCACCGTGTTAGCCAGGATGGTCGCGATCTCCTGACCTCATGATCCGCCCGCATCGGCCTCCCAAAGTGCTGGGATTACAGGCGTGAGCCACCGCGCCGGCCTATTATTATTTTTTAAAACAAGCATTAAAACATGCTTCAGTGCTCTTTCATATGCAAAGAAGCAACCCTGGGAGCCTGCGCCTTTTCCAGGCCCTCATGCCTTCAGAAGCCAGAGTGTGCTAGGAGCACCGGGGGTGAGGACATAGCTTCAGCCTGAAGCTGTTCACTGGAGGTATCTTCCTAGTGTGTGCAGTGGGCTTTACTCGGTTTCCCAGCCCTCCATCTCAGAGAAAGACAAAACCAATTGGATATGGCGTATGTACTTGTCAAACTGTTTATTTGCCATTCACACTGATTATAACACTGGATTTACAGAAGAAACTGTGGTACAAAGAGAGGAAGGCTCTGGTGGCTCCTGAACAGCAGCAGTCCAGCTGCCCTGCTCAGGCTGGGCACGACGAATGCTCCCAGGAGAGGGGAGGCGGCCCACCCGACTGTGTACCGTGGACTGTGGACAGTGCAGTGCCTGCTCTCCTGTGCTATCTAGAAACACCTTGGAGAGAGGGTTCTGGGATATTCTCTCATGTCATCTGGCTGAAGACACCAGCTTGACAGTTTCCCTTTAGGAAGCATTCGATACGTTTGTACCAGGGAGAAAGAAGCCCACGCACGAATTTTCAGGATGTTTTGTGACCAAACCCAATAATTGCCACACGAATAGACCCTAGGTGGGGGCTGGTTTAAATAGGACCACATTTCCCGTTGCTTTTTCAGTAGATGTGTTATACCATCATTTCAATTTGAAAGTTTATTTTTTTCCATTGATTTTTATACATCCAGAATAACACAAATAACCAACAGTTCTTTTTCTTTTTTTGCACATTCATTTCCCCTAGAACAAAAAAAGTGAACTTAAAAAAAATTGGAACCATGCTATTAGCTGTTTACAAAAGTGAATAAGAAGTAGCTCATTTTAAAGTCTAAAATAAACAAAGTAGAAAGAAGCATTTTTGTCCCTACAGTATTTAGCAAACCTAAGAAAAAGTCCTTAGAAACACACACAAAAAAATTGAAAAAAAGTTATAGGCATTAACAATATTTTATAATGAAGCTTAAAATCTATTTACATACATAAATACAATTAACTTTGTTGATGCAACTCTTCTGGAAGGAAAAAAAGAGCCAAATGATCAGCCTCATCAATACTGACCTGGCTAAAAACAAAATTCCCAACAAACACACAAAAATCCCAAAACAAATGTATACGCTAGGGTAAACAAAAAGGCATTTTGTTCAGATGTAAAATATGTTTTGTGAGATTATTGTCAAACAAATTTTCATGTATAAAAGACCCAAACATGTCATTCCCCCCAAAAATAAAAACCAACAAAAATAAAAATCATCAGGACGGAATGTCCCAAGGAAACAGGTATTTCAAGGCAGAAATCTGCAATCCTAAATTGCAGGACATTTGAGTGGAACCATTCATTTCCTTTCTAATCAGAGCATTTCTGTTTATCTGCACAGAAACCCAAGGCAGCAGAAAGGCTGTCTATTTACTCACTGATTGTGATTTGCCCAGGAAAGTTTGCTGGTTTGGACAGCAAGCAGATCCAATATGGTTGGCAATGTCTCTGTTCTGCTGGAAGAAACCCATGAACAGGAGAAAGGCTGACTCACCATGTTCCTTTATGTGAAGGGGGAAGAACTGGACCTTCTTGTGTTCTGAAATTTGGTACTGGGTGGGGGTATGTGCTATCTGCTTAAGAGAACGTAGGAAAATGAGGAGGGAGAAAGTGGGGTTTGGAAGATAGAGGAAGAGAGAAAAAGAGGGAGATATTGGGAGGAAGAGAGGGAGGGAAATGTATTTTCAGATAGTGAGAAAAACAGAAAGAACTGAAATATGTATCCATGTTGAAATCATAAATAGGGACATGAGTAAGCAGTAGAAATGGCTTATTCAATACTTCTCCTGGACCAGACACATGCAGTTATTACATGATTGGCTTAAGGGTCTCATTGATACCTTAACTTTCCTGAGGGCAATGAATAAAAAGATACCTTAATCTACCTGAAGTCAATGAATGCAACTTTTCACACACACACACACACGCACACACACACACACACAAAAATGTGTTGCGTGAGACCTATCGCCAAAACAACTACGGTTTGATTTTTTTTGAAACAATTAAATACTATATATGCTGGTAAGAGTCTGTGAAACTCTAAATGACCAATCCAGTGAGCCTACAATAGTGACAAGGCCTCTCCACACATGGCTTTGAGAGTAAAGGTTCAATGTAAAAGATTATCTAATCAGAGCATGAGGCTGGTTTTGAGTTGGAATATCTTCAGGTAACAGAATTAAACTTAAAAACATAATTTTTTCCTTCATTTTTCTCCAGCATTTTTGCAGGTCAGACATGGCAACATGTGCTGAAAAAAACATTTACGTTCAATTTGGGGGAAATGGGCTAATGGTGCTTTTCAGAAATTAAATTTTTACATTTGCTGTCATTTTATGGTAATTTAGCTGCAAAAATGTAATACGGAATAATATATGAAACTGAGTTGTGGAGGGAATCCTGTCAAAAATGAAAGTGAATATATTCTGAGTTTGTCCGAGATCTGCTATAGCTCTTCTCTAGATAAGAACGACCTGACAACATAAGCTGCTTTACTCTTTAACTCTTACCAAAGTGCTACTGCATGTGTGTAAAACAAATAATCAATATATATATAAGAAAACTCAAAAACAAGTTGTTTTAAATAAGTCCAGCTGTTTTTGCTGCCTGCAGCCAAAGATTTGCCTAATTTGAATGCTTAAAATTTATAAAATAAAAATCAAACACTGTTCTGAAGTCCTGCTTTCAAATACTCTTCAGAGTTGACCTGAAATCGTTTCAATGAATTTTAAGAGGTACGTTAAATAACCACCAGATCATTTGGAGCACACATGTGTCAAAATCAGCAGTTAGTATTTATGAGTTGTACAACAACTGCATTCTGACCAAATCCTCCAATAAAAATAGTGCCATAAAATTTACAGCGACATTGGATACCTTTGAACTGTAGCCACGGACAGTAGTGACATGAATCTTTCCTGTCACACTGGTGCACAGGTAAAAGCCCATATACCCCATAGGGTAGGGTCTCAGCCTGGTGAAAGCAACACAAAGATGTTGTTGAGTGAGCAGCACAGGACAGGGGGTCTTGCACCATGTTTTCCCACTTGTCTCCACTGAGGCACACAGAGGCAAATTGACTCCTTGAGGCCTGCTTCTGGTGGGCCCCTAAACTGCTATAATCGTGACCCCTAAATTCATTGATTTGGTTCCTATGTAAATGTGGCTCCCCTACACAGTTTACTTTGGCTGTGTTCTGTTACACAGCATCTGTGAAATTATCAGATGACCTTGGGGTGAGCAAATCCCTGGGCAGAAATCAAATCCTCTCCAAAGATGTAATTATTGGCACCTGCCTCAACCCTCTGGAACTAGATTGACCTTCTCTGTTTTAAGGAGGAAGTTAGATATGAGACCCTTGTTGAGCCTGGCAGAAAATTCCATACTTCTGATCCTTGGAGTGACCCTCAGTGTCTAAAAATCCTATTAAAAACATTGCTGCGTGAGCTACTCACTTGTTTGATTAACATGAAAGGGAGTTTAATGTAAACAATACTTCTGGATAACCAAGCGATCACATTACTCATCCTTTTTTTCTAGCCTTCTTCAATGTGATACATTTAACTTTGGCTACTATCAAGAACAAAAGAAAATGTAGTACTTGATATTTTTCTTAATATAAGTACATTTAAATAATTAAAAAATTATCAACACATAAATGTCTGAACATCAAGATACATAAATATCTGGGGATTCCTTGTGGGAATACAGTAGTTAAAAATGACCCAAAGCTGTAGCTGTTTCTCAAAAAAACAAAAACAAACAAACAAACAAAACAACTACCCAAAAGTCCAAAAGAAAAGTTAAATAAAACTTAAAGAAAAGGGAATCATATTTCTTTCCATGGTCAAAGCAAGAAAGAAGCAAGCTCAATTTATATATATTTATATAAACGTATATAAAAATAAAAACCACCCAAATGCAAATACGCATTTTGCAATTGATAAGGTGCGGAAAAATTAAAAATAAGAATTAGATGCCAAACAGGGCGAGTTGCATCCCTCCTCTCCCCCCACCCCAACCAAAATTCCACACTCTTTGGAATAAACAACTTGGTTAAAAAGTTAAGTCAAGGGTATAAAATCTTTCTTTTTATTCACAGCATTGCTAAATCAGAAGCATTCACAGTTGCCCTCCGGGAATCTTCCTGTTTGCTTTCCAGCGCGTCCCCTGGGTGCTGGGGCCGGTGGACACCCTCGAGGTGCGTCGGCTCGGACACCTCCGCGAGGGCCGGGGCGCCAGCAGACGGCGGCGGCGTGGGCTTCTGGGCGCAGGAGGCTGCGCGGGCCTGACCTACAGCGAGATCCTGGCCGTCGGGCGCCCTCGGCCCCAGGACGGTGGCCGGGCCCAGGGCCCGGGATCCCGGCGGGCTTGTCGCGAACAGGAGGCCCGCGCGCCCGGAGGCGAAGGCGGCGGCCCGCGGGGCCCAGCCGGGCCGGGCCTGGCGCCTCAGTAGGGCCTCCACACGGCCTCCTCCAGGCGCGCGGAGGGCGCCATGTTGGTGGGGGAGTTGCTGTGGCTGCCCTCGGCCTCCACCACGTCGCTCTGGTTCGGGAGGCTGGGGTTGAGCAGCGCGGAGCCGGTGGAGGCGTTGGTGCAGGGCGGCAGGATGCGCGGCGGCGAGCGCTCGCCGCCCACCATGGAGAACTGGTAGGAGCCGGCCGAGGCGCCGTAGTACAGGTGGTAGGAGGGCGAGCTGGCTTGGAACGGGCCTCCCTGCGCTTGCGACGAGCCGGGGTAGGGCGGCGGCAGGTAGGTGTGGTAGCGCGTGGCCGAGCCCATGGCCGACATGCCGATGCCGATGCCCGAGGTGACCGGCGTCGGGGAGTAGGTGAAGGCGCCTGGATAGTGCATGCGGGGGTCGGAGATGGAGGGCAGCGCGGGGAACTGGCGCGGGTCGCTGAACGCCGTCAGGTCGGGTGCCGCTGCAGGGCGGGCAAGAGAACGGAGCGGAAGTGAGTAGGGGGTTGCGGAGGCCACAGCTCTTCCCTGTGCCCCAGGGGGCTACCCAGGATGATACCGCCTAGGAGGATGGGAAGCCACCCAGGATGCTACTGCCGGGGAGGACGGGGACCACCCGGGATGCTACTGCCAAGAGGACGAGGATTACCCAGGATGCTATACCCAGGGGGACAGGGACCACCCAGGATGCCACCTCCTGAGATGATGAGGATCACCCAGCATGTCACCTCCCAAGAGGATGGGGACTACCCATGATGCTATGCCCAGGAGGTCGGGGACCACTCAGGATGCCACCTCCTGAGAGGACGG
Organism: Pan troglodytes; assembly: GCF_028858775.2. Taxonomy (NCBI): domain Eukaryota; kingdom Metazoa; phylum Chordata; class Mammalia; order Primates; family Hominidae; genus Pan; species Pan troglodytes. Next base: position 35,505,961 of record NC_072420.2, read on the forward strand.
AGACCACCCAGGATGACACCACCTGGGAGGATGGAGACCACCCAGGATGCTACCGCCTAGGAGGACGGGGGACACCCAGGATGCTACTGTCCAGCGAGATGGGTTTCTATCAGAATTTACCACCCAGGAAGATTGGAACCACACAGGATTGCTACCACCTGGGTGGATGGGGGCTACTGAGGATGCTGCTGCCTAGGGAGAGGGTTTCTACCCAGAATCTGCCACCCAAAAAGATGAGGTCACCCAGGATGCTATGCCCAGGAGGACGGGGATCAGGAGGCTGCTACTGCCCAGGAGGATGGTATAATCTACAGTAATATAATACAGTAATATAGAATATCATGTAATGTAATATGACATGATATATGAAATGATGTAGTATAGCATAATATAATATGTATAATATAGATATAATGTGCAATAGTATATACTATAATATGTATAACGTATATAAAATGTTGATATAATCCTAGGGTTGGCAAACTGCAGCCTGCCAGCCAAATCTGGCATTTTTGCATGTCCCAGGAGGTAAGAATGCATTTTACATTTTTTAAATGGTTGAAAAAAAAATCCAAAAAAGAATACTTCCTGACCTGTTAAAATGACAGGAAATTCAAACTTCAGTGTCCATCCATACTTCGGAACACATCCTCACTCATTCTTTCATGTACTGCCTGTGGTTGCTTTAAAGCCACTACTGTAAAGTCAGGTGGTCAGTATAGAGACTGCAGAAGCCACAGAGCAAATATTTATTCTTTTTTGGAGACAAAGTCTTGCTCTGTCACCAAGGCTGGAGTGCAGTGGTGTGATCTCGGCTCACTGCACCCACCACCTCCTGGGCTCAAGCAATTCTACTGCCTCAGCCTCCCGAGTAGCTGGGATTACAGGCGCCCGCCACCAGGCCTGGCCAATTTTTGTATTTTTAGTAGAGATGAGATTTCACCACGTTGGCTAGGCAGGTTTCGAATTCCTGACCTCAAGTGATCCACCTGCCTCAGCCTCCCAAAGTGCTGGGATTACAGGCATGAACCACCGTGCCCAGCCCTAAAATATTTATTCTCTGGCCCCTTACAGAAAAAAGTTTGCTGACCCTCTATTTGATCAATATATTAATATACCAGTAATATAAATTAATCTGTGATATTAATATAGCAAATGATAATTTGACACTAATGTAAAGGATGCACAAATATGTTACTACTAACACAATATGTTATACATAATATATATCCTAACAATATTAATATATAATAATACATTACACATAGTATTTAGGTTGAATGATAGAAAATTGCCATTTTTATAGGCCTTCGACAGTTGAAAATTTGATAATTTCCTAGTATTTAAGCGAATGCATGGCTCAGTAGCAACTGCTGAGCGAATGTCAGGGAGTATCATTACCACTCCTCCTCTCCATATCTACTTTCATACTAGTTCCACAATTTTAGAAACAGTACCGCCTTGAGTTCACCTGGTATTCTCTATTAGGCACTTCACTAATTTGTTAACACAAGTAGATGTAGGACCTTGATTTATCTACTCTGTTTTTTGCACATGTGGAAATTTTACCATTGTAAAGCTTTGTCTCTAAAACTCACTTTGTTACGACTGTACATTATTTTGTTAGGATTATGCATTTACAGTTTCACCAACTGGCTTTAGGGCTGTCCTGTGATTCACTGGCTCTCTCTGCATTTTTCTTACCTACAGGCTGCCCTTGGGAACTACGGAGGATTTGTGTATTAGGCAGGGTTCCCTATGTCTGTAGATCAGAGTTTCTCAACTGTTGACACTGTTGACATTTTGGGCCAGATCATGATTTGTTGGGGTGGAGGGGGGCTGTCTCGTTCATCGTAGGATGTTTGGCAGCATCTCTGCTTTACCCATTAGGTGTTAGTAGCATTGCCCGCCCCTCTTGTGACAACTCAGAATGTCTCCAGACATTGCCAGATATCCTGCGGGTGGGGTGACGGAAGCAAAGTCACCCCAGCTGAGAACCACCACTGCAGATGTAGGAGGGCACCCTGGAGAAGTTCAGGTTCCTTAGAATTATTCATTAAATGACCAAGCTAGGACTCTCCTCTTTATATCAGCAAATCCACAGACAGCAACAAACAGTAGAAACATGAATTCATTGTTTTAAAATGTGAAGTTCTCAGATCAACACACAAAATAACTCTTAAGCTCAGATGGCATGTGGCCTGTGTCCTTTTGAGTTCAGGCTGATAGAGAAAGTTGACAGAGCCAAAAGCTTGCTCTGAAAGGAAAGCTACCAAGGTGGATTAATCTGTTTTTGGAAGGCATCGGCAGTTGATCAACTTCCTCATATTTCAAGCCTATTATTCCAGCAGGGAGAGCTAGTGTGTTTTCTCTCTCGCTCTCTCGTCTCTTCCACACCCCATCCTCCCTCCCTCTAATGGCCTTTTATTGCTCTAACACATTTTTAAAAATGAACTCCTCTGTACCTTTGGGGTGAATGTGATGAGGGGATACACTCCTCATCAGAGGTAATTAAAGTTTATAGAAACAGCCCAAGTCTGTAGCAGATCCCTTCACTAATGAGGAAACCAGGAGTCTGACTTTCAAACAAACACTCCTGTTAATCTTTTCAAAGCCAGGCAGACATGTGGGCAGGGAAAACGTTGTAAACGGACAGTGGTTCTGAGGCTGCCCTTCCTTGGCCACGCTCTAGTCATTCTTGAGCCAGGCCACACCTCATTCCATAGGGTTCATCCCTGCCCGCTCATTGGGGCTGTCTGTGAGCAAGCCCTGTGTCACTTGTTTTTGCTGACATGGAGAGCTGTGACATGTTTGAGAGTTAACAGGAAGCTTTAGTCCATTTTTCCATTTAGATTTATAGAGTCTACGGAGAAGCTGGGACAGGAGGAAAAGCATTAGGCAAATACAGTCAGTTTGTTGTCATCTGATGCAATACTCTGGACACAAATAAATGACTCTGCCCATTATTCCTCTTGCTTCATTTGCCCTGAGACAAAAAGGTGAATCCACTGGAAAATGAATGAAAGGTCACCCTGTTTTACAGCAATGTCTGGACATGCTCTGCCAGTAGGTTCCAACTACTACATGGTAATGTGGTGATGGTACCAAGTTACTGGAATCCAGAGTGAGTCCGTGATTTGTCATGGACATAAGTACTGGAATGATGTTATGGTCTCAGCTGTTGGGGGAAAATAGTTCTTTCACTTGTGAGCAGAACATCCAAAAGAAAGAGCTGCAATGCTGCCTGTGATCCTTCTTCTATGTACACATGAGCAACGTCATACTACAAAAGACCATCCATTTGGTCAAACTATCTTTTTTACACACATTTTGATAATAAAATATCTTAGGCCTTCTAGATATGCTCAGATTCAAATGCTATATTCAAATGTTGGTTTTCATCTTTGTGTCTTGTCTCAGATCCCTTATTCAAACCCATCAGTCTGCGCAGTTCACCCATCCAGCTGTAGCTCTTGTGTCCTTTTGGCTGGCCTGGTGTCCCCTGATTCAGCAGAAGTGTGGGGGGAGTTGGGATCCCCTGATATTCACAGGGAGTTTTTAAGAGTAGGAAATCTGGGGCTTAGGAGGTCCAGGTATTTTGGTTGGAAGTGTTTTCCCATTGATGGGGCTAAATATTTGCCATGACAGCTCAAGTCTTCGCTCTCCAGCTTGACATGGATGAAAGCAGCCTCGCTACAGGGCCCCTCCTACTGCCCCCAGAGGATTAAACAACCTGAGCAGGTAATGGCTGCCTTAAAAGGAGCTTTTGCATGACTCAGATTAATGCATGCTGTCTGTCGCCCAGGTTGGCAGCTAAACATTAATTTTTTTTGAAAAAGAAAAAAAAAAGTAAACCTCTAGATGACAACTCTTTTCAGACAAGGTGTGGAGTCTGTCTGCAAAGGATAGAGAGAGAGAGACAGACAGAGTCCAAGTCCCCAGCGCAGAAGGAAGCCCAGGTGGGGCTGGGGCCGGGAAGAGGGGCAGAGCACAAAGCTGTCGGGCTGGATTAAAAGGCAAAGCAGCCACAGAGCAGTGTCAGGTTCTCAAAGCTGTCGGCCAGGCAGCCACTTTCCTTTTATGTATTCCACCCCCCTCCTGCCTCCAGGTTTATGACAACACTTTTCAGGCCTGTGCTCCAGGCTTGATTTCTCAGAGGGAGTTCTGCCAGATTGAAGAGCAGTCTCCCATACTGTTCTATGCCACTGTGAAAGCTCATCTGGAATTCTGTCCTCCCTCCAAAAAGAAAAGAATCATTCTTGGGTTCTGAAATGAGGCATGGTTTTTATCTACTTCACACTCCCATGCCATAAAATGTTCTCTCTTACTCCTTGGGTGATTGAAGTCCAGGATATTCACAAATGTAACTGTGATATGGGACTTTGGAGTGCACATGTTACTCATTCCTTTTATTTAAAAAGTCACCCTACCATCTGAACACCAGTCAGCTGGAGGAGTTGGCCCCTAGGGTTCTTGGACTATAAGGTGCTGATCTTGGGTGATGACCAAGTCAAAAGACTTATGTAATAAATTCCAAAGGATAGACCCATAGCAGGAATATTCGAAGGAGAACAGGCATTATTTCAGGTGAAGACCGTAGCGGGTGGGCAGAGGGGTGCCCTGAGAATAATCAGTAAAAGCTGAAAGTGCCTTTGTTCTTGAGGGATAAGCTTCTAGAAACCACAAGCTAAACAAGATGCCAAGATACCTGTGCTACTCTCAATGCCTTAGAGCAGAATGTACCATGAAAATATTGGCATTAATGGCCAAAAGTAATGTGAAAACCAAGCACTTAAGTTGGTTTTCCTATTTTACTGTACCACCCAAGAATACTGGAAGGCAGTGGTTCTCACCTGGGGGCAGTTTTGCCCCTTGGGACATTTGGCAATGTCTGGAAACATTTTTTATTGTCCTAACTGGGGTGAGGGGGATGCTATTGGCATCTAGAGGCCAAGGATGCTGCTAAATATTCTCCGATGCTCAGGACAGACCCCCCCAACAAAGAATTATTTGGCCCCAAATGTCAATAGTACTGCTGTTGTGAAGCTCTTAGAAGGCATTCTGTGAAGCTCTAAGCAGCAGCTAAGGCATCTGGTGAAACCTGAAGTAATCACAACTGTCTGGAAAACACAACATTACACAACATTTAAAATGGCAGACATGACTCCACTGCCCCTGTGCCTGCCCCCTAATCTGCTATAATCTGATCCCAAGAGCTGAAAAGCAAGACCCGCCCCGTTCCCCCAACACACATGCAAGTGTGTTTGCAGGCATCATAACACTGAAGTTCTCTGAAGTATTTTCACAGTTTGGTGCAGCTCCAATTTCAAAGCCCCAAACACTAAGTTTCTTCTTTTGCCTTCAACAAAGGAATTTTTCTCTGTAACTCTGATTTCCCTGCCCACGAGCAAAGGTGAGTGCCAAGCCCAAAGGGCTCATAGGTTAAATGACTAATACTTAATGAGCTCATATTAACAACAATTATGCTAACCATGACACCTGAGTTTTTCACGCTGTTCCTCTGGCCTCTGCATGAACAGCGCTTAGTTGGAATGTCTAATTTGGGGTATACAGTCGGTTCTGTATATCCGTGGGTTCTGCACCTGTTTAACCAACTGTAGATCAAAAATATTATTTAAAAAAAAGGATGGTTGTGTCTGTATTAGACATATACAGACTTTTCTTCTTGTCATTCCCTAAACAATGCAGTATAACAAGTATTTACATAGCATTTACATTTTATTAGGTATTACGAGTAATCTAGGGATGATTTAAATACACGGGAGGATATATATGTTATATATAAATATACCATTTTATATGAGGGACTTGAGCATCCATGGGTTTTGGTATCCATGGGGGGTCCTGGAACCAGTCCTCCATGGATACCAAGGGGCGGCTGTATTTACTTCCCATTCCACATGTACCCCCGTGTGCTGTCCATGTGATCTGTGAACATTTACCACCACGGCACGGACCAGTCCCATTAGTCCAGAATTCATTTGGAATAATGAGTCCTAAAAGTTGAAAACTTTGGCTTTTTATATTGTTCTTAACCCTTCAGTCACCATCCTTTCTTGCCAAATGTGAACAACTTTAGAATGTCTAAGGAACCTACTTCTCCAAGCCACTTCTGCCTTCACATCCACAATCTCTGCCTCTTATGTATCCAAGAAAATCAGTGCATGGGCATGGGACTCAGAGTAGAGATAGGTCACCTTTAAACCATGTTTTACTCAATAATGTTCTGCCAACTCCTTCATGCACCTCTAGTGTCCTGGACCTTCCACCCCAGCTCAGCTGCAAAGAATGTGTTTTCAAGTGGCTTACTTGAGAGTCGACTGGAAAGTTCTGCAGAGAGGGTTGTCATGCCGCTGGCACGTCCAGGTGAAATGGGCGTTGCTGGGTGCACAGAAGGAGAGGCAATGGATCCCAGGTATTGGTAGGACTGATCGTAGGACCACGGTGGGGATGGTTGGATCTGCCTTGTATCTGAAGAGAATCAGAAAGGTCAATTATATGTAAAGTGGGGTGGGATTTAAAAAATGTCTTTTAATAAGAAATGAGTGGCCCTTGTTCAAATATGTCACATACATGTATGTGGCCTATGTACCAGGGTTTAATAAGCCTACTCAAGTCCAAGTATCTGCCTCTGTTGGATTATTTTCCCCCAAAAGAGACTGATTCTTGGAGATTTTCACCTGATAACTATTCCTTCCAAAGGTTTTATTTAATCATGCTAACAATGATGAGAGGAATGGATTACACTTTCAAGGTAGAAGTATTAATGTCCAGACTGTTGAACTGCAGCACTTGAGAACTTCAAGTATCATATGACTGCTGACATGATTTCAGCTTTGCCAATAATTACAATTATCATCATCAGAAACATTTTATAAACCCAGGGGATCACCTGTCTGTGTTCAGTAAGAACGTAGAGTTTTGGGCTTTTTTTTTATACCTTTACCTTTGGCAAAAAGTATTCCATGGGCTGGTAAATGTTTTATATTAAGGCGAATTCTCTCCCAAGGATGACAGGAAAGAAGGTCTGGCTGGGAAACCGGCAATGAGGTCTAATGACTAGTTCACAAACCCAGCAGTAGAACTGGCCCTATCAACCCAAGCCTTCTGTTCCTTTTCAGGACTTCAAGTTTGCAACTTTTAAAAGTCAGAGTTTTTAGCAGGTATTTTATAGATTGCCATTATAAGAGGCCTGGGATAGAGAAGAGACAAAAGTCTGACTTCAAAAGATTTAGACAAAATGGATTTTGTCAATTTGACTCCAGCGTTCAAAGGAGTCTTAATTTTCAAAAGCATCATACTGTTTGCAGATGAAAAGGGGAGGAAAACCAACTCTATTCTTAGGCAAATGTGTAAGGAAACTTAAATTGGACACTGTCCCACTAGAAGACAGTTTTACATTTCTTTGGAGTTAAACATTAATTTTCTCTTTATGTCCCAACTTTGTGGACAAAGATAACAGTGAACTACCGTAACTCCCAAGGGTCTTCACAGCCAGAGCTTCATGATCCTGCAGGTAGCAGTGTAGGAAGAGCAGACTTCTTTAGGAAAATACTGGGTATAAGTTTTGTATAGGTCAGGACATAAAGAAATGAGCTATTTCTGCTCATTATAAAATATTCAGATCTGCTTCCTCCAGGGGCTTTTCATTTCCAGCAGTTCAAGTTTGCCTTTCTGTTTATCTCTTTGAAGCTGCCACAGTGGATAACAGAATCAGACATTTGGAGACCCAAGTCTTCCTCCCCAGTATTCTCCTGACAGCCTCCCTCCCTCCCTCATACTGATTCATTTCTTTCTTTTTTGTGTGTGAGTGAAAATAACTGATTTTTTAAGTTTAAAAAACCTGGTAGTTCCCAGGCAAATAGTTTAACTTGGAATCTTTGAAATCTAATATTAAAGAAAGGTCTTCATTTTATTCCAATTTTAGAGGATTTAAAGAGCTGGCAAGGAACAAAAGGAGCTGGTCCATTTTAAACTCAGCAGAAAATAAATGTTCAACCTTGGCTGAAGCTCCTGTGTAATCTTACAGCTAACAGTGTTTCCAATGACTAAAGGCAAACAGAAATAGCAGACGGTTCAATATCCCCATGCTACTGCAAGTATTTTGCTCCAAGTGAAAAAAAATCGTATACTTAGATATTTTGTATAAGACATGCGTATATACTAGATACACACATTTACTAAGTGAATATATAGTACTCCAATATTTTAATCATTTTAAAAGCAAACAAAAGAGGTTTCAGAACTGTCATAAAGCCCCCCGGGGTGTGAATTGCGGTACAGTAATTCACGCCTTGTTGTGTAGACAGCCTCACACCTCTAACCCCATGTCTAAAGCCACACTAAGCATAAAGTACTATGCCATGATTCATGCTCTGTCATGTTTTACTGTAGTGAAAAAGTCGTGCTAGGCTTTTCTAAACTCATAATTAAACCATGCAAACGTTGCATAATATTTCACAGCCTTTAAAAAATATGCTTTGGTAAAATGATCTTTATGATTAAAGTCCAAGTTCTATGAGTTTTTTTTGTTTTTTAAAGACAGGCTTGCAGATTCCACATTTTCTGACTTCACACCGTAACTTAGCTTTTCAGGTGTTGGAGGGGAAGATGGCAGTCAACACCCTGAAGCCCACCCAACCCCCACATCAGTTTTCTTTCATGAGAGCACAGTGACCTGTGCTTGGGTTCATTGCCAGTGGTGGGCCAGAAGGTGGGGATGGTGAGCCTCTAATGTTGGGGTTTTAGTTGTTTCCTCTTCTACCTGTGTTACTAATAGAAAACAAAAACAAAAAAGGCCTGATAATATGGTGCATTCTGGGTTTAATATTCATTACTGTCTTTGGTCTGACAGGGCCAACATGAACTCATGGGCCACCCAAGCACTGGACTAATAGGCAGGAGAGGTGGGCTCTTGGTCTTTCTGTCTGGTGAGCAACTGGGTGACATTGGATTACTCACTGACACTTTCTTATTCTCACCTCTGAAGGGAGGTGATCCCTAAATCCTTTCCAATGGTGACAGAGCAGGATTCTAATTCCAATAGGTCCTACACAGTATTTCTTTGCTTTACTTGTACATTAAGCAGAGTCAGGGAAGAATCAGATGTGGGGTGAAGAGTGGTGCCTGTAATAATAAATTTGTGTATTCTGGGAAGAGGAAGTAGAGGAGAGTAGATGGGAGTTATCCAGAAAAGGCCCCAGGCTGAGGAAGAGAACCACTGTAAATCATTCTCCAGAGCACAGGGCTACTTGTTCTTGAAAGAGTTGCCTCTGATAAGTCAATCCATCTAAAAGAACAAAAGCTTATTGAACATTTACAGTGTGCCAGGAATATGCTAATTTACCTGGTAGGAGAGTGATGAATAAGACCAATATGGTCCCTGCCCCACAGGCACTTACAGTCAGTGAAGATCCCAGGATCTTGTGATGCTTGGAAAGGCATCTTGCTGTGGCATTAATCATCATACTGGGTGTTGCTTCATTCATTTATTCATTCATATGTTCATGAAATTACTTTTTCATTCACTCATATTTCCAACAAACATTTTTGCTTCACTTGGGCCACTGTTTTGGGGACTCACTAGTGAATGGAAGGTTCCTGCCTTCTGGAAGTTACAGCTACTAGGGTGCCTAAGGGCTGTATCTGGGCTAACTGCTAGATTAGCTGCCTAATTTGGACTTGCAAACAGCTGTTCCCAAGGTAGAAACAAGAACCCTAGTGGTATCTATTACATGCTTATGTTCTGCCTCTGAGAGGAGGAGACTAAGGAAAGCACCGAACTCAAATCACAGACAAATTTCAGTTTGCATCCTGCCTTCACCATAAACCAACTGGATGACCTTAGGCAGGTCACTTATTTTCTCTGATGCATAGTTAGAATTCTGACTTCAAAGGGTAATAGGAATAAGTGAGATAAACTATATGGAAAGCAAGTATCACAATTTCTGGCCATAGTAAATGCTCAATAAGTCTGAATAACCTTTATGATTATATTACTAAAAAGGAAAAGAAATCCATGCCAAGGGACTTATCTGATGTTCATTGGTGAGACCACACACATTTGCTCCAGGATAAGGCTCAAGTAATAGTGTTTTGTTCACAGCTACAGTCTTGACAGACACACTCTTCAGGCTGGAGAGGAGCTGGGCTCAGGAGATTAAATGGTAAAGGGGCAAATTTCCAAAGATTGGAAATTTGGGATTAGGATGGAGAAGGCAGGAACTCAGTATCTCCACCAACTCATGTTTCTATTAAAAAATACTGGATTCAGGGCCGGGCGCAGTGGCTCATACCTGTAATCCCAGCACTTTGGGAGGCCGAGGCGGGTGGCTCATGAGGTTAGGAGATCGAGACCATCCTCGCTAACACGGTGAAACCCTGTCTCTACTAAAAATACAAAAAATTAGCCAGGCATGGTGGCGGGCGCCTGTAGTCCCAGCTACTCGGGAGGCTGAGGCAGGAGAATGGCATGAACCCAGGAGGTGGAGCTTGCAGTGAGCCAAGATCGCGCCACTGCACTCCAGCCTGGGTGACAGAGCCAGACTCCGTCTCAGAAAAAAAAAAAAAAAATAAATAAATAAAAAACACTGGATTCAAAAATTTAAATTTGAGCCTTTATGCATACTGGTTTTCCAGGCTAAATGATGTCTGATGCAGCCACTTTACTGAGGCCATTTCGTGATGGGTTATTTTCAGCTTTTCAATCATCAATAATGGGTAAAACAGGCCTTCTACTCCTTGATCCCCATTCCCTTCCATTTGAAATGGGAAGTTAGGGATAAGGTAGAGTTGAGGTTAGTGGTGAGCTCAGAGGTGTACACGGCATATATCACACAAGAAGAAAGGAGAGTGCTTTTATCTTTTGATGCAGCAATATTAAAATGTCCCTAGAGTCAACAATGACCCTTTTAAATAATTCATGTCAGAATGTCCTGCTGCTTCTAGTTTCAGTTCCAAAATGTAAAGAGCTTGAGAGTCATCACTCTTGTTTTTATAAGAAAAAATGCTGAACAAACTGAAAATCCATGACTTTTCTTAAGTCCAGTGGAAAGCTGAAGTTGCAGGGCAAACTGCAACCCCAAATTTTGAGAAGCAGGCAAATATAGAGAATCATAGGTCTGCTTGCTGGGAGCAGAATTTCTGAATTCATAAACTGATCAGAACACTTAATGGTGATTTTGACAGATTGCTAGAGGCTCAGTACAGACTAGTGTGCGAATAAGACACTCCTAGGGGGCTACAGTTTCAGGAGGAAGTGCACTGTTGTGGGTTTTTCATTCAGGAACTCCACCAGATTCTCACAGGATCCAATATATTATTATGACAGTGGGTTATGGCTGAAAGAGCTTCAACATATTGACTAAGGAGGAGTTCATAGAGAAGCTCGCAGATGACATGGGAGACAAAAACAAGGACACTAGAGGAATTTGAAGTCTCTGGTACCTTCTGAAAACATTAAATACAGCCCAACTCTTGGGTACATGAGAATAATAACTCACGCTAAAGGCCTACTAAGTTCCTATTGCCTGATAAATCATGTTAAACTTTCAATAAAAAATTACAAGAAAGGCAAGAAAAAAACACAGTCTGAAGAGACAAAGCAAGCATCAGAACCAGACCCAGATGTGACACAGATTTTGGAATTACAAGACAGGGAATTTAACAATGATTAACATGTTAATGGCTCTAGTGGAAAAAGAAGACAACGTGCAAGAAGAGATGGATGATGTAGGCAGGGAGATGGAAACTTTTTTTTTTTTTTTTTTTTGAGACAGCGTCTCGCTCTGTCACCCACACTGGAGTGCAGTGGCGCAATCTTGGCTTACTGCAACCTCCGCCTCCTGGGTTCAGGTGATTCTCCTCCTCAGCCTCCCGAGTAGCTGGGATTACAGGCACCTGCCACCACGCCCAGCTATTTTTTCTTTTTTTTTTTTTGTAATTTTTGGTAGAGACAGGGTTTCACCATGTTGGCTAAGTTGGTCTCGAACTCCTGACCCCAGGTGATCCACCCACCTCGGCCTTCCAAAGTGCTGGGATTACAGGCATGAGCCACCGTGCCCAGCCTGAAACTCTTAACACTCAAAAGCAAATTTTAAAAACCAAAAGCACCCTAACAGAAATGAGGAATGGCTTACTTAGTAGACAGAACATGACAAAGCAAAGAACCAATGAACTTGAAGATACAGAAACTTACCAAACAAAAAGATAAAGAGGAAAAAGAAAGAACATCCAAGAACTGTGAGAAAGTTTCAAAAGATGTAATGTGTAATTGGAATACCAGATGGAGAAGAAAAAGAAAACAGTGGAAGAAATACTTGAAGTATTAATGGCTATGAATTTTCCAAAATTAATGACAGATACCAAACCACAGATCCAGAAAGCTCAGAGAACACCAAGCATAATAAATACCAAATCTACACCCAGGCACATCATATTTAAACTGCAAAAAACCAAAGAGAAGAGAAAATCTTGAAAGAAGCCAGAGAGGGGAAAAAGCCAACACCTTATCCATAGAGGAAAAAGGATAAGAATTACATCATCTTTCTCTTCAGAAACCATGCAAACACAAAGAAAGGAGAATAAATAAAGTGTTGCAACAAAAAAGCTACCAAACTATTATTCTGCATTCAGCAAAATTATCCTTCAAATTCAAAGAAATAAGGATATTTTCTGACAAACAAAACTGGAATAATTCATTGCCAGCTGACCTGCCCTACGAGAAATGTCAAAAAGAACTGCGTAAAAAAGGAAGAGCGTTAGAAAAGTACTATATTAAGGTAAAATTAAGTTTTATTTTTCTTAACTGATCTGAAAGAACTGTGTACAATAATAGTAACAAAGTATTGAGTGATTACAGCATGTGGATAAATGAAATAAAAGGCAGTAATGATATAAACAGGAAGGAAGAAGTGGTAGTTATTTGATGCTAGATGTAGATTAGTTATACATGTACTTTTCAAACTCTAGGGCAGTAACTAAAAACATTTTTAAAAAGAATGATTAATATGCTAACAGAGGAGATAAAACGGAATCATATAAAATGTTCAGTTAAACCTATAAAAGGTAGAAAAAGAGGTGTGGGGGGAAGAATCAGGTGCAACAAATATAAAAGTTATAAATATGATTGATACTACTGCAGTTATATTAATACTTAGGTTAAATATGAATACTCTAAATGCACCAATTTAAAGACGGAGATTGTCAGTGTGGATTAAAAACAAGACCCAACTACATATTGTCTACAAGGGACCTATTTTAAATAAAAATATTCATACAGATTACAAGTAAAGGGATGGAAAAAGGTACACCATGCTAACACTGATTGAAAGAAAGCCAGAGCAGCGATGTTAATTTTATACAAAGCTGACTTCAGAGGAAGGACAATTTTCAGGGATAAAGAAGGGAATTACATGATGATAATGTGGGTGAATTCTCTAAGAAGACAGCATCTTTAATATATGTCCACCTAAAAACTGAGTGTCAAAAAACATGAGGCAAAAACTGATAGAACTACACGGAGAAATAGGTAAATACGCTATTACAATTGGAGACTTCAATAACCCTCTTTCAGTAATTGATACATCAAGCAGGCAGAAAATTAAGACACAGTTGACCTAAACGGCACTACCAGTCAACTTGATCTAATTAACATTTATGGAATACTCTAACAACAGCAGAATACACATTCTTCAGCTCACATGGAAGATTCACCAAGATAAGCCATATTCTGGGCCACAAAACACACTTTAAGATCCTTAAAAGTGCAGAAAGCATACAAAGTATTTTCTCAGACCACATGGATTTAAATTAAAAAGCCAATAATAGATAACTGGAAAATCTCCAAATATTTGGAGATTAAACAACATACTTCTACATTAGACGTGGGTCAAATAAAAAGTCTCAAGAGAAATTAAAAAATGTTTTGAACTAAATGAAAATACAACTTATTACAATTTTTGGATGCAGACAGAACAGTACTTAGAGGGAAATTTATAGCATTGAATACATATATTAGAAAAGAAAGATCCAGAATCAGTCACTGAAGCTTCTACCTCAGGAGACTGGAGAAAATAGCAATACAGACCTCAAGCAAGCAGAAGAGAAGAAATAATAAAAATTAGACTAGGAACCAGTGAAATTAAATACAGGAAAATAATAGAGAAAATCAATAGAACAAAATATCTTGTTCTTTGAAAAGTTCAAAACATCCCTCTTTGTCCTCGTGCTCCCCACAGGCGCTGGGAGAAGATGGATAGAGACCCCTCCCGGCCCTCCTCTGACTGTCCACTCTAGGGTCTTTTAAACACCCACCCTCAGAAGCTGGGTTTCCAACAGCACCCCTTGAGCAGTGGCACCCTTCTTCATCCTGGGCTTGGAGAAGGTTATAGTTAGAAAGCCCCTTCCTTGATTGTGTGGCTGACATCTTTAAAATGCCAGGTCTTTCAGTCATCTCTCAGAGCTATTTAAAAATAAAAGTCACATAGACCACAGGGTTCTACCATCTATTTTTGAAAAAGGCAAATCAGCTTGGTGAACATATAAACCCTAGGGGCAGCCCTGGTTATTTCCCTGGAGGAATTTTTTCCCTCCTTCATCCTGGAGGAAGGTAGGGACATTCCCAGGGTTCCCTCCAGATTCACCTCAGTCATGGGGAGCTGGTGTAATGCCCTCTTGGAGACCTCAGAACACACAACAGGATGTGACTCAGGACTCAAGAGATGTGAGTCAGTTTCCAGGGTGATGTGTTAGGGCGAGCCCCAGTGGTGGTTTGCATTTCACTGTCTGGGACCCCTGGGAAGAAAGGCCTAGGCTCCCTTGCAGACAAAGGGGGTGACCCCAGATGCTTCCCAGCATCACATCTGTCAGAGATGTGTGATGTCAGGGGCCTTTCAGAGTCCCTGGGGGTGGGTGACTCTGCTCTGAAAGGGACATTTCCCTGAAAGTTCCACTGTCTTTGAGAAGCAGTGTTTCCTCTGGCCTCTGCAGCAGGGAGCAAAGCTCCGGCACAGCACAAGTAAGAAGAGCAGTCACCTATTCCTACTACAGGTACCCCCAGGTAGCAGACACCGGCTCAGCACACTGTTGCTATATCATTGAAATCCCATGATAACATGAGTCAGTCAGCACCAGCTCTGGATCCTGGAAAAAAGGGAGGTTGTGAAACAGCTCCAGGATTTGCCAACCGTTCGTCTCTGGCCGGCTGCAGACATCTTGGTTAGTCATGTGTAGCTCAGATGCATTCATTGTTCCAGCAATTACTTTGAAGGGAAGCAGACAGACCAAGCTGGGGCAGAACCCTGCCTGGGTATGCTGTTTTAAAGGCCTCAGGTTTTGAGGGATCCCATCCTCACTGCCGACCTGCCAGCCTGGGAGGTGGCAGGCTGCCTGCGGGAAGGAAGAAGGGAGCCCTGTGTCCGCCTCTCCACCACTCCCTGCTTCCGGGACCCGTATTCATCACCTCGCCGGGGAAGCTTTGTGGCTTTGTGGTCAGGGCCCTGTGAATCAAGAATGCTGGTTCCTCACATCAGGCCGCCCCCAACCCTGCTGGTTCACCCTGGAGTCCTTTTCTTTTCAAACCTCTGTTTCCTCACCTCTAAAAATGGGGGTAACCAGGCTCACTTGCCTCACAGGTGTGAGAGTTAATTAATGCTTGTGGGGCAGCTTTGAGATCCACAGATGAAAGGTGCTCTATAAACGCAAAGTGCAATTCCTCATTAGCACTGTCAGACGGTTCCCAGGGGAAACAGTTCACCCTGCACCACGAGGCTGCTACCCTCAGCCAGATGAGTCTGACACACGTCTGGAAAAGGGCTCCGTATTTAGGCAGAGTGCTTTTGGAGGGAGGGTTCAAGGATAGGTCACTAGCTTCCAGAAAAGATGGGTGTTTTTAGAACATGTCTCATTCTCAGTTGGCATCGTGTCCCTGAGGCAGAGGGAGAGTGGCCTTCAGTGCACACAGCTGGAGGGATCATAGTTCAGAGGGAACAGAAGGCACCTTCTGGTTTCTGCTGCCTCCTCCCTTGCAGACAGATTCTTTCTCTGTACTTTGTTAAATAAACATTTGTTGCAGACATCTTTTCCATAAGGATCTTCTGCACTGCGCACTTTCTGCACCTCTGCCCCCCGTATACAACTTTCCAGGCCTGAAGGAGCTCTACAGACAGGTTGGGTACATTCCTGCAACACCAGCACATCATGGATGTTTAGATTCTTCCATGGCCACCCTATTTATTTCCTTCCACTCCTCCATGTCCTTCTTCTCCAGGAGGGTAAAGACAACTTTCTGCTCCCTTCTACTCCTCTGGCACCTTTGCCCCGCTTAGTTCCTTGAAAAACATGAGCCAGAAATATTGTGTTGAGGGCTGGGATAGCTCAAGCAGCCTCCATCCTGAGATTGGACCCTTGGTGGAGAATGAGGATACTCACTCCAGTAAAACAAATCACTGACACCTCAAGTGGGAGCTGGGAAGCTTCAAGCAGAAGAGGCACAGCATCTCCCAGGACTGCACACAGCTAAAGAAACAGAATTTTCTGAAGAACACTCCATTGAGGTGGCACCTGATATCAAGAGGATTGTGCACGCTTGATAGTCTATGCTTGGAAGGCCTGGGTTGGGAGACTGTCATCTCCAACCTGCAGTCCAGGCTGGGCATGGAAGGC
Source organism: Pan troglodytes (assembly GCF_028858775.2). Lineage (NCBI taxonomy): Eukaryota > Metazoa > Chordata > Mammalia > Primates > Hominidae > Pan > Pan troglodytes. Next base: position 35,522,644 of record NC_072420.2, read on the forward strand.
CGTGCTTTACAGCCAATCTCCACTGT